>NW_022196419.1:33239-464629 GCF_008641045.1 Pistacia vera
GTTTGGTTAAAACAACTAATTCAAGAGTTGAGATTTGTCGAAGTATCACAAATGAAGTTACTCTGTGATAATCAGGCTGCCCTTCATATTGCTTCAAATCCAGTGTTTCATGAGAGGACTAAACACATAGAAATTGATTGTCACTTTGTTCGAGAGAAAGTTCTATCAGGGTATATTGCAACTAGTTATGTCAGTTCAACGACCAGTTAGCAGACATCCTCACTAAGTCTCTCAAAGGTTCTCGTGTTGACTTTATTTGTAACAAGCTTGGTGCATATGACTTATATGCCCCAGCTTTAGGGGGAGTGTTGAAATGTAATATAGGAAATAGAACTATTCTCTTTGTAATATAGGAAATGGAATTATTCTCTTTGTAATATAGGAAATAGAATTACTCTCTTTGTAATATAGGAAATAGAATTATACTAGGAATGTAACAATTTACTTCCTAGATTAGTTTTTTGTTTTTGCTATAAATTCATTGTACTTTTCATTATGAATACACAAGAAAATATTTCTCCACACTTCACATATCGTACACTGTAAATCTCTTTTTTCAAAATTCACTATAAATACCTATTCCTATTAAACTTTCACTCAATATCAAAATAGTATAAACATATTGTTTTAGCACTCTCCACTTTAATCTTAGAGAGGTGGATAAAGGCTTTTGTTGGTCATGTCTACAACAAAAATAAGTCTCTCATGGTAACCCATGTTACCAACCTCTTGGGAGCATAGTTTTGTTTTCCTGCTTTGTTTAGCAGCAATACAGGTGATTTTCATGAATTTAAAGATCTTGGAGATTAGCTTTACTAGCCATTCAGCAAAGATCTCACCACTTCGAGTAGTTTGGATGAGCCACATGAATTTCAGACTAAATAAGTGCTATTATTTTTAAAGCTGTATTGAGTTTCAATTTTGTAGTCTAATTGCTTGGAAAATTCTAGCAAGAGACAAACCATCAAAGTTTGATAAACTGATTGTCTATGGTGATAATGACAAGTGTCCCACTTGGTGCATAATATTACTTTCACAATTGAATGTCAAGTACATCCAAGTTTGTGAAAATCTGACTTCCTAAACAAATGCAACCACCATTATGATTAAATTTCTTTTTTTTACAGATGTTACTAAATGCAACGGATACTTTTCAAAAGGAAATGTGGAAAAATCTAAAAAGGATTATCCTATATAATAATTGATAGTTANTGGAAAGGAACCGGAACCTGCATTTTAGGTTCCGGTTCCTTGAATTGAAGAACCTGTACTGTGCGGTTCCGGTTCCGGTTCCCCGGAAAAGTGCAGGGTACCCGGAACCGCTCACCCCTAGCCTCAAGTGATAGTTATCTAAAAGGTTTTGGGGCGGTTATTCATGGCTATATAAAGGGGGTTGAAGCCTTGAAGGTATTTTGTAAGCATAGTTGAAATTTGTTAAATATGTGAGTTTGTAGCAAGAGTCATTCTCATATTTTATCAATTAAGTTTAAGGCCCATATATCTGAATTCTGTGATTTTGGTCCTTACCTCTTTACTTTGTTATCTTATCTCTTACCATGAGTTAATTATTATATAACCCATTATTAGCAAGAGAACTCTAAAAGTACTCTAACTAGGGGTGTACAAAAAAAAAAAACAGTTAATCGAACCGAACACGGTAACCGAACCCGAAAATTCGGGTCGGTTTTGGGTATTTATTATGTGATACCCAAATTTTTGGTTCGGGTATCGTGTAGTTATTTTAAGAGAACCAGGTACCCAGTTTATTAAGAAATAAAAAAATAAAAAAATAAAAAACCTAGTTTTTAAACCTATTTTCCTTCAACTTTCAAAGAGCAAGAGGCAAAAACCCCAAATCTTAAGTATTTAAGTTATTAAATTAAAAGTTGATTTAGTATATGGAAGAAATTGTATTCACAAATTGAAATTTAAAATGTAAAAAATTAAAATTCATGCAAAAATATTCAAATTCGGGTTATAAACCGGGTATCTAGTTTTTGACCCGGATATTAGGGTACCCGAAAAACTGGATACCCTTAAAAGCAGTTCGGTTTGCGGGTACTCTTTTAGGGGTACCCGAATATTAGGGTACCCGGTTTTTGGGCAAAACCGGTTCAGGTATCCGGTTTTGCACAGCCCTAACTCTAACTTCATATTTTGGTACTTATGACTACCGTTATGAGTATGTTCTATGGTTACCATAAAATTGGATTTTCCATATCAGAAAATACGGTCAATGGTGGATCCAGCCCTTTTGAGGCCAGGCCTACTCTCAGATTTAAAAAAAAAAAAGTGCTTATGTAGGCTCACAAAAAAATTGCTATACATATCTACCCTCTGATTTTAAAAAAATGAGAATTATTATACTATATCCAGGTCCACAAAAAACTTGCTATTAACATATATATTTCAGGCCCATATCATATTGAAAGTTTAAAACCCTCTACAAGGCTTCACCTGTTTTTTATAATTTTATCCCCAAAATTATTTATTTTCTCAATCTATTTTTCTCTTTCTCATGCTATTCGCTCTTAAAACTTTTGAAGACTGAAATTGTTGAAGCTTTCACTACTCAAGGTATCACAATTAGCTCTGTTTTCTGTTTTATCAGTTTTAGGTACATGTATTGCTTATTTCAATTTAGTTTACTTTAGAATTGAATCATGCTTGTTTTTTAGAGGTCTTTTATTCTAATTTGATTAAAAAAAAAAAATGCATGGATCTTTTGAGTTTGTTTTGTGTTTTGTGTTTTGTGTTTAAGAATATTCATGCTTTTCTAAATTATACTTTAACTATATTTCGCTGGATGTTATTCTTCACCCTTAACCCACCACTTTCTTATATTTCAAACGTCACTGTTTCGCTGATCAAAATTATTAAAGAAATTTGAGTTGCTATCTATGTTTATACCAAAAAAAAAAATTCTCTTTTTTTTTTTATTAAGTCATATTAAAAGTCAATGCAACGTTGATTTGATTTAAGTTTTGTTATTTATTTTTATGAATTATATTGTTGCTATATTAGTATCATTTGATACAATCAGGGAAGTAGCCAGGATTCTGAGTCAGTGGGTTCATTTCATCAAAGTTGATAAATTTACAATAAATTTATACTGAAGTAATAAGCATAAAAAAATGTACTTTTAAAAGTTATATAGACCAAATTATCAATTCTACAATTGTCCTCGATGATTTTTTATATTTTGAAAACGTTGCATAATTGCTTCATTGACGATTCTATCAAACATCTCTCTCTCAATATATGTAATAAGATAATCATTTAAAAATTGATCTCCCATTCGATTCCATAGTTGGTTTTTCACAATCTTCATCGTAGAAAATGCTCTTTCAACACTTGCAATTGCAACAGTTAATATCAATGCTAATTTTATATCTAAAAAGATAACATCACAAACAAAAACACCCTCATTTTCTATACTGTACTCCAACCAGTTTGCATATTCTCTAAACCAAATGGGATTAAAACAATGCATTAAATTCCCAATTGCTCGCTTTTTAAAATTATGATTGTGTAGTTGGCAGTCCTTTTTGCAAATATGTCTTTCTTACTTTGTCTCTATCATTAGGATGATATTCTAAAAGTTTAATCCTCAATTCAAGATTTGTAAGAAGACTACTCAAGTTAAGCTTAACATATGTTTGTCTTGAACTAAATTATATAGACTCATTATGAACACTATCGTGACGCCTTATATTTTGTTCAATTGATCGTTCCTCATTAGAAATCTTTCTTTTGATTAAAAACTAATCCATAACTAAAAAAAATAAAAGAATTTTTATTATCAGAAATATAATTTATTGGCAATTACAATTAAAAAACAACACAAATTTATCAAAATTCAACTCATAACTTAGGTTTTTCAAACAATTTCTACTAACCCAATAAAATTCAACTCATAAACCCATGAAAACTCATCAAATCTAACTCTAAATATTAAGCAATTAACCAATATATCAAAATTAAATCAAATCCTCAAATCTCTACAACTTAGGGTTTAATTAATTCTTTAAACCATATTCAAAATTAACTCAATAACTAACCACAATTTATCAAACCCAACTTAAAACAACAATTAATTAACTCATACCTTAACATAAACAAGATTAAATCAAAACTCACATCAAAATATAGGAATTATTTCAAACCCATTTATTAAACTCAACAAAATCCAAAGGAGTAACCTTTCATGATCTTTCATCAGTTAGGAAAGTTAAAAGAAAAGAATTAATTTTAAGTAAAAAAATAAAAATAAAATTAGTATCATCTTACCTTGTAATCCAAATGAGTAACCTTTCTTGAGTATCAAACCAAAGAAAAAATATAATATGAGAGCAAAAGAGAGAAAATAAAGAAAAGATAAAAGTTTAAAAAATATTAATTAATAATTTATTTTGTGGGGTCAACATGAAGTTAAATTGGGTTAAAATTGTAAAATCCATAAACTATTAATATTTTTTTGAAATTTTTGAAAAGTTCAGTGGGTTCAATTGAACCCACAAGCCACTATATGGCTACGTGCCTGGATACAATAAATATTATTACAAACTAAAGTTTGTCAGATTAAGATGATAAATGGACCTGAAGTTCCATATCATGAAATGAAGTTTAGATTAAATTTTGAAGTTTAATATTTAGTAGAACCTAAAGTTCTAAATGTCGGGTCTGTTTGGCTTTTTATTTCTACCCATATTCTCAATCATATTCCCCAAATATTGTTTGGCACATTATTCTAGAAATATTAGTCTATTTTTAATTAATTTTAGACCCCTTAAGTTTATTAATTTCACTAAATACCCCCAGAAAAAAAGTTAAAAAATTAGCAAAAACACCCCCACCCACCAATACTTGCCACATTCCGGTAACCACCGCCGGTGGTAGCCGGAATCTGTCACAATAGTCACACCACAACCGGAAATGGCCGGTAATTCACTAATTTGGCCTTTTTGGTGGATCTGGCCATTAGCGATGGCCAAAGATGGACCTTTGCGGCCGTTGATGGAGCCGTAGATCTGGTCTTTTCCGGCCAGATCCGTGGTGGATCTAGCCAGAAAAGGCCATATCCACGCGTTACGACACAAATCCGACCAGTCTATGTCGTAACGTAATTTTTCGGCCAGATTCCAGCGGTGGTGGCCGGGATCTGGCACTGCGGGTGGTGGGGGTATTTTTGTTATTTTATATATTAGGGTGTTTAATTAAATTAGCAAACCTAGGGGGTTTTTTTTATAAATTTTTAAATTTTACCTCATAATACTCCCCTATTCAACTATCCAATACTATTCTCAAAATCTTATTTAAAATAATAAATATCAATCCAACTATGGATTTAGACATGAAGTTCTAAATACGAATAACAAACCTGAAGTTTTGTTAACATGAGTAGTGGATTGATGAACAAGAAAAATATGGTAATGATATCCATATTTGTTGACAAGTAATATTGAGATTACCTCAAGGACATTTTTATTTTTTTCCAGTTTGGACCCATTATATGAAATAATGAAATAATGGGTCATGCAGGAACTGGAGGAAAGAATAATTTTAATTTAGTCCTGATATCTCTATATGTTGATGCTCGATTTGCGCACCAACCAATTGTCACGTGGGTGACACTGTTTTATGAATTTTATGCTCGTGACAATGGATGCCTTTCACAGAAATAAATGAAAAGGGGCTTTTTAAGTGGTTCGGATGCTAAGGTAGCAAATCCTACGTCCACTGATTTTGTATTGATGTTGGTGTGGGTCAGGTCGCTAAGCGGACTGACGTACAAGAGATGTTAATGAAAGTACTTTGCTCTTACTTTTTACAAGAGAGAGAGTTATCTCTGGGTAATGAATGAACCACCCCCTTAATGGTGAGGTTTTCTACATTTTATATCGAATGGAAGCGTGTATCATCATTAAATCTACGGGTTGGTGTGATTGTCAGCACGTCATCCATCTCACGTCCCTTTTTTCCCTTTTTCCAAGCTGACTTTGCATGACTTGCTGCAGAGAGACGGACGCTGTGAGCTCCATGTTTATTCCCAGGTCTGACGTGCGCACATTGTCCTGACGGGGGCAGTTACTCCTGACGCGACTCCTTCCACGTCAGCTCTTCATTTTCCCGCATAACGAACCCCCTAGTTTTTAAGGTTCGAGGAACGAGCCTTGGAAACTAAGTCACACTGGAGACTTTGGTCGTCCGACCTGGATGGGGCGAGCTCACCTAAAACTCGCAGCGAACATAATCTCGCGCGATCTCCGCGACCCCTTGCCCAAGCTGACCTACACTCTTTATCTCAGCGCCCTGGACTTGACGGACGCTCCTTTCTGCACCTTAGTGGTTCAATGATCTGTCCCTGT
This sequence comes from Pistacia vera, assembly GCF_008641045.1. Lineage (NCBI taxonomy): Eukaryota > Viridiplantae > Streptophyta > Magnoliopsida > Sapindales > Anacardiaceae > Pistacia > Pistacia vera. Next base: position 39,608 of record NW_022196419.1, read on the forward strand.
GCTGTCAGGCGCTCTGCTGTTACAGCGCTTGTCAGACACATTTAATGCGCGGTATGATGACCCCACCGTTTTACAGTATTGACCGTTTAACGCGTTTGAAACCGACAGCCCACATCACTGCATTTAATGCGATGTGAGTTTAAAATGGCGCCCCTTTTCACGGCATTTAACGCGACTGGGGGCGCATTTAATAGCGGGAGAGGGACTCTGCCGTTTCGCACTCCGAGGGGTGGTACCGTCGTTTCGCTATCCATTATAAAACTCTGTATTTTTCAGACGAGGTCACCGAAATTTCTTTCGCTTTGAGTGACAAACTTTGGCAAACCAAGAGTCATTTCTCCCGTCGCCGCTTTTCAGGCAACCGGAACGAGTCTCGGCCCTAACTCCATATACCACAGAGAGGTTATTTCTTTTCTCCTTTTTTTTTTTTTTTTTGGATTAGTTTGGTTGAACCACGGCGTTGGGTCTTCCGGTGTTTCACCGGAGTCGCGACGCCGTTATTGGATTCGAGCCGTGGATAGCGGCTTGAATCACCACTAGGTTTTAACTGTTTGTCCCTTGCTGCCGTACGGGACAAACACGAAGGCCCAAATGACCGTGTCTGTCGATGTTGCAGACTGGAATGGAACCGTCAACATCCAGGACCGAGGGAGGAGCCAGCTCGTCCTCGCGGGGGGCTCCCGAGGACGCAGCTCTCGACGTCTATTCGGTCCTTACCTCTGAGGAATATGCTAGAATAAAGCGGCAGTTCGATATCCGTAAGGAGGTGTTCCTCGACCACACTAGGCCGTCACGGAGCCCACCCGATGGCCTTGCCGCGATCTCTGAGGAGATCTTCAAGGGTGGGGGGAGGATTCCCTTCCACCCTTTCATTAGGTCGGTCCTGGATCATTTCGGGATCGCACCTATGCAGCTGACGCCAAACGCGTATGTCATCGCCGTCGCGATGTACATTGCGTGCTGCGAGAACGGCTTGGGGGAGCCGTCGGCGGTGGAGCTCGGTGTCGCCTACTACCTGAAGAAGAGTAGGGACAAGGATTCCTACTATTTGTCTCGGCGACCTACCATTGCTGCGGGGATACATAGCTATCCCAGCAATGCGGGGGCCTACGAGACAAAGTTTTTCTTTTTCGTTTATGACGGTCACCGCCACTTTCAGGATCCAAGTAGGTTTTCTTTTGCTGGATTTGTTATCTGCTCGCACGATCGTTGGCTAACGACCTGTTTTCTTATGCAGTTAATAGAACGACCAGCCAAGAATTGCTCGCCGACCCGAACAGGCTCGTATCTTTCGGGGTACTAGACGAGGAACAGCGGGACGCGAGGAAGCTTGTGACGACCGCGAACCTGCGGAAGTACGGTTTTTTCTCCGACAAGGCATCGTTAGAACCCTTGGACGGTAAGCTATGTTGGTAACTTTCTGGTCGTGATATAAATTCCCTTACTGACAAGTTTAAATGCAGAGACCATGCCCCCAAAGGAGTCCGGGCAGTCCCGCCGAGCGCCATTTGTTTTCCCTCGATCAAGGAGAGAGAGGAAGAGGGAAAGGGAGGCCGAAGCTGCTCGCGCCATTCTCGCACAACCGCTGCGAACTTCTACGACTTCGCAGCCTCGTCCTGCACAAGAAACGACCAGAACAGAACAGGTCGCTCCAGCACCTCCTGCTCGCCCCAGGCGGAAGGCTCCGGCCCAAAGGTCCAAGAAAAGGAAACAGGTCCAGGTCGAAGAATCTGAGACCGAATCCGAGGAGAAGCCCCTCAGGACGCTCCAAGAATCCAGGAGGCCGGGAAAGGAACCCGCGAGCGGGGCGGTGACTGGCGACAAGGCGAAGGACGCCCCTGTTCTGGACTCGTTCGGGAGTCTGCCCGAGTACTTGCAGCCAANAACAATGTTTATAAACATATGTAAATATTTAATGTGTTTTTGCAACAATGTTTACAATATGTTTTAAAACATATATTACTTCTGACCAAAAGTACTGTTAAAATATTTTTTTTAAACCCTGTTTCGTTTCAATATAAAAATAATTATATAAGAATGATAAAAAATTATTATTGAATGTGGTCATGAATAACATTCGTGCAAACTAACGTTTACACATTTTATCACAAATTTTTCTTTTTCTTTTCATTCCCATGATAATTTTGCTTAGCAAATGTACTTTGTTCAATCTTATCTTTTTTTTCAGTTCACTTCATTCTTCTTTTCGAACTGCTATATTTGTCTTCTCGAAAGTTGATTTGTTTGTTGTCGTGTCATGGTCACAATGTTCAACACCACGCTTAGTAACATCTGCCACTAATACCTATAATTCACCTTCTCCTTCACTTTTTTGGTCTATGTCATCTTCTCCACCTGTTGCCTGTTGTTGAATAGAATCTGTTCATATTACTTGAATAATTTGGACTCATTAACAAATTCATATCAAAGTCTATACTAAAATTGTCCAATTCTTGTAGTTTGTATTCATTCTCCAGTTTATGATTGATTGAAAATACTTTCACTAAAGTATAAGATTAATATCTTTCCTTGAGGTTTGAATCTCCCAACCTAATCTTGAAAACAAATGTCTGGCCACACAGTTCATACAAACGTTTCGGGATTGTTCCTGGGTCATTTTCTTGTTGTTCAGCAATTGAGAGCAAGATAGTCCAATTAACTTCTGGGCTATTGAATCAAAAAATAAAAAAGTTGTTTTTGCACTTTCATCTGTCACTTTCATTTATATCTTGTACCTATTGTAACATTAACAATAATTCCATAAACAATTGAATTGTAATCTAAAATTTACTAGGGAAAAAAAAATATACATACCTCATCTAAGGGAATTTCAATTCTTTTCTGCATTTTTGACAATACAAATTCTCTGGGATCTTTTTCTTGCAAAAATTGCAAGACAAATAGCACCAACCAAATCTAGAATCAACTTCACTTAACGTAGCCTTTATTGTGAAATCAGTGACCTATTCAAATGAATTTTTTATATAAAAAATAAAGGTCTAATGACCTATTCAAATGAATTTCTTATATATATATAAAAAAAAAAGTTGTAATAAACAATTTAATTACATAGTAAAAATTGTACCTGATCATCATTGTTATACCACATCAGATCGGTAATATGCTTCAATGTCACTCTATTCTTAAACATCTCCTTTTCTACTGGTACTTCATTGAAAATTCTCTTTTGCAATTGAACAACTGGCATATTTTGGTTTCTATAATAATAACAATGCATAAGATATCAATGTTGTACAACATTTAATATTATAGTATACAATTTCTGGATATCTTACATTTCTTGCAGGGAATGCACCTCCTCAATATCGAGATTTACATAAATTCTTGATGCCGAAGTTGTATTCAGAAATAATGGCCTTGCATGTTACAAAAAAAAAAAAAAAAAAAANGGTCTGGCGACTGAGGCAAATTTTTTATGGATGCCCAGCTCGTCGCAGAACTGCCTGAACTCCTCATTGTCGAACTGCTTTCCATTATCTGAGATGAGGGTGTGAGGAATTCCGTAGCGGCACACTATATTCTTGAAAACGAAGTCTTTCAGCTTTCAGGTCGTGATCGCGGCTAGTGGTTCGGCTTCGACCCATTTTGTGAAATAATCTACCGCGACCACGGCATACTTGACCCCTCCCTTTCCGACTGGCATGGGGCCGATAAGGTCGATCCCCCACATGGAGAATGGCCATGGGCTAGACATAGTGATCAGCTCGTGAGAAGGGGCTCGCGGAATGTTCGTGAACCGCTGGCACTTGTCGTATTTCTTGACGAAGTTGTTCGCATCCTCCTGGATTCGAGGCCAATAGTATCCCTGGCGAACAATCTTGTTCGCAAGGGACCGAGCTGCTGTGTGGTTACCGCAGATCCCTTCATGAATTTCCCTCATGATGTAGTCTGCTTCTTCGCTGGTCACACATCGGAGGAGTGGGGCACTGAATCCTCTCCTGTACAGCTGATCCCCGATGAGTGTGAAACGAGCAGACCTTATTCGTAGGACCCTTGCCTTGACCTTGTCGCTGGGCAAGGTCCCATCCTTGAGGTACTGGACAATGGGAGTCATCCAGGAATCTGGCTGAACCTCGTCCACGGCCTGTTCGGTCGAGCCGATGGTTGGAGCATTGACAAAGCTAACAGGAATGCTATCGGGAGCCTCTGAATCTAGTGACGAGGCTATCTTTGCCAAGGCATCTACTATTGAGTTGCTCTCCCTGGGGATCTGGGCGATCTCGAAGTGCTTAAACGACCCCAGAGAGACCTTAGCTTCTTTTAGGTAGCGGACCATGTTCTCCTCCTTAGCTTGGTATTCCCCGAGGATCTGGTTGACGACCAACATAGAGTCGCTATAAATACTGATCGCGGTTGCACCCATTTCTTTGGCGAGTCGCAACTCGGCGAGCAGAGCTTCGTATTCGGACTCATTGTTGGTCGCCTTAAACCTGAACCGGAGAATACCATGAATTCGGATCCCCTCGGGGCTCACCAGGAGAAGACCCGCACCAGCTCTTTTCCTGTTCGATGACCCGTCGACGTAGAGGTTCCATGTCGACAGGTTCTGGATAGTTTCTTGCCCGACTTCGCTAGACTGTTGCTCGCTTGGGAGATAGGAAAATTCCGAGATGAAGTCTGCAACAGCCTGCCCTTTGATAGTCGACCTGGGCGTGTACCTTAAGTCGAACTGGCTCAGCTCCATGGCCCATTTGAGCAATTTACCCGAGGCCTCCGGTTTCTGGAGGACCTGCCTGAGAGGGTAACTCGTCATTACATTGATTGTATGGGCATGGAAGTAAGGTCGCAGCTTTCTGGATGCGACCAGCAGGGCAAAAGCTAGTCGCTCCATTTCCGGGTACCGCATCTCGGCATCCGATAGACGCTTACTTGCATAATATACCGGCCACTGAACTTTTTCCTCTTCTCGTATTAAAGCTGCACTGACCGCGAACTGAGACACGGACAGGTAGATGAGCAGGATTTCTCGTGGAAGAGGCTTAGAGAGGAGTGGTGGCTTCCCAAGATGCTCTTTTATACTTTGGAATGCCTGCTCGCATTCGGAAGTCCACTCGAATTTCTTATTGGCTTTCAGAACATTGAAGAATGGTAAACAGCGGTCTGTTAGCCTTGATATGAAGCGACTAAGTGCCGCTATTCGCCCGTTCAGACTCATGACCTGCTTCTTGCTGGTCGGACTTTCCATATCGAGCAGAGCTTGAATCTTTTCGGGGTTTACCTCTATGCCCCGCTGATTGACCATATATCCCAGGAACTTTCCTGACGATACTCCGAACGAACATTTGAGAGGGTTCAGCTTCATTCTGTAGAGTCGGAGTATGTCAAACATCTCAGCGAGATGCGAAATATGATCTGTGGCGACCTGGGATTTGACCAGCATGTCGTCTACATAGACCTCCATTGTCCTCCCAATCTGGTCGGAGAACATTCGGTTGACCAACCTCTGGTAGGTCGCACCTGCGTTCTTGAGGCCGAAGGGCATGACTTTGTAGCAGTATAGCCCCCGGTCCGTAATGAAGGTCGTATGCTCCTCATCTGGCTTATACATCGGGATTTGGTTGTATCCCGAGTATGCATCCATGAAGCTTAACAGCTCGTGCCCCGAGGTGGCGTCAACGAGCTGGTCGATCCTTGGGAGGGGGAAGCTGTCTTTCGGGCAAGCTTTATTCAGGTCGCTGAAGTCTACGCAGGTCAACCACTTGCCATTTGGCTTCTTGACCAAGACCGGGTTAGCAACCCAGGTCGGGTAGAGAGCCTCACGAATAGATCCATTACGGAGAAGGTTCTCCACTTCTGATTTTAATGCGGCGTACCGCTTCGGATCAATTGCCCTTCTCTTTTGGCGAACTGGCTTAGCTTCACTGTTGATGTTTAGTGAATGGCATATAACGTTCGGGCTAATCCCGACCATATCCGCATGCGACCAGGCGAACACATCAATGTTCTCCTTCAAGAAGCTTACCAGCTCGGAAGCGAGCTGAGGGTTGAGACAGCTTCCGATCTTTAGCATTCGGCTCGGCTCTTTTGGATCAACCGAAATTTTGGACAGATCCTCAACCGGGCCGCTCGGGGGGATTTCTTGAACTCGCGGATCTATGTTATCCTCCGTCGGACCAGGCTGTGGCTCGATCCGGCTGATCGCCATAGCATGGCGGGGTGCACAACGCGAAATGCCCTTTCCTTTATCGGCCATCTGGACTGATTTTACATAGCATTCGCGAGATGTGCCTTGCGACCCGCTTACCTCCCCTATCCCCGTTGGAGTGGGGAACTTCATTTTGAGGTGATAAATGGAAGTGACTGCCTGGAAGGTCCTCAGTAGAGGTCGCCCCAAGATGCCATTGAAGGCCGACGGACAGTCCACGACCAAAAATTCGGTAACCCTAGTCACCTCGTCGTAGTCGCCGAGCGTGACTGGGAGATGGATTATCCCATTGGAGATCAGGTGATCCCACGTAAAAACATAAAGAGGAATCGAGGCCGGTTTCAGGTCGGCCTCGACCAGGTTCATTCTGTCGAAAGCGGGGGATAGGACTTCCAGAGGGCAGAGCTCGATCGGCGTGCTGAGGAAGTCAGAGAACTTCAAAGGACGACCGCCAGGCTCTCTAGAGAGGTCGGAGAAAAGGACCAGAAGCTTCAGGCGACCTTTGCACGGGCTCAGCGAGCTGAAGAGGATAGGCAAGTCTCCGAGCAGGAAAGGCTAGCTCTTGAGGCCGAGCTCCAGGAGAGTCGAGCGAGGGTCGCTTCACTGACTGATGAAATGCAGAATCAGTCGGAGGAGCTGGAGGAAAAGGCCGCGGACTGGGCGATTGGGTGTATCTACACCCTGCGAGCAAGGAACCCGGATTTGGACATGTCCGCCCTACCGGAGGGTTGGCAGGCGACCTTGCGGATTATGGCCGAAGAGGACGACCAGGCTGCCGCGGCCGCGCAGGGACCCGACCAGGCAGGTGGCTCTGGCTCGAAGGATCTTCCCGACCAGCCTTAGGCGTAGTGAGCTGTCCTTGTTGTAATCGGGTTTTTGGACGCTTGTAAATGAAATTATCTTTTCAATTTGCAGTTCGCTCTTTTCATATATTGTGTGTACAATTTACAATTTACGATTTACATAATTGTCTACAAATGCGAACAGAACACATACGAACTGTTTAAAGCGAACAAGGTAACACTTGAAAAGAAATTAACAAAAATAATGAGGGTTGAGTTCAGGATTATTGATAGTACGGTCGGAGGTGCTCGGCATTCCAAGCTCGGGGTACTTTGGAACCGTTCAACCTTTTGAGATGGTAGGTCCCCGGTCTGATTACTTTGTCGACCCGGTATGGACCTTCCCAGTTAGGTCCTAGTACCCCCGCACTCGGTTCTCTGGTCCCGAGGAGAACCTCCTTTAGCACAAGGTCTCCGACCTGAAAGTCTCTTCGTTTGACCTTTGAGTCGAAGAATCTTTTTGCTCGCTGTTGGTAGGCCGCTATCCTTAGTGAGGCCTTGTTGCGGTGTTCTTCGACCAGGTCCAAACTTGCTCTCATTAGCGCTTCGTTTCCGTCCTCATCGTACAGGTCCCTCCGAAGAGACCCGGTTCCGACCTCTACAGGGATCATGGCTTCACAGCCGTAAGCTAGCGAAAATGGAGTTTCCGAGGTGGAGGTCCTTGGAGTTGTCCTGTACGCCCACAAGACTTCGGGGAGGTCGTCAGCCCAATTTCCTTTGGCTGCCCCGAGCTTGGCTTTCAAGGTGTGCTTGATGGTCTTGTTGACTGCTTCAACTTGGCCATTCGCCTGCGGTCTGGCGACTGAGGCAAATTTTTTATGGATGCCCAGCTCGTCGCAGAACTGTTTGAACTCCTCATTATCGAACTGTTTTCCATTGTCTGAGATAAGGGTGTGAGGAATTCCGTAGCGGCACACTATATTCTTGAAAACGAAGTCCTTTAGCTTCCTGGTCGTGATCGCGGCTAACGGCTCGGCTTCGACCCATTTAGTGAAGTAGTCTACCGCGACCACGGCATACTTGACTCCTCCCTTTCCAACCGGCATGGGGCCGATGAGGTCGATCCCCCACATGGAAAACGGCCATGGGCTAGTCATAGTGATCAGCTCGTGAGATGGGGCTCGCGGAATGTTCGCGAACCGTTGGCATTTATCGCATTTCTTGACGAAGTTGTTCGCATCTTCTTGGATGCGGGGCCAGTAGTATCCCTGGCGAACAATCTTGTTCGCCAGAGACCGAGCTGCTGTGTGGTTACCGCAGATCCCCTCGTGAATTTCCCTCATGATGTAGTCTGCTTCTTCGCTGGTCACACATCGGAGGAGTGGGGCACTGAATCCTCTCCTGTACAGCTGGTCCCCGATGAGCGTGAAGCGAGCAGACCTTGTTCGCAGGACCCTCGCCTCGACTTTATCGTTGGGTAAGGTCCCGTCCTTGAGGTACTGTACAATGGGGTTCATCCAGGAATCCGTCTGAACCTCATTCACGGCCTGCTCGGCCGAGCTGATAGTCGGAGCATTGACAAAACGAACAGGAATGTTATCAGGAGCCTCCGAATCTAGTGATGAGGCAATCTTTGCCAAGGCGTCCGCTATTGAGTTGCTCTCCCTGGGGATCTGAGCGATCTCAAAGTGCTTGAACGATCCCAAAGAGGCTTTAGCTTCTTTCAGGTAGCGGATCATGTTCTCTTCCTTAGCTTGGTACTCCCCTAGGATCTGGTTGACGACCAGCATGGAGTCGCTATATATACTGATCGCGGTTGCACCCATTTCTTTGGCGAGTCGCAACCCGGCGAGCAGAGCCTCGTATTCGGACTCATTGTTGGTCGCTTTAAACCCGAATCGGAGAATACCATGGATTCGGATCCCCTCGGGACTCACTAGGAGAAGACCCGCACCAGCTCTTTTTCTGTTCGATGACCCGTCGACGTAGAGGTTCCACGTCGACAGGTTTCGGATAGTTTCTTGCCCGACTTCGCTAGACTGTTGTTCGCTCGGGTGATAGGAGAATTCCGAGATAAAGTCTGCAACAGCTTGCCCTTTGATAGTCGACCTAGGCGTGTACCTTAAGTCGAACTGGCTCAATTCCATGGCCCATTTGAGCAGCTTACCCGAGGCCTCTGGTTTCTGGAGGACCTGCCTGAGAGGGTAGCTCGTCATTACATTAATCGTGTGGGCATGGAAGTAAGGTCGCAGCTTTCTGGACGCGACCAGCAGGGCAAAAGCTAGTCGCTCCATTTCCGGGTACCGCATCTCGGCATCCGATAGACGCTTACTTGCATAGTATACCGGCCACTGAACTTTTTCCTCTTCTCGTATTAAAGCTGCGCTGACCGCGAACTGAGACACGGACAGGTAGACGAGCAGGATTTCTTGTGGAAGTGGCTTAGAGAGGAGTGGTGGCTTCCCAAGATGCTCTTTTATACTTTGGAATGCCTGCTCGCATTCGGAAGTCCACTCGAATTTCTTATTGGCTTTCAGTACGTTGAAGAATGGTAAACAGCGGTCTGTTAGCCTCGATATGAAGCGACTAAGTGCCGCTATTCGCCCGTTCAGACTCATGACCTGCTTTTTGCTGGTCGGACTTTTCATATCGAGTAGGGCTTGGATCTTTTCAGGGTTCACCTCTATGCCTCGCTGATTTACCATATACCCTAGGAACTTTCCTGATGATACTCCGAACGAGCATTTAAGAGGGTTCAGCTTCATTCTGTAGAGTCGGAGTATGTCAAACATCTCAGCGAGATGCGAAATATGGTCCGTGGCGGCCTGGGATTTGACCAGCATGTCGTCCACGTAGACCTCCATTGTCCTTCCGATCTGGTCGGAGAACATTCGGTTGACCAACCTCTGGTAGGTCGCACCTGCATTCTTGAGGCCGAAGGGCATGACTTTGTAGCAATATAGCCCCCGGTCCGTGATGAAGGTCGTATGCTCCTCGTCTGGCTTGTACATCGGGATTTGGTTGTATCCCGAATATGCATCCATGAAGCTTAACAGCTCGTGCCCCGAAGTGGCGTCAACGAGCTGGTCGATTCTTGGGAGAGGGAAGCTGTCTTTCGGGCAAGCCTTATTCAGGTCGCTGAAGTCTACACAGGTTCGCCACTTGCCGTTTGGCTTTTTGACCAGAACCGGGTTAGCAACCCAGGTCGGATAGAGAGCCTCGCGAATAGACCCATTGCGGAGAAGGTTCTCCACTTCCGATTTTAACGCGGCGTACCGCTCCGGATCCATTGCCCTTCTCTTCTGGCGAACTGGCTTAGCTTCACTGTTGACGTTCAGTGGGTGACAAATAACGTTCGGGTCGATCCCGACCATGTCTGCATGCGACCAGGCGAACACATCAATGTTCTCCTTCAAGAAGCTTATTAGCTCAGAGGCGAGCTGCGGGCTGAGACAGCTTCCGATCTTTAGCGTTCGGCTCGGCTCCTTTGGATCAACCGAAACCTCGGACAGATCCTCCACCGGACCGCTCGGGGGGATTTCCTGAACTCGCGGATCTATGTTATCCTCTGCCGGACCAGGCTGTGGCTCGGTCCGGCTGATCGCCATAGCGTGGCGTGGTGCACATCGCGTAACGCCCTTTCCTTTGTCGGCAATCTGGACCGATTTTACATAGCATTCGCGAGATGCGCTCTGCGATCCGCTTACCTCCCCTATCCCCGTTGGAGTGGGGAACTTCATTTTGAGGTGATAAATGGAAGTGACTGCCCTGAAAGTTCTCAGTAGAGGTCGCCCTAAGATACCATTAAAGGCTGATGGGCAGTCCACGACCAAGAATTCTGTAACCTTAGTCACTTCGTCGTAATCGTCGAGCGTGACTGGGAGCTGGATCGTTCCATTGGGGATCAGGTGATCCCCTGTAAAACCATACAGAGGCATCGAAGCTGGCTTCAAGTCGGCCTCGACCAGGTTCATTATATCGAAAGCGGATTTGAACAGAATGTTCACAGCGCTTCCGTTGTCCACAAGCATTCTGCAGACATTATGACACCCTATCAGAGGGGTGATTACCAGGGCATCTTCGTGAGCCCTTACCCCCCTAAACTTTTCTGGTTTTCCCTAACTGTTTTTTTAACTACACCCATCTTCAAATTAAGCCTATCAGGACCACTACTCCGAGAGAGTCTTGTATCCTTGCTTCCAGTTTTGGACCCTTTGATTTATAGTATCAAAATATAGATTCTTTAATTGTTCATACTTGAGTTATCAAGATGCGATTGATTCTACCCAAAAAGTCTCAGTTGCGGACTTCCACATTGTTTTAAAATCCAAATAAATTCTAAAAAAAAAAATTTACAGTTTTCAATATGAGAAAATTTGATTAAATTTCTGTCTTTTAGTGTTTACCACCACTGTAACACCGTTTACCATGCCATCTAACAAGATTACGTCCACATGAGAGACCAACTATGATTTTTCTTTACCTCTTTAGCAAGAACATTATTGCAAACAGTAGTTACAGTCGAAATCTACTAACATATTTAAGCTGTTGAGCTGTGAATCATTATGCCAATAAATGTACTACATATATATTTCTCTTTTTCAGATTAATTTTTCTCAGTAATGATCAAATCATGCTGTTTTGCTGAATCTTTTCTTTATACTAGATATACATTCAAGAAGAAAACTAATTAGAGTAAACAGATTACTATGAGCACAATAACGATTTCAAATGAGTTAATCAAGAAATTGAAAACTGAGAAATGCAGAAGATTCAAGACTTACATTTACAGCTGCTTTGCTTTGTTACCATAGTTCATGATCAAAACTTTGTTTGCTTCACATAAAAGAGTCGATGTGGATTTTTCGCTCTCGAGGACAATAGGAGGCATTGTGATCATCAAAGCGTCTTTCCAAAATCAAATTTAAAATTCTTTAAACGGAAAGTTACATGTTGTTGATGCTGTTTTTCGGCACCAACCAATTGTCACGTGGGTTTTGCTCTTTGATAATTAACGCACGTGATAATAGGTATATGAAATGAAATAAATGCTAGGAAAACTTTTAAAGTGGTTCGGATCTAAATACAAGTCCACATCCCTGAGTTGTATTGATTTTAGTGTTGGTCGGTCGCTTAGCGTACTGACGTACAAAAGTTATGAAAGTGAGCTACTCTTCTCTTTTTTACAAGTGAGAGAGTTGTTTTTGGTAATGAATGAACCAACCCCCTTAATGGTGAGTTTCTACTTTTATATCGAATTGAAGCGTGTGATCATCACTTAAATCTACGGGTTGGTGTGATTGTCAGGATTTTCTACTTCACGTCCCATTTGTCCTTTTTCCAAGCTGACTTTGCATGACTCGCTGCAGAAAACGGACGCGTGTGATCTCCATGCTTATTTGCAGGTCTGACGTGCGTACATTGTCCTGACGGGGGCAGTCCCCAGTAATGTGACTCATCCTACTTCAGCCCATTATTTCCCGGTATAACAGAAGCCCCTAGTTTTTAAGTTCGAGGAACGAGCCTTGGAAACTAATTACACTGGGGACTTTGGTCCTACGACCTGGATGGGACGCTCGCCTAAAACTCGCAGCGAACACGGTCTCGCGCGACCTCGCGCGATCCCTTGCCCAAGCGTCCTGACAATCTTTATCTCTGCGACCTGGCCTTGCGCGACGCTCCTTGTAGTTCAATGAATCTGTCCCTGCGCTGTCAGGTGCTCTGCATGCGTTACAGCGCATGTCAGACACATTAATGTGCGGTATGATGACCCGACGCCGTTTTGACAGTATTGACCGTTTAACTTTTTGAAACTGACAGCCCTAACTGCTGCATTTAATGCGACGTGGTTTTAAATGGCGCCCCTTTTACGGCATTTAATGCACGTGGGGGGCGCATTTAATCGGAGGAGAGGGGTTCCGTTTCGACTCCGAGGGGTGGTAACCGTCGTTTTCGCTATCCATAAAAACTTGGCATTTTTTCAGATGAAGTCACCGAAATTTCTTTCGCTTTGAGTGACAAACTTTGGCAAACCAAGAATCACTTTCTCCCGATCGACGCTTTTCAGGCAACCGGCAAGCCTCGGCCCTAGCTCCGTATACCACAGAGTAAGGTTCTCTCTTTTTTTTTTTTTTTTTTTGGTATGGTTTGGTCGAACCACCGTTGGGTCTTCCGTGTTTCACCGGAGTTTCGACGCCGTTATTGGTTTCGAGCCGGGGATGGCGGCTCGATCACCTCTAGGTTTTAAGTATTTGTCCCTTGCTGCCGCACGGGACAAACATGAAGGCCCAAATGACCATGTCTGCGATGTTGCAGACTGGAATGGAACCGTCAACATCCAGGACCGAGGAAGAGCAGCTCGTCCTCGCGGGGAGCTCCCAGGACGCAGCTCTCGACGTCTATTCGGTCCTTACCTCCGAGGAATGCCAGAATAAAGCGGCAGTTCGATATCCGTAACGAGGGTGTCCTCGACCACACTAGCTCACGCGCCCCCCCACGCCTTGCCGCGATCTCTGAGGAGATCTTCAAGGGTGGAGGAGGATTCCCTTCCATCCTTTCATCAGGTCGGTCCTGGATCATTTCGGGATCGCACCAATGCAGCTGACGCCAAACCTTATGTCATCGCCGTCGCGATGTACATTGCGTGCTGCGAGAAGTTTGGGGGAGCCGTCGGCGCTGGAGCTCGGTGTCGCCTACTACTTGAAGAAGAGTAGGGACAAGGATTCTTACTACTTGTCTCGCGACCTAACATTGCTGCGGGGATACACAGCTATCCCAGCAATGCGGGGGCCTACGAGACAAAGTTTTTCTTTTTCTTTTATAACGGTCACCGCCACTTCCAGGATCCAAGTAGGTTTTCTTTTGCTGGATTTGTTAATTGCTGCTCGCACGATCGTTAGCTAACGACCTGTTTTCTATGCAGTTAATGAACGACCAGCCAAGATTGACTCGCCGACCCGAGCAGGCTCTTATCCTTCGGGATACTAGGCAGGAACAGCGGGACGCGAGAAGCTTGTGACGACCGCGAACCTCGGAAGTACGGTTTTTTTCACCGACAAGGCATCATTAGAACCCTTGGACGGTGAGTTATGCTGGTAACTTTTTGTCGTGGTATAAATTCCCTTACTGACAAAGTTTAAATGCAGAGACCATGCCCCAAAGGAGTCCGGGCAGTCCCGCCGAGCGCCATTTGTTTTCCTCGATCAGGAGGGAAAGGGAAAGGGAAAGGGAGGCCGAGGCTGCTCGGCCATTCCCGCACAACCGCTGCGAACTTCTGCGCCTTCCAGCCTGCCCTGCACAAGAAGCGACCAGAACAGAACAGGTCGCTCCAGCACCTCCTGCTCGCCCCAGGCGGAAGCTCCGGCCCAAAGGTCCAGAAAGGAAACAGGTCCAGGTCGAGAATCTGAAACCGAATCCGAGGGGAGCCCCTCAGGACGCGCCAAGAATCCAGGAGGCCGGGAAAGGAACCTGCGAGCGGGGGCGGTGACTGGCGACAAGGCGAAGGAGCCCCGTTCGACTCGTTCGAGAGCTGTCCCAGTACTTGCAGCCAATTGTATATGGCTTGCTCGAGAGCGAGCTATCGGGGTCGTATAATGAATTTGCAGACGCGGTGACGACCTGATGGCCACCTCGTTTCAGCATCTGAGCAAGGTAAACCAGCTGTACCTTAATTCCCATTTTGGTTATTTCTAACTCGTATACTGCTCGCAGGGTGGTCTTGCGATGAGGATGTCCATGGAGAAGACGCGGCTGGGGGCCGCAAAGGACGAGCGACCTGGGAGCGGAGGTCGCGAAACTGAAGCAGAACTTGGAGTCTGTTAGGCAGAAAGAAACCCAAGCGTTTAAGCAGCGAATAGGTACCTGAACCAGAAGGACGCTGCTCAGCGAACAGTAACTCCAAGGGCGGAGCTCGATCGGGTGCCAGAAGTCAGAGAAACTTCAAAGGACGACCGCCAGGCTTTCTAGAGAGGTCGGAGAAAAGGACAGGAGCTTCAGGCGACCTTTGCACGGGCTCAGCGAGCTGAAGAGGATAGGCGGGTCTCCGAGCAGGAAAGGCTAGCTCTTGAGCCGAGCTCCAGGAGTCAGCGGGAGGTCGCTTCTCTGACTGATGAAGGCAAATCAGTCGGAGGACTGGAAGAGAAGGCCGCGGACTGGGCGATTGGGTGTATCTACACCTGCGAGCAAGGAACCCGGACTTGGACATGTCCGCCTCCCGGAGGGTTGGCAGGCGACCTTGCGGATTATGGCCGAAAGACGGACCAGGCTGCCGCGGCCGCTCAGGGCCCGACAGCGGGTGGCTCTGGCTCGAAGGATCTCCCCGACCAACCTTAGGCGTAGTGAACTGTCTTTGTTGTAATCGGTTTTTTGAATTTTCCTGTAAATGAAGTTATCTATTCAATTCCAGTTCGCTCTTTTCATATATGCGTGTACAATTACAATTTGCGATTTACATAATTGTCTACAAATGCAAACAGACACACCACAACTGTTTTAAGCGAACACGGTACACTTAAAAGGAAATTTACAAAAATAGTGAGTTGAGTTCAGGATTACTGATAGTACGGCGGAGGTGCTCGGCATTCCAAGCTCGGGGTACTTTGGAACCGTTCAACCTTTTGAGATGGTAGGTCCCCGGTCTATTATTTTGTCGACCCGGTATGGACCTTCCCAGTTAGGTCCTAGTACCCCCGCTCGGTTCTCTGGTCCCGAGGAGAACTCCTTTAGACAAGGTCTCCGACCTGGAAGTCTCTTCGTTGACCTTTGAGTCGAAGAACTTTTTGCTCGCTTGTTGTAGGCCGCTATCCTTAGTGAGGCCTTTTGCGGTGCTCTTCGACCAGATCCAAACTTGCTCTCATTAGTGCCTCGTTTTCGTTCTCATTGTACAAGTCCCTCCGAAGAGACCCGGTTCCGACCTCTACAGGGATCATGCTTCACAGCCATAAGCTAGCGAAATGGGAGTTTCCGAGGTGGAGGTCCTTGGAGTTGTCCTGTACGCCCACAAGACTTCGGGGAGGTCGTCAGCCCAATTTCCTTTGGCTGCCCCAGCTTGGCTTTCAAGGTGTGCTTGATGGTCTTGTTGACTGCTTCAACTGGCCATTCGCCTGCGGTCTGGCGACGAGGCAAATTTTTTATGGATACCCAGCTCGTCGCAGAACTGTTGAACTCCTCATTGTCGAACTGCTTTCCATTATCTGAGATGAGGGTGTGAGGAATTCCGTAGCGGCACACTATATTCTTGAAAACGAATTCCTTCAGCTTTCTGGTCGTGATCGCCTAGCGGCTCGGCTTCGACCCATTTCGTGAAGTAGTCTACCGCGCCACGGCATACTTGACCCCTCCTTTTCAACCGGCATGGGGCCGATGAGTCGATTCCCCACATGGAAAAAGGCCAGGGGCTAGACATAGTGATTAGCTCGTGAGAAGGGCTCGCGAAATGTTCGCGAACCTTGGCCTTGTCCATTTCTTGACGAAGTTGTTCGCATCTTCTTGGATTCGGGCCAGTAGTATCCCTGGCGAACAATCTTGTTCCCAGAGACCGAGCTGCTGTGTGGTTACCGAGCAGATCCCCTCATGAATTTCCCTCATGATGTAGTCTGCCTCTTCACTAGTCACACATCGGAGGAGCGGCGCTGAATCCTCTCCTATACAGCTGTCCCCGATGAGCGTGAAGCGCGGCAACCTTGTTCGCAGGACCCTCGCCTCGACTTTATCGTTGGGAAGGTCCCGTCCTTGAGGTACTGTACAATGGGGTTCATCCAGGAATCCGTCTGAACCTCATTCACGGCCTGCTCGGGCCGAGCTGATAGTCGGAGCGTTGACAAAACGAACACGACTCATCATGTGTGTAAAAATATCATGCTTGTTATCGCTACCGAATTATGTTTTATCCTTATGTTTATCTCCTGTGTTGATTATAAAAGATATGAATATCTGATACCATCCGTTTTTGGATTTTATGAACGTACAAGTTAGCTTTCAGATTTTCAAATGTATACATATATATATCTTATGTGTTTATGCTTTCAAAACGAACCCAAGTGAATGTTTTTATGAAAAACGTATTTAGAATACAGGTTTTTTTTTTTTTTTTTAGATTCCCACACGGCACGTCTCGGCTACCCGAGTCTCATAGGTGCGCCTGGAGCTTATGGGGTGGGGAGGGTCGAGGCGGGTCGTGTCACTTATAGTTGTTCTAATTGATCTACATCATCAAGTATGACAAGAACCGTTTTGTGCCGTAACCTTCTCCTTATCTCATTACATCCTCTATAAACATCCCATATGTTTATGTTCCAAATTTGCGAAATAAGTTGTTGCTGTAGGGCGACTAGACCTTGTGTCATAGAAACTTCTCTAATATTGGCAAGAAAGAAACTACCATCAAATTGATAAGAAATCTTGTCCAAAACAAATCTTGCTAGAGTTGTCTTACCTATTCCACCCATTCCACAAATCCTTAACATGCGAATATCATTCAAACCTATACCTAGCAATGGGTCCATTTGCTTCATTCGTGAGTCCATTCCTACCAGATTCCAACTGGTATCTAACAAGGTAGGATCCAATTTACTTGATATGTCGTAAACAATGCCTTGAATAAATTTGGACTCTTCCCTGCAAATGAGGGAAAAATATTCAATAATATGAAAAGTTACTATGACCTACAAATACGTAAAATAATCTTAAGCCAATCTAATATTTTATTTTCATTGGAATTAAATATCAATTCCAATATATGTCAAATAATTGAAACCAAATTAAGTTGAAATAACCGACTAACAATTCAAGTAGTGTAAGAGAAAAACTAACAGTACAAAAACATTATTTCCGAGTTCTGTTACGGAATATATTTCCAAATCTTCAACATATATAATTCCATGATTTGTTTTCAGGTGCCTTGAAATTGGCCTTTCTATCAATTTATGACTTTACTAGAAAAAGGATGCATTGGGATGGGGTAACTTAATTTGAGACAATGCTTTCTTTGAATCTAAGAGAACGGCAAGAAAAAGATCTCTGCACTGGCTATTAAATTTATGAAACAATTTTCAGGAGTAAATATGTAAAATAATACTGGAAAAATCTTAGATAGGCCAATAGTATTTAATCCCCATTTAATTTTTAATCTTTGATCTGCCCCAAGCATACACTACATTTTGTGTTGAACTTCATATCAGCTATAATGTGTAATGTTGCATAATGCTAATTAGTAGAAGTTTACAGCACTTGCTGTTTAAACTTAAGATATATATTCTGCAAGGATATTTCTCAATACTTTTTATTTTAGTTTACATGCATTATCTGAGTATTTGTATATTCAAATTAACATATAAAAATAACAGATTGGAAAGATAACTATTAGTGTTACCTATTCTGCAAATGCCATCCAGACAGATTGGCAATCTCTGTCAAGGCAACCCTCCACCTTTGCATCTTTTCCACATCTTCCCCAAAATTTTGTTTATGTTCTGCAAAAGCTTTCTCAAAGCTTCCGGTCTGATTTCTAACCTCGGATGGACTGACATTGTAGAAAACTGGCAGAACTATCTGACCCATCACTTTCATGCATTCCAAAATCTTTGCGAGTTCATCCAGGCACCACGTTGAAAATTCATAATTTTCTGAAAAAACGATGAGTGCAAACCTAGATTCTTCAATTGCTTTAAAGAGTTCCAATGATATTACCTTTCCCCTTTCAAGTCTATGGTTATCTTTAAAGGTAAATATTCCTTTCTGATCCAATGCAGAATATAAATGACCATTGAAGTTTTCGCGCGTGTCTTTTCCTCTAAAACTCAAGAAGACATCATATTTCCTTTCAGGCAAGGTAGAATTAGAAGGCAGGTTAGATGGTATTTCACTATGCATACTTGTGGAAGCCACAGCCAACTTGCTTGTGCCAAGGTATTGCAGATAAATAAACTACACCTGAAGAATATAAAGAATTATAAGCATTAAGCTAACCTTAAATCATAAATATGGAAAAGGAGTACACATTGAAGATTAAATGTTTTCTTTTTCAAAGAAGAAGTACATTAACACCTTAACTTTTCTGGTTTTCCCAACTGTTTTATTTTAACTATCACCCCATCTTCAATTAAGCCTATCAGGACCACTACTCCGAAGAGAGTCTTGTATCCTTGCTTCCAGTTTTGGACCCTTGATTTATAGTATCAAAATATAGATTCTTTAATTGTTCATAACTTGAGTTATCAGAATGCGATTGATTCTACCCAAAAAGTCTCAGTTGCGGACTTCCACATTGTTTTAAAATCAAATAATAAATTCTAAAAAAAAAAAATTTACAGTTTTCAATATGAGAAAATTTGATTAAATTTCTGTCTTTTAGTGTTTACCAACACTGTAAACCGTTTACCAGCCATCTAACAAGATTACGTCACATGAGAGACCAACTATGATTTTTTTTACCTCTTTAGCAAGAAACATATATGCAAAACAGTATGTTACAGTCGAAATCTACTAACATATTTAAGCTGTTGAGCTGTGAATCATTATGCCAATAAATGTACATACATATTATATTTTCTCTTTTTCAGATTAATTTTTCTCAGTAATGATCAAATCATGCTGTTTTGCTGAATCTTTTCTTTATACTAGATATACATTCAAGAAGAGAAACTAATTAGAGTAAACAGATTACTATGAGCACAATAACGATGTCAAATGAGTTAATCAAGAAATTGAAAACTGAGAAATGCAGAAGATTCAAGACTTACATTTACAGCTGCTTTGCTTTGTTACCATAGTTCATGATCAAAACTTGTTTGCTTCACATAAAAGATGTCGAGTGGATTATTTCGCTCTCGAGGACAATAGGGAGGCATTGTGATCATCTCAAAGCGTCTTTTCCAAAAATCAAATTTAAAATTCTTAAACGGAAAGTTACATGTTTGTTGATGCTGTTTTTCGGCACCAACCAATTGTCACGTGGGTTTTGCTCTTTGATAAATTAACGCACGTGATAATAGGTTATGAAATGAAATAAATGCTAGGAAAACTTTTAAAGTGGTTCGGATGCTAAGATAGCAAGTCCTACATCCACTGAGTTGTATTGATTTTAGTGTTGGTCAGGTCGCTTAAGCGTACTGACGTACAAAAAGTTATGAAAGTGAGCTACTCTCTCTTTTTACAAGTGAGAGAGTTGTTTTTTGGTAATGAATGAACCAACCCCCTTAATGGTGAGGTTTCTACATTTTATTCGAATTGAAGCGTGGTATCATCACTTAAATCTACGGGTTGGTGTGATTGTCAGGATATTATCTGACTTCACGTCCCATTTGTCCTTTTTCCAAGCTGACTTTGCATGACTGCTCAGAGACACGGACGCGTGTGATCTCCATGCTTATTTGCAGGTTGACGTGCGTACATTGTCCTGACGGGGGCAGGTACCAGTAATGTGACTATCCTACGTCAGCCCATATTTTCCCGGGTATAACAGAAGCCCCCTAGTTTTTAAGGTTCGAGGAACGAGCCTTGGAAACAAATTACACGGGGACTTTGGTCGCTACGACCTGGATGGGACGAGCTCGCCTAAAGACTCGAGCGAACACGGTCTCGCGCGACCTCCGCGCGATCCCTTGCCCAAGCGTCCTGACATCTTTATCTCTGCGACCGGCCTTGACGGACGCTCCTTAGTAGTTCAATGAATCTGTCCCTGCGCTGTCAGGTGCTCTGCATGCGTTACAGCGATGTCAGACACATTAAATGTGCGGTAGATGACCCGACGCCGTTTTGACAGTATTGACCGTTTAACGTGTTTGAAACTGACACCCTAACTGCTGCATTTAATGCGACGTGGGTTTTGAAAGGCGCCCCTTTTTACGGCATTTAATGCAACGTGGGGCGGCATTTAAGCGGAGGGAGAGGGGGTTACCGTTTCGACTCCGAGGGGTGGTAACGTCGTTTCGCTATCCATATAAAAACTTGGCATTTTTTCAGATGAAGTCACCGAAATTTCTTTCGCTTTGAGTGACAAACTTTGGCAAACCAAGAATCACTTTCTCCCGATCGAGCTTTTCAGGAACCGGAGCAAGCCTCGGCCCTAGCTCCGTATACCACAGAGTAAGTGCTCTCTTTTTTTTTTTTGGTATGGTTTGGTCGAACCACGGCGTTGGGTCTTCCGGTGTTTCACCGGAGTTTCGACGCCGTTATTGGTTTCGAGCCGTGGAGGCGGCTCGAATCACCTCTAGGTTTTAAGTATTTGTCCCTTGCTGCCGCACGGGACAAACATGAAGGCCCAAAGACCATGTCTGTCGATGTTGCAGACTGGAATGGAACCGTCAACATCCAGGACCGAGGGAAGAGCTAGCTCGTCCTCGCGGGGAGCTCCGAGGACGCAGCTCTCGAGCTCTATTCGGTCCTTACTCCCGAGGAATATGCCAGAAAAAGCGGCAGTTCGATATCCGTAACGAGGTGTTCCTCGACCCCACTAGGCCGTCACGCGCCCCCGACGGCCTTGCCGCGATCTCTGAGGAGATCTTCAAGGGTGGAGGGAGGATTCCCTTCCTCCTTTCATCAGGTCGGTCCGGATCATTTCGGGATCGCACCAATGCAGCTGACGCCAAACGCGTATGTCATCGCCGTCGCGATGTACATGCGTGCTGCGAGAACGGTTTGGGGGAGCCGTCGGCGCTGGAGCTGGTGTCGCCTACTACTTGAAGAAGAGTGGGACAGGATTCTTACTACTTGTCTCGGCGACCTAACATTGCTGCGGGGATACACAGCTATCCAGCAATGCGGGGGCCTAAGAGCAAAGTTTTTCTTTTTTTTTTCTTTATAACGGTCACCGCCACTTCCAGGATCCAAGTAGTTTTCTTTTGCTGGATTTGTTAATTTGCTCGCACGTACGTAGCTAACGACCTGTTTTCTTATGCAGTTAATAGAACGACCAGCCAAGATTGACTCGCCGACCCGAGCAGGCTCTTATCCTTCGGGATACTAGGCGAGGAACAGCGGGACGCGAGGAAGCTTGTGACGACCGCGAACCTGCGGAAGTACGGTTTTTTTTCACCGACAAGGCATCATGAACCCTTGGACGGTGAGTTGCTGGTAACTTTTTGGTCGTGGGATAAATTCCCTTACTGAAAAGTTAATGCAGAGACCATGCCCCAAAGGAGTCCGGGACGTCGCCGAGCGCCATTTGTTTTCCTCGATCAAGGAGGGAAAGGGAAAGGGAAAGGGAGGCCGAGGCTGCTGCGCCATTCCGCACAACCGCTGCGAACTTCTGCGCCTTCGCAGCCTCGCCCTGCACAAGAAGCGACCAGAACAGACAGGTCGCTCCAGCACCTCTGCTCGCCCAGGCGGAAGGCTCGGCCCAAGGTCCAAGAAAGGAAACAGGTCCAGGTCGAAGAATCTGAAACCGAATCCGAGGGGAGCCCTCAGGACGCGCCAAGAATCCAGGAGGCCGGGAAAGGAACCTGCGAGCGGGGGGGTGACTGGCGACAAGGCGAAGGATGCCCCGGTTCGGATCGTTCGAGGTCTGCCCGAGTACTTGCAGCCAATTGTATATGGCTGCTCGAGAGGAGCTATCGGGGTCGTATAATGAATTTGCAGACGCGGGTGACGACCTGATGGCCACCTCGTTTCAGCATCTGAGCAAGGTAAACAGTGTACCTGAATTCCCATTTTGGTTATTTCTAACTCGTATACTGCTCGCAGGGTTGCTTGCGATGAGGATGTCATGGAGAAGACGCGGCTGGGGGCGCCAAAGGGAACGAGCGACTGGAGCGGAGGTCGCGAAACTGAAGCAGAACTTGGAGTTGTTGAGGCAGAAAGAACCCAAGCGTTTGAAGCAGCGAATAGGTACCTGAACCAGAAGGAGCTGCTCAGCGAACAGTAGACTTCCAAAGGGCAGAGCTCGATCGGCGTGCCGGGAAGTCAGAGAACTTCAAAGGACGACCGCCAGGCTTCTAGAGAGGTGGAGAAAAGGACCAGGAGCTTCAGGCGACCTTTGCACGGGCTCAGCGAGCTGAAGAGGATAGGCGGGTCTCGCAGCAGGAAAGGCTAGCTCTTGAGGCCGAGCTCCAGGAGAGTCAAGCGAAGGTCGCTTCTTGACTGATGAATGCAGAATCAGTCGGAGGAGCTGGAAGAGAAGGCCGGGACTGGGCGATTGGGTGTATCTACACCCTGCGAGCAAGGAACCCGGACTTGGACATGTCCGCCTCCCGGAGGGTTGGCAGGCGACCTTGCGGATTATGGCCGAAGAGGACGACCAGCGTGCCGCGGCCGCTAGGGGCCCGACCAGGCGGGTGGCTCTGGCTCGAAGGATCTCCCGACCACCTTAGGCGTAGTGAACGTCTTTGTTGTAATCAGTTTTTTTGATTTTCCTTGTAAATGAGTTATCTATTCAATTCACAGTTCGCTCTTTTCATATTGCGTGTACAATTTCAATTTGCGATTTACATAATTGTCTACAAATGCAAACAGAACACAACGAAACTGTTTAAGCGAACACGGTAACACTTAAAAAGGAAATTTACAAAAATAGTGAGTTGAGTTCAGGATTACTGATAGTACGGCCGGAGGTGCTCGGCATTCCAAGCTCGGGGTACTTTGGAACCGTTCAACCTTTTGAGATGGTAGGTCCCCGGTCTATATTTTGTCGACCCGGTATGGACCTTCCCAGTTAGCCTAATACCCCCGCACTGGTTCTCTGGTCCCGAGGAGAACTTCCTTAGTACCAGGTCTCCGACCTGGAAGTCTCTTCGTTTGACCTTTGGTCGAAGAACCTTTTTGCTCGCTGTTGGTAGGCCGCTATCCTTAGTGAGGCCTTATTGCGGTGCTCTTCGACCAGATCCAAACTGCTCTCATTAGTGCCCGTTTTCGTTCTCATTGTACAAGTCCCTCCGAAGAGACCGGTTCCGACCTCTACAGGGATCATTGCTTCACAGCCATAAGCTAGCGAAAATGGAGTTTCCGAGGTGGAGGTCCTGGAGTTGTCCTGTACGCCCACAAGACTTCGGGGAGGTCGTCAGCCCAATTTCCTTTGGCTGCCCCGAGCTTGGCTTTCAAGGTGTGCTTGATGGTCTTGTTGACTGCTTCAACTTGGCCATTCGCTGCGGTCTGGCGACGGAGGCAAATTTTTATGGTAACCCAGCTCGTCGCAGAACGTGAACTCTCATTGTCGAACTGCTTTCCATTATCTGAGATGAGGGTGTGAGGATTCCGTAGCGGACACACTATATTCTTGAAACGAATTCTTCAGCTTTTGGCGTGATCGCGGCTAGCGGTCGGCTTCGACCATTTCGTGAAGTAGTCTACCGCGACCACGGCATAGACCCTCTTTTCCAACCGCATGGGGCGAGGGTCGATTCCCCACATGGAAAAGGCCAGGGGCTAGACATAGTGATTAGCTCGTGAGAAGGGCTCGCGGAATGTTCGCGAACCTTGGCACTTGTCAACTTTCTTGACGAAGTTGTTCGCATCTTCTTGGATTGGGGCCAGTAGTATCCCTGGCGAACAATCTTGTTCGCCAGAGACCGAGCTGCTGTGTGTGGTTACCGCAGCTCCCCTCATGAATTTCCCTCATGATGTAGTCTGCCTCTTCACTAGTCACACATGGAGGAGCGGGGCGCTGAATCCTCTCCTATACAGCTGGTCCGATGAGCGTGAAGCGAGCAGACCTTGTCGCAGGACCCTCGCCTCGACTTTATCGTTGGGTAAGGTCGTCCTTGAGGGTACTGTACAATGGGGTTCATCCAGGAATCCGTCTGAACCTCATTCACGGCCTGCTCGGCCGAGCTGATAGTCGGAGCGTTGACAAAACGAACAGGAATGTTATCGAGACCTCCGAATCTATGATGAGGCAATCTTTGCCAAGGTCCGCTATTGAGTTGCTCTCCCTGGGGATCTGAGCGATCTCAAAGTGCTGAACGATCCCAAGAGGCTTTAGCTTCTTTCAGGTAGCGGATCATGCTCTCTTCCTTAGCTTGGTACTCCCCTAGGATCTGGTTGACGACCAGCATGGAGTCACTATATATACTGATCGCGGTTGCACCCATTTCTTTGGCGAGTCACAACCGGCGAGC
Organism: Pistacia vera; assembly: GCF_008641045.1. Lineage (NCBI taxonomy): Eukaryota > Viridiplantae > Streptophyta > Magnoliopsida > Sapindales > Anacardiaceae > Pistacia > Pistacia vera. The sequence goes on from NW_022196419.1 coordinate 64,603, forward strand.
AGGCCCTGTATTCGGACTCATTGTTGTGGCGCTTTAAACCCGAATCGGAGAATACCATGGATTCGGATCCCCTCGGACTCACTAGGAGAAGACCGCACCAGCTCTTTTTTGTTCGATGACCCGTCGACGTAGAGGTTCCACGTCAAGCGTTGGGTAGTTTCTTGCTCAACCTCGCTAGACTGTTGCTCGCTCGGGAAGAGGAGAATTCCGAGATAAGTCTGCAACAGCTTGCCCTTTGATAGTCGACCTAGGCGTGTACCTTAAGTCGAACTGGCTCAATTCCATGGCCATTTGAGCAGCTACCCGAGGCCTCTGGTTTCTGGAGGACCTGCCGAGAGGTAGCTCGTCCTTACGTTAATCGTGTGGGCATGGAAGTAAGGTCGCAGTTCCTGGACGCGAACCAGGGCAAAAGCTAGGCGCTCCATTCGGGTACCGCATCTCGGCATCCGATAGTCGCTTACTGCATAGTAACCGGCCACTGAACTTTTTCCTCCTCTCGTATCAAGCTGCGCTGACCGCGAACTGAGACACGGACAGGTAGACGAGCAGGATTCTTGTGGAAGTGGCTTGGAGAGGAGTGGTGGCTTCCCAAGATGCTCTTTTATACTCTGGAATGCCTGCTCGCATTCGAAAGTCCACTCGAATTTCTTATTGGCTTCAGTACGTTGAAGAATGGTAAACAGCGGTCTGTTAGACTCGATATGAAGCGACTAAGTGCCGCTATTCGCGTTCAGATCCCTGACCTGCTTTTGCTGGTCGGACTTTTCATATCGAGTAGGGCTTGGATCTTTTCAGGGTTCACCTCTATGCCTCGCTGATTCACCTATACCCTAGGAACTTTCTGATGATACTCCGAACGAGCATAAGAGGGTTCAGCTTCATTCTGTAGAGTCGGGTATGTCAAACATCTCAGCGAGATGCGAAATATGGTCCGTGGCGGCCTGGATTTGACCAGCATGTGTCCACGTAGACCTCCATTGTCCTTCCGATCTGGTCGGAGAACATTCGGTGACCAACCTCTGGTAGGGCACCTGATTCTTGAGGCGAAGGGCATGACTTTGTAGCAATATAGCCCGGTCCGTGATGAAGGTCTATGCTCTCGTCTGGCTTGTACATCGGGATTTGGTTGTACCCGAATATGATCCATGAAGCTTAACAGCTCGTGCCGAAGTGGCGTCAACGAGCTGGTCAATTCTTGGGAGGGAAGCTGTCTTTCGGGCAGCTTATTCAGGCGCTGAAGTCTACCAGGTTCGCCACTTGCGTTTGGCTTTTGACCAGAACCGGGTTAGCAACCAGGTGGGTAGAGAGCCTCGCGAATAGACCCATTGCGGAGAAGGTTCTCCACTTCCGATTTTAACGCGGCGTACCGCCGGATCCATTGCCCTTCTCTTCTGGCGAACTGGCTTAGCTTCACTGTTGAGTTCAGTGGGTGAAAATACGGTTCGGGTCGATCCCGACCATGTCTGCATGCGACCAGGCGAACACATCAATGTTCCTTCAAGAAGCTTGTTAGCTCAGAGGCGAGCTGCTGCTGAGACAGCTTCCGATCTTTACCGTTCGGCTCGGTTCCTTGGATCAACCGACCCTCGGACAGATCCTCCACCGGACCGCTGGGGGATTTCTTGAACTCGCGGATCTATGTTATCCTCTGCCGGGCCAGGCTGTGGCTCGGTCCGGCTGATCGCCATAGCGTGGGTGGTGCACATCGCGTAACGCCCTTTCCTTTGTGGCATCTGGACCGATTTTACATAGCATTCGCGAGATGCGCTCTGCGATCCGCTTACCTCCCCTATCCCCGTTGGAGTGGGGAACTTCATTTTGAGGTGATAATGGAAGTGATGCCCTGAAAGTTCTCAGTAGAGGTCGCCCTAAGATTCCATTAAAGGCTGATGGGCAGTCCACGACCAAGAATTCTGTAACCTTAGTCACTTCGTCGTAATCGTCGAGCGTGACTGGGAGCTGGATCGTTCCATTGGGATCAGGTGATCCCCTGTAAAACCATACAGAGGCATGTGGCTTCAGGTCGGCCTCGACCAGGTCATCTATCGAAAGCGGATTTGAACAGAATGTTCACAGCGCTTTCGTTGTCCACAAGCATTCTGAGAAATTATGACACCCTATCAGAGGTGATTACCAGGGCATCTTCGTGAGAGTGGTGCAAGCGAGCTGCCTCTTTCTCACAGAAGGTGATCGTTCCTCTTTCCGAGCTTTTTGAGGTCGCTGCGAAGTGTTCATTACGATCGGGTCGTGGCGAGCTTCGCGAGCATATCGCTCTGTGTCCTGCGTGGTTCCGCGAGGTGGCGGGCCCCGAAGAGATGTTAACACTGCGTAGCCGCTGCGATCACGACGTTTTTTCTTTCGTTCCCTTGATTTTCTTTCGGGGAGTCACAATGTACTCCTTGAAGTGCCCCTCTTGATGAGCTCTTCGATAGCCTGCTTTAGAGCTCGGCAACTCATCAGTGAGGTGCCCATTATCGATGGTAACGGCAAACTTTTTGCTGTTCCTGGCCGTAGAGGGGTTTTCATGGGCTCGGGCTCACCGAGCAAGCTGGCCTCCCGGATTTGTCGAGGATTGCGGATACGGATACATCAGCGGAGTATATTGGGTCGCGTCACGATCGCGACGAGGAATAGGGGCATATGATTTTCTGCTCATAACGGGGTTTTTTCCTTTTCGTGATCGGCAGTATCTCCTTTGCATCAGTCGCCTGTTTTCTTCCGACCAGGGTGCTGCTGGATGTGCCGTGGTCGCGACGACGGGTTGCCAATGAATTCTCTATCCGGAGATGCTTTTCTGCAGGCTATGGAACCTGGTGAGGGAAATGTTGTCCTCAGCCTGCAGTTCTTTCCCAGGTCGGTTTGCGGGCGAACTCCAGTATATGAGAGTTCGGATGGACTCTTCTGGTGCGTGAGCATTTGTTGCTCCCTGTGGAAACGATCAATATAGACTGCAGGGATTCGTTCTCTCTTGCCTTATATTGCTGAGGTAGCTCAAAGCTTGAAAATTTTCGGTTGCGTGGAAATGCGGGGAACGCTGTGCTCATCTGAGCCCACGAACCGATAGATCCCGCCGAGAGCGACCTAAACAACGCTTGGCATGAGAGGTCAGTGTCACGGCCAAGCAGCGGCATTCGCAAGGTCGAAACCTGGTGGAGCTCCATCAGGTCGTTGAACTCATATAAATGATCCTGCGGATCGTAGTTTCCATCGAACGGTTCGCATATCTGGCATTCTGAACCCTGGTGGAAGGGAGCAGCCAATATTTCAGAGGAAAACGGGGATGTAGAGGCGACCTGCGCCTGCTCGTTTTGCTGCTCCTTTAGCCTATCCAGAGCGCTGGAGTTCCTCAATCTGCGGTAAAGGAGTCAAATGGGGGTCGTTTTCACCCATGCGAGCCCGGCCCTCTCGGTTGCGGTTCAGGACAGTCGTTGGAGGTCGGATTCCTCCTCCGGCCGCATTTCCAGCCGGCGCTCGAAACACGTTGACTAGAGACGCGCGAAGTGGTGGATAACGCGGGGCATTCACGACCCTCGGTGGTATGAGAGCCCCGCGAGGTTTGTGTGGCACCCGCATGAGAACGACGGGATCGTCCTGCTGGTGGTGATCGGAATCATCGCGCCCAGCTCTCTCGCTCGGGTTTGGTTGCGACGTGGCGTGGGAAGCTCGGGATTCACTTTTTCGCCGTCTTAATTTTGCCGATATCCTGCTCGGGGACCTTCTGTACTTGCTGGCCCTGGGAGCTCGAGGCTTGTTTTTTGCACTTGCTTACCCTTGCGCCTTCGCGCTGCAGTGCTCGCGGCACGTGCTATTTCCCTTTGCCGTGCTTTCGCGCGGCTTGAGGTGTTTTTGGCGGTTGCACCGCACGGCTGTCGCGGACGAAATGCCTTGGTCCAGACGGTCCAACCTTGGTTGAACGTCTGGAGAGTATTGTCGAACCTCTCCAGGTAGTTCGAATGACAGGGTCCAGTTGCGGAGCCGTGGGGTATTCCCAACAGCATTTTGCGAAACTGGAGGTGCGTTGGAAGGGGTGCCCCTCTGGGCTGGGGGGACTCCTTCTGCATGTTGATTCCCTGCTCCGGTTCAGATTGGCGGGCCATTGTAGCTGTCAACCAGTAGGTCCAAGGTTTTCCTGATGAAGGATAGACGCTAAATCAGCCCCTCCTTCTAGCGCCAAACTGTGATGCTGTTTCGGCACCAACCAATGTCACGTGGGTTTTGCTCTTTGATAATTAACGCAGTGATATAGGATATGAAATGAAAAAATGCTAGGAAAACTTTTAAAGTGGTTCGGATGCTAAGATAGCAAGTCCTACATCCACTGAGTTGTATTGATTTTAGTGTTGGTCAGGGGCTTAAGCGTACTGACGTACAAAAAGTTATGAAAAGTGAGCTACTCTTCTCTTTTTTACAAGTGAGAGAGTTGTTTTTTGGTAATGATATGAAAACCAAACACTCTTTGTTATGGTGCACACTTAAATCTACGGGTTGGTGTGATTGTCAGGATATTATCTGACTTCACGTCCCGTTTGTCCTTTTTCCAAGCTGACTTTGCATGACTCGCTGCAGAGACACGGACGCGTGTGATCTCCATGCTTATTTGCAGGTCTGACGTGCGTACATTGTCCTGACGGGGGCAGGTCACCAGTAATGTGACTCATCCTACGTCAGCCCATTATTTTCCCGGGTATAACAATGTTAATCCCTTAGGTTTGGAGTAAGAATCAGCCCCCGATGATTCCAGAAATATAACCAAACTTTCCCCTCCAATATGTTAAGATCCCTAATATTTGACTTAAATACACTTGAGTCTAGTAGAAGTTTTTTAGTAAAACTATCGTCCCTAGTAGTTGGACTTGACAAAACGGGAGGGTGGGTAGGGTACAGGCTCAAAACGTGTCGATCTAATCGGCCCAAAATATGGGACCTGCAGGCATCCGTACTGTTCATTCCAGTTTTCAATTTTTGCAATTACACCCCCACAGTATCTACAGTTTTCATATTTTACAGTTACACCCCCACAATCAACTATTATTAAGGTAATGTGCATGTTTTTGTCTTTCTAATTTTTAATTTGATAAAAGTCCCGCTTCAGTGTATTCTTCAATGATATAATGAATAAATTTTAATTTATTAAGGTAATATGCATGTCATTTTTTATCGGCAGATAAATTAAATGAATTAATTATTAAGATTATGTTCATCAACTCATAAATAAGAAATCAAGTTCATGAATCTTTGTCATCAATGGTGTCATCATTTTAACTCTTTTGCCATCATTTTACACATGGATGAGGTAACATAGTTCATGATGAGCATAACTGAAAGTCCATTTCAAAATCAAGAACAAAGAATTATTAAGAATATTTAATCAATCTTTTGCTATAACCATATCATACGAACCAGATCAAGAATCCACTATATTTCTACACCAATAACGATAGTACATATAACTCATTTTAATTGGGTAATGACTTGTTCCTTATCATTTAGAACAGTTTCTTTCTCAAATCCTTGCCAATTTGTCAAAGTGCACATAAGCATATGATATTTTCTCATTTAATTATTAACAACTAGCTTTTCATATATGTGTTTACTGCCTACTAATTACACACGTAGTGAATAGGAAATGAATATTATGAAAGTATATATGTATATGCAGCTTAATGCCCTTGCCTTGTGCATAGCCTGCGTACCCATTAGGTCTGATTTGTTAAGACTAACGGGTGGCTCTCAACAACTCTGAAGATTCACAAATTTGTGTTGATATAGACACTCTGACCATGGGAATCTTTTCAATAATATCTTGACCATTTCAAAAGTTTTATATATAAATCAAGAAAAATTGCCTCCTACTGCTAGGAAAGGAACCCACAACATCCCAAGGCAAACACAACAAAGGCACACCTAGAGAACACACACAACACAGCAGCATGCCCAACCAACCAAAAACCGACGGGGAGGAAATCAAAGCCAAAGAGATCCTCCAAAGGGGCCCTTCCTAAAACCAAGTAGACACCATCTCTACTCGCCAACCCCACTCCCCAGGAAAGAAGATAAAAGGGTAACTTCACAAAAAAAAACAAAAGGAAGACCCTATACTAGAAATATACAATAAATGCAACGTTCAAATCATGCTTTACTTTCTTATATTCAAGATAGGAAATGCACCCACTAAATCACCACCAATCCAGTACCTCACCCTCCAAAAAGGAAGAAAGAAAGAAAGAAAAAGAACAGACCAGCAAAAGCCAAAACCAACCAACAGACTTGAGGAAAAAGAACAGACCAACAAGAGCCAAAATCAACTAGCATTGAAGGACTAAAAGGAGGGAAAACCAAAAAGACCCACTGTTCATCAATAGAAGCCATCACGCACAAGTAAATATCTTCCAAGTTCCAACACACACAAAACACACATTCACCATTAAAGTATACAATTTTCACTACTACTTCTCTTTTTCTTTTTCCTTCATCAACTAATCAATGAAAAACCATCACTAAACCTTTATGCATTCCCTAGCAAAGTGCCCTGGATTCATTACCAGAGCAACCAGTAGTCGGCAGTGGTGGCGAATGACGAGAACTGGAAAAGCATCGAAGATGGAGTGGACTGAGACTTGAGAAGTGCTAAAGTGGCGATGGTGGAGACGTGGAGATGGAGTTGCTTTTGTAATAATGTGAGTGAGAAGGTAAATTCAATTTGGGTTAGGGATATCAGTCGATAAATTGGATTTGGGTTATTTTTTAATGACAAATGAGTAACCATGGGTACCCACAAGTGTACCCGATCCACCCGTTAACAAAACGGGCCAGACAAGGTATGGGTCCAAAAATAACGAGTCCAATTTGGTGAACCTGAACCCTATACTATTTATCCAGGTATAGATCGACCCGCGGATACATACTTATTTTGTCAGGTCTATTAGTAGTTGATCGAATTTCTTTCTATCAGTATAGCCTAGAATCCCATTCATCATGATCGAACTAAGCATGTGGACATAGACCAACATTTTATCAAAGAAAAGATTGAAGAATGAATTTTCAATGTTAGCTACACTCCAACAACTAGTCAAATTGCAGATATTCTCACAAAAGTTCTTGTTCGAGTCAACTTTGAAGACTTTGTTGATAAATTTGATATGATCAATATCTATACATTGGCTTACGAGGGAGTGTGAAATGCAAGCCGGTTTTTTTGATTGGTTGTTTTGTTTCCTTGTTAAGAGTTTGTGTATCAACTATTGTATCTTGTTATTTTAGAAGTTTTTTTCTTAATTATTTTTTTTTTCCTGTTACAAGAAGATTGGATTCCTAATTGTCAAATCTTCTTGATTTCTTTTTATTATTTCCTTTTGAGAGAAATTTCATTCCGGAATTGTCTCACCATTGTAGCCTATTTATTTTTGTCTTCTTTGTTCAATAATAGAGATCACAGAAGAAATTGAGTCCGTGTTCTTTCATACTTTCATTATTTATTTTTTTCATCAGTATTAATTTATCTCACTATTGATTTAGTAATTCTTTAAATACTTTTTTTTAATTAATAAATAAACGTTGGAATCACAATTCATAGAAAAAAGATATTATTATTAAAGTTCCTTAAATTGAAAACAATTTTATTTCACTTTTCGACAGGATTAAAAGCAGTTTAATTTATCATCTAAACAATATCTTTATTTATTTTTTTTTTTAAAGAAAAACAAAATATAAAATTTATTATATTAAACAGATTTTTTTGGTTAATACAATTTTTATGTATATTTTTTTATAAACAAATTGACCCTCTCGAAAAAATTTCTAATTTCGCCCCTGCTTTTGGTCAATAAAAATAATTATATGCAATTACAAACTACTAGGAAAATTATAAATGTGTTAAAATTTTGAGTAAAAGAGTATTCGTATTACCTATCCTCCAAATGCCATCCAGAGATATTAACAATCTTTGTCATGGCAACCCTCCACCTTTGCACCTTTTCCAAGTCTTCCCTGAAATTCTCTTCGTGATCCCAAAAAGCTTTCTCAAAGCTTCCTGTCTTATTTCCAACTTCGGACGGAATGACATTGTAGCAAACTGGCACAACTATCTGACGCATTGCTTTCATGCATTCCAAAATCCTCGCTAATTCATCCAAGCCACCACCCCCACCCACCTGCTACCGCCTGCCGTTGGCAACCATCGTCTTGGCCAACCGTTGAAATGGCACACCAAAGGTTAGAAATAGCCGTCGTGCGTCGATATGGTCATTTTCGGCCAAAGATATAGAGGCCATTTTCTGTTTTTCGTGCGCTGTTAGGTTGCCAGCAGTGGCTGAGTTAGTGGGGGTGCTTTGTTGATTTTCTAAATTTTTATTATAAGGTTGTTTTTGCTAAGTTTTTAAATGCAAGGGGGTTATAATAATCTATCAGTTAAGAAGTTCTTAAGTTGTTAAAGATTTGTTAAGTTTGTTTTACTGCTGTTAGATTTGTTAAAGATATCTGTTTAGTTGTTAAATTTAAAAGGTTGTTACTGCTGTTAATGCAGTTACGCTCAGTTGTATATAAAAGGTTTACTGACACTGTATTGAATTAAGAGAAACTAATATACAGATACAAATTCAGTTTACTCTCCTCACTTCTACTTTCTTTATTGTTTTTCTTCTCCCCTGTTCGTGCTCTAAACCTAACATGGTATCAGAGCTTTTGACTCGCATCAAGAATGGTCGACTCACCTCAGCTCTCTTCTAATCCACAAGATCACTCACAAATCAACACTGATCCAGTCAATTTGTCAAGCCCCATCCCAATGTCTTCGTCAACTCTTCCTATCATTTCTCCTAAGTTGACTAGGAACAATTACAATTTTTGGAAGTCACGATCCTATTTGCTGTTGGATCTTTTGATCTAGAGGAACATCTCACTGGGTAGTACCGTGTCCAGCTCAGTTCGTCAAGATTCAGGCGCTCTGATGGTGTTACGGAGAAAAAGCCAAACCCAGAATATAGTCAGTGGAAGAAGACTGACAAACTCCTAGTAAGCTGCTTCTTAGCTCTATTTCTGAATCTATGTTCATAGTTGTCTCAAAATGTCGTTTTCTGCCAACATGTGGATTACATTAAAACAAGAATTCCTTACTGAGTCAAGAACCAAAATGTTGCATGTAAAGAATTTGCTGCAAATACAAAGAAAGATAATCTTTCCATTCATGAATACTTTGTAAAATGAAAGGATTTGCAGAGATTCTGTCGAATAGTGGAATAGTGGTCACTGATGACGAGTTACTGAACTACATACTGATGGTCTGAATACTGAATATGAGGCGGCTGTGGTGACATTACCACAGATTAGAATCTAGATAGATCCTCTCACTGTCCAAGAGGCACAAATTATTTTGCAAAAGTATGAACTTAGGTTAGAAAAAGCAAATTTTGCCATGAATTCATTGTCGCAATGAGTTTCATGGAGGCTCGGCTCATCTTGCTTCAACTGAGAGGAAGTATCACCATGAATCCCAATCCCAATCAATAATGTACAGCCTAACCTTGGACAAACTCAGTATCAGGTCCCACTCAGTATCAAGGTCCTAATTTTGTATCTCACAATCACACATCTCAGCAACCTATCCTTGACCATAATCACTTTGGAACTCCAAATAATCAGTACTATGCCTCTCAATTTAGTGGTGGCAGAGGAAGAGGCAGAGGAGCTGGAAGGAATAGATTGATATGTCAAGTCTGTGGCAAGACTGGACACCTTGCACTAAATTGCTATCACAGGTTTGACACTAATTTCACTGGAGGAAACAATGTCCTAGGCAGAGGGATTTTGTTCAGAATTATCCCAGGCCAACCTTTCAGCAGTCACAATTCTATGGTTACTACCCACCTCAGTTCTCTCATAATTCCAGCTTCAGCCCTAACATGAATGAACAAACTGCACTGGTCCACAACACCCACTTCTGCCAGTCTTGGTTCGCACTACAATCAAATTCAGGACCATCTCAAGTGTACCCTGGTTCTCAGATGTCTGCCTCCAGTTCTCATAATCAAGCACTTTTATCACAAACACAGATCCAAAATCCTTCAGCTCTTTACACTGCTTCCCCATCAACTGTTCAGATGCATCCTGGTACATGGACAGTGGAGCCACGGATCATGTCACTTCAGATTTGTCTCAGCTAACAGTGAACTCCAGCTACACTGGCAATGAGCAGCTTCAGGTTGCAATGGTGAGTTGTTCCCATTTCTCACACGGTTTTACTGCTTTCCATGTCATCTAGATCACTATACCTTAAACATGTTCTTGTGTGCCTCACATTACAAAAAATTATTAAGTATTTCTAAGTTTACTAGAGACAATAGTGTATTGTTGAGTTCTTTGCTGATCATTGTGTGGTTAAGGACAAACAATCCAAAGTTGTTCTTCTTCAAGGAAAGCTTAAAGATGGCCTTTATCAACTTCAAACACCTTGTCACTCCTCCACAGTCCAATCTGTCTTGTGATCATTCATCTGCCAGGTCTTTAACTCACTATCATTTCCCAATCTAAAGTTTCAGAGTCTTCTACAGCATGTCCAATAATGCTAGTACATTGTACACTCATAAAACTGTTGATATTCCTAATATTTTGTCTGGTTCTGATGTTGCAAGTAGTTTCTCTACTCTAATATTTCCAAGATTCCTACATTTGTATCCAATTGTAATAATGCTACTAATGCTAATAAAGAAGCACAATTCAGTCCTTTCCAGTAGCAAAACTAATAGCATGCTGTGGCAACAAGAGGTTAGGACACCCTAATGCAACTGTCCTTACTAAAATTCTGAATGTTTTACAACCTACTACTCTGTGAAAAACACTATTGAATTTTGTCCAGCATGTCATTTGGTAAACTTCACCAATCAGTTTTTCCTAAGTCAAAGTCTAGAACTTCAGATCCATAGAGTTAGTTTATTCAGATTTATGGGACCATCTCCTATTCCAACACCTGAAGGATTTAAATATTCATACAGTTTCTAGATGACTATAGTGGTTTACCTGGATTTTCCATTAAAAGCTAAATCTGAAACACAATTAGTCTTCCAACAATTTCACAAACTAGCTGAAAGACAATTTAAACAACCCTTGAAATGTGTCCAAACCGATTGGGGAGGAGAATATAGAAGTCTAGTTTTACTTTGCTAACCAAGGAATTGTCTTTAGGCATCCATGCCCCTACATCACCACACAAATGGAAGAGCGAAAGGAAACATCGCCAAATAGTTGAACAAGGCTTAACCTTGTTAGCTCAAGCCAAAATGCCCTTGAAATATTGGTGGCATGCTTTTCAAACTGCCACTTTTCTCACCAACAGATTACCTACACCAGTGTTGTCTAATTCCTGCCCATTTCAGGTTCTGTTTAAGAAAAATCCTGACTACTCTGTTTTCAAAGTGTTTGGCTGTGCTGTGTACCCGTTTATCGACCATACAACTCTCATAAGTTTGACTTTCACACACAACAGTGCACTTTTATTGGTTACAGTATGCATCATAAAGGTTACAAATGTATGGATTCAATGGAAAGATCTATGTGCCAAAGTGTCAAGTTTGATGAGTCCATTTCCCTTTGCTTCAACTCCGTCTGTTTCTCAAGACAGTACTTCTATTTCTTCCTCCTCTTGTGATCACACTCCTATTGTTCCATTTTTCTCCTTTCCAAACTTATCTTCCTCATCTTCCTCATCTTCTGATATTTCTACTAGTTCTTCAGATTTAACCATCATTGCAGCAGAACTCACAAACATTTGAGTCTCCTAGTAAGTCTTTCCCTAATATCTCTGATCCCACCTCTCCATGCACACTGCCTATTCAGCCTACTGAATCTGCCACACCAAACCCTCCTGAATGTACCTCAAATTTATCTATATCTCCTACACAATGCACACTGCCCATTCAGCCTACTGAATCTGCCACACCAAACCCTCCTGAATGTACCTCAAATTTATCTATATCTCCTACACAACCCTCACAACCTTTACACACATACCTGTCTCTTCAACCAAACTACCTGATGGCATTCACCTTACAGTTGAGTTGCCTTTGCTTAAACCCTTACCTACTCATCCTATGATTACTAGAAGCAAAGCCAAACAGCATAGTTCCTTTAATGCTTCCTCCACAAACCATTCTTCTTCTCTTGACACAACTGAACCAACCACTGTTACTGAAGCACTCTCCCATCCCTCCTGAAAGCTGCCATGGAAAGTGAGTTCACTGCTTTGGTCTCTAACAATACCTGGAAACTTGTCCCTGCTGAGTCAAACATGAATATTGTTGGGTGTAAGTGGGTTTTTTCGGCTTAAACACAATCCTGATGTTCTATTCAAAGATACAAAGCTAGATTAGTAGCCAAAGGATTTAGCAGACCCCTGGTGTTGATTACCTTGAAACCTTTAGTCCGGTTATCAAATCTTCCACAATTCGGGTAGTATTGAGTCTAGCTATTACCTATGGATGGGATATTCAACAAGTGGACGTTAATAAGCCTTTTTGAATGGAGAACTCAGTGAGACAGTTACATGAATCAACCCACTAGTTTTGTTGATACTCAGAACTCACTTCATGTTTGTCAATTAGTTAAAGCATTGTATGGCCAAAACAGGCCCCAAGAGCCTGGTTTGAAAAGCTTAAGACGCCTTTCTCAAATGGGGTTTTGTCTCTTCTATAGCAGATTCCAGTTTGTTTATATTCAAGCACAATACTCAGATCTATATGTAATTGTCTATGTGGATGACATTTTGTTAACTGGAAATGATACTGAGTTTGTACAAACCATTGTCCAGAGATTAAACACTGAGTTTGCTCTTAAGACTTTAGGTTCCCTTAAATATTCCTAGGTTTTGAAGTCCACAGAACAGATTCACATATTTACATGAGTCAAGAAAAATATGCTAGAGATCTGCTCACTAAGACTGGCATGCTAGATTCAAAACCTTGCTCTACCCCCATGGCTGTAGGCAACAAGCTAACCTGTACAGACAGTGATATCTTTGACAACCCAGCTCTATATAGAAGCACAATTGGGGCATTACAGTATTTAAACTTTCCAGACCTGACATTGCTACTCTGTTAACAAGTTAAGCCAGTTTCTCAAAGCTCCCACTGAACTTCATTGGCAAGCCTGCAAAAGACTCCTTAGATATCTTAAAGGCACCACAAATTTTGGTCTTCAGTTTACTAAAGTCACCAGGTTTCATTTAGAGTGCTTCACTGATGCGGATTGGGCAGGCTCTATTCAAGATAGAAGGTCCACAAGTGGTTGCTGTTGTTTCTTTGGCCCTAATCTGTTACAATGGAGTTCCAGGAAGCAAAAGGTAGTATCCCTATCTTCTACAGAAGCTATCAGAGCACTTGCCCAAGGGGCAACCGAAATAGCCTGGTTTCGCAGTTTGTTTTCTGAAATTGGTCTAACACTCAGTGAGGTACCTGTTATTTGGTGTGATAATCAAAGTGCAGGGTCCCTAGCTCCAATCCAGTTTTTCATGCCAGAAACAGCACATTGAATTGGATGATGTCCACTATGTCAGAGAACAGGTTGCTGCTCAACATCTTAAAGTACTCTATGTCCCTACTGATCACCAAAAAGCTGATGTCTTTACTAAGTCTTTGTCCACTGCCAAATTTGAACATTTTAGAACAGAACTCACAGTTGGAGCTTGTAGTCAGAAAACTGCTTGTTCTCAAAATACTGACCTGTAAGTATGATTGAAGTTGGCAAAATTTGTTTGAGCAATATTCTGGTGTGATTTCCAGAACAGAAAGCAGTGTGGCTATTGTAATATTCTGATGTCATTTGCATCAGTTCAGAAGGTTGTTTGTTGCAGTTCAGAAGGCTATTTTGTTGCAATTCAGAAATTTGTTTTTGTTGCAGTTCAGAAGGATATTGGTTGTTTTCAGAAGTTTGTTTTTGTTGCAGTTCAGAAGGATATTGGTTGTTTTCAGAAGTTGTTTTTGTTGCAGTTCAGAAGGTTGTTGGCTGTTTTCAAAAATTTTATTTTTGTTGCAGTTCAGAAGGTTGTTGGTAATTTTTTTTGTTGCAGTTCAGAAGGTTGTTTTGTTGCAGTCCAGAAGTTCAGCAGTTTTTTGTGTGCATCAGTTCAGAAATTTGAATACTGATCTGTGAGTATGATTGAAATTGGTGAAATTTGGTCAGCAATATTCTGGTGGAACTCTCAGAACAGAAGCTGTTTGATGTTCTTCCGAAGGAGCTTGGTTGTTGCTTATGTGAAATTTGGTTATGCAAAATGCAGTTTGATCATTACTTCTGTGCAGAAGAAGCTTGGTTGTTGCTTACTTTTGTGAAATTACTTCTCTACAGAAGAAGCTTGGTTGTTGCTTGGGTATAATTTGGCCTCTGATAATGTGCTCTTGTGGAGCAGTTTGGTTATTGCTTCTGTGCACCTATGAAAATGCTGTGCCTCTGCAGAAGAAGCTTAGTTGAAGCTTGGTTGCTCTTCTGAGAAGTTTATGTGAAGTTGGAGCCTATGTCAAAACCTTCCAGTCTCAATTGAGGGAAGATATTAGCATTAGAAAAATTGGAAGAATTTACTCAGTTTAGCTTAAGGGAAGATATCAGTTAAGAAGTTCTTAAGTTGTTAAAGATTTGTTAAGTTTGTTTTACTGCTGTTAGATTTGTTAAAGATATCTGTTTAGTTGTTAAATTTGTTAAAAAGGTTGTTACTGCTGTTAATGCAGTTACGCTTCAGTTGTATATAAAAGGTTTACTGAACACTGTATTGAATTAAGAGAAACTAATATACAGATACAAATATTCAGTTTACTCTCCCTCACTTTACTTTCTTTTATTGTTTTCTTTCTCCCCTGTTCGTGCTCTAAACCTAACATAATCCAAATAATAATCAACATTAAAAAATAATATTTAATTAAAGGACAATTTAGTAGTTTAAATAACATACACATCAATTTATTCCTCCTAACCAAACATATTAATAAAACATACCCATCAATTTATTCCAACTAACCAAACATATTTTTTTAAGGATTTCCAATAATCTTCAAGGTAATCTAACTTTCCAGTAATCTAAGATTCCTAATAATCTAACATTCCCTGCGCTAAACGCACTCTAAAGTTATTTGTTCATGAGGTTTAAGCACTCAAACAGTAAAACTTCAATCTTTTTGGACACGGCTGCGGATCAGGGCAGTAATTACGGCTTCGCTTGATGATAGTACTTGTTACTGCTAATCTATCAGGATCCAAAACCACAGGACTAGTATTGCTACTACGGTTATTGGATGCTCTGATGACTTCTCCAATATCAAAATAATATACTGGACGGAGCCCACACGCTTTTACCTTCATAGTAATGCCTTCATCGGTTTTATCTCCAAAAGAAACACCACTTAGATAAAAAAAATCGTTGTTGGTGAGAAATGTTCCAGAAATGTAGAACAACCAGAGGTGATCTGTCCCAGCCAAAGAATTTAGAGGGACTGACATGGAGACAGTAGGAGTCATTTGTGTGTCCGAGGGTGCAATAGTAGGGATGATTTCCAGTTGTACGTTACAATTAAGTTTCATCCGTTTGTGTGGCCAGAAACCCTTTGGATCATGTACTGAAAAAGCAACACAAAGTGCCAATCCCCTACATCCTCGCATTGGTTGAGCAACTCTTAATGATGACCCTCCACTATGATAAATGAACCAGCTTGGAACTTGAGATCCAGGAACAACAATTTCGAATTCAGGATTTATACGTTCACGTTCTATTCGTATCTGTGAATAAAGAAGAGGCATTATCAGAAGCTATGCGAAAGTGATGAGAGCCAGAATATTATTTTCAGAGGCACAGTTACAATTATGATCTAATAATAATAACATGAAAATTGTTCAACCATGTGAGCTTTTGGAAGGAAGATGAGAGAACATTCAAGAAGAAGAAAATTGGTAATTGTTTCTTGAATATTGGTTAACTAACTACGGCTGAGAACAATCTCAGTTTATATACAAAAGTAAAGTAATACAATTAAAGAGGAAGCTGACTAGAGTCAACTACTTGAAGTAAGGACCAAAATGACAGCATCTTGGATGAAGGCCAAACTTGTAACTTCACTTCTTTTTCCTTTTTGACTTTTGTGGTCAACAAATCAAATCGTCTTACTCATAGTCACAATTACAATTATTTACTAATTGATTTTTCATATGATTTTACAATTAATTAAAATAATGGTTATAATTAAAGATATCAAAACTAAAACTGAAGTCCCAAATAAATAAATTAATTTATATAACCATACCTTTCTCCTACCACATCGAGACCGTCGCCGATATGTACCCCCACTTCTTAACAGCGAATGAAGCACATTTTTTAAACAAGTGACTGTCAAACCATTGGTTCTTCCACTCCCAGCCAGTTTTAAGCAATTAGTCAAATTAAACATTCGTGCTGTTGGTCCGAATGGACCGAATCTACGTGATGAACTTGATATTATTTCCAAGGATGTGCAATTCTGGGCAAATAATCTAACTACACTTGCAGGAAGCTCTGGCAAGGCTTGAAGTCGATCGCAATATTCTAAAAAAAGAATTTCAAGCTTATGGAGTTGACTGATGCTTGGAGGTAAACTAACAAATTTGTTCCTGCGCAGATTTAATTTTATCAAAAATGGTAAGAAGCCAATATCAGAGGGAATTACACCTTCCTGGAGGTTGCAATCACCTAGATCCAGGTGTCTTAAAGAGCATAAACCTGATAAAGAAGAAGGTAACCTCAGCCCCACGGACTCTGGATTTGCTCTAGAGAACAATGGGAACAAGCCGGAGAGAGAACTCCAGGACTTTTGAGGTACTCCTTTGCATCCATGAAAAGATAATTGTTCGAGGTTTTTCAATAGCACAATAGAAGATGGTGGTTGGCTTATAGCAGTTCCACCTAAATCAAGATTTTCCAAACTTGCGAGATGCCCCAAGTCCTCTGGCAGTTTGTCTAGTTTTGAGCAGCCATTGAGATCAAGAACCTTAAGTGTTGCGAGATGCTTTGTATTGGACATGATCTCTCGAACATTACTGAGTTTTGAGCAGCCAGAAAGGATAAGAACTTCAAGAGATTCCCATTCAATTTTAGCTCTCAGACTCCTAAGCTGTTTGCAGTCTTTCAGATTCAATAACGTAAGCTTTTTGAGCAGTCCAATGGACGGGTGAACAAAAGATAAACTTGTACAACCATCAAGAATCAGTCTCTCAAGATTTGGGGTACCAGTGAAGTCTGGGGTCTTAGTTAAGTATGTTGAGTGACTGAGGATAATTATTTTCAACTGGGTCAAATGCTGATAGAATGAAAACAAAAACTTAATTAGAAAAAATCAGTTTCAACAAACAGGAAAAGTGTACTTACATTTTAGACAATGAAACAGAGAGGTACATATGCAATTGAGAATGTTACCTTTACTCCTTTCCAAAGTTCTTTAATGTGGCTGTAACACATGTTAAGCTCGAAAAGTTTGTTGGGTGCAAAATTGGATGGAAAAGATCTTAAGGGGGAGCCATGCCAGTTCAGAAGGCGTAACTCATCTGAAAGAAATTCAAGGCTGTTGTGAGTGAATGCTGAAACGACGTCGTACTGAGTATTAGTGGAACGGTGTCGTTTTGAGACAGCTCCAAGATGATCCTGACGGGTGATTCATAGAAAATCTAACGGATGAAAAACAAGCCACAAGTCAACACTATAAAAGGACTGAGTCTTCGCACAAACGGCAGATCAAAATGCAAGAGAGAGAGCCTGTGTTTTGTATTCTTCGATCTGTTAGGGTTCTTAATTTTCTAGGTCTGATTTTAGTTGTAATCTGTGGGTTTCTTGAGTGGTTTTGGGTTAATCAGTCAAGGGAAGAACTTTTGTGTTCTTGGTATAGGAATTTCCAGGTTAGAGTATTCCTAGGACAGATTACGGGTTTGAATCAGAGTTGTTTGATTTAGGGTTTTGGGCATATTCTTGTAATCGCGACTGTAAGTGATTGTTCAATAATCATAGTGCAACGAACTCCCTTTTCCGGAGTTCAACGTGGATGTAGCTTGCTCAAATAGGGCAAGTGAACCACAGTAAAATCCAGTGTTGATTGGTTGTGTTTTTCTTGATTTTCTTTATGGTTTGTGATTGTTTCTTGATTGATTGCATAACAACGGCTGTGGAAAAGGCTACCACCTTTGATTTTGAGTAATCTTAGATTGCTCATCGACGAAAAGGATTTAGCATTCAATTTTAACTCTTCGTATGCAGGAAAGTCCAGAATTATGCCTTCAACAGCCTTTGTCCCCTGATGAAGAAAGAGCATAATAATGCAATCAGGTGGAGATAATAAACTTGAATACTTTATCTGACATTGTCTATATGTTACATGTTAAATTGACATGATAACGTTTTAACTTTACGGCTTCTTCAAAATCGCATACCTCATTTTTTGTCAACACACGATAAACATCATTAGAGAGCCATAACCTACTACGTTGGCCTGGTTTATTGGGACCCTTTTGGCGAACAATTTCCCTACCCATATATTTTTGAAAGAGAGATTATACCTTTCTCAATCAGAACACTAATTCCAATATCTGGGTGAAAATCACAACTGTCCAGTATTTGTCTTACTACATCTTTGTTCCTTCCTTCAAAGAAGCAAGCAATATCTAGAAATATTTTCTTCTCCGGTTCTTGTAGCCCATCATAGCTTATTTTAAGTATTTTAAAATTCTTTCGTCAGGAACTTCTTTCAATCTATGCAATGCATTTTCAGGCCCGGCTCAAGGGTAGGCAGGTGAGCACCTGCCTAGGGCCCCCCAAAAATAGGGGTCTAAATTTTTTATAATTGTTTTTAATATATTTAAAAATGAAAATGGTGTATGAGTAAAAAAAAAAAAAAAAAAAAAAGGGCCAAAAAGACCCGAATTTATTATAAACTTTTTACATATATTCCCACCAAAAGTTTAACAAAATAGCAAGTTTATACCTCTAGTTTTATATATTTAAATTTACACCCCTAATTTAACACATTGAATTTCTTTTAACAATAAAAAGCTAAAATAGTCATTTACATGTCTCAAATTACTTTACCCCAATTCTATCCCAAAATTCGACATTCACATAAATCATCTCTGCCCTTCTTCCGCCGCCAGCCGTTTGGAGCTGATTCCGATCAATTTTCTCACCTAAATTAATCGAAATCATCACTTTATCATTTCCCAAGTGTTTTTCCAACCTTGATAGCCCTCGATTTGACCATTTTTTTTTTTACGAATCTCATAACCCAACTCCACCGCACACGACAGCCATTTCGGCCTTTTCAGCATGTTCCCAACGTTGTTGGCCTTCCCTGACATCACCATGTTCCTCCCCCCAACCCTCTCACCAAAATCCCTATCATACCTCATCTGTTTACTCCATTAATCACCAGCCACCGATACCTTTTGGGTTACAACTTCTCAAGCCTTTTCTGGCCAATCCAGACATTGGAAATTACCTATTTCACCACCCATCGCTTCTCCAACATTTGCTCTCCAAAACCCCCCACAAACCTGACCCCGTTAGCCTGCCGATCGTCCTCCACTTCTCTTAGTGATTTTGCATCTCAAAAGACAAGAAAATAAATTTGAAATAATTTTTTTAATATATACTTATATTATTAGAAAGCTCCAAAGTAACTCTTGTCTAGGGTCACAGATATTCTTGAGACAGCCTTATGCATCTTTCCACTTAGCTTTACTTCTACCAAACAAGAAGGATCCCAGAACGTTCAGGGCCAATGGAAGGCCACCAGCATAGTCGACCATTTGCAGAGAGAGACCGAAATAATCAGGGGTAGGAAGACAGTTTCTAAAGGCTTTCCAACAAAACAACTTAAGAGCTTCCCCATCATTTAACCCATTGACCATATGCACATAATCCACGCCATGGCTAACAAGCAAATGTCGATTTCTGGTTGTAATGACGATTCTACTTCCCAGCCCAAACCAATCATGCATTCCCGCTAATGCTTGTAATTGTTCTAATTGATCTACATCGTCAAGTATGACAAGAACACTTTTATGCCGTAACCTTCTCATTATCTCTATTGATCCTATGTGAACATCGCATATGTTTATGTTTCTTTCTCCCAAGATTTCAAAAATAAGTTGTTTCTGTAGACGGACCAAACCTCGTGACGTAGGAAAATCTCTAATATTAGCAAGAAAGCTACTACCATCAAATTTATCAGAGATCTCACTAAAAATAGAGCTTGCAAGAGTTGTTTTGCCTATTCCACCCATTCCACAGATCCCTAACATGCAAACATCAGTCAAACCTATATTTAATAATTGATTTATTTGCTTCCTTCGTGACTCCATTCCGACCAGATTGCCATTTGTATTTAAAAATGTAGGACCCAGTTTACTTGATATTTCGTCAACAATGTCTTGAATAAATTTGATTCTTCCCTACAAATGAAAGAAGAAAAAATCAAATACATGGAAAGTTAGCATGAGCTACAAATAGGTAAAGAAATCTTAAGCCAATATATAATTTTCTTTTAATTCGAATTGAATATCAATTCCAATAGATGCCAAAATGTAGAATCAAAATAAGTTGAAATGAACTACTAACAATCTCAGTAACGTGAGCGAGAAACTAACAGTATAAAATAAAAACCAACAGTATGAAAATACATGTATAATTGTTTTAGATGCCCTTGATATTGGCCTTGCTCTCAATTTATGACTTAGCTAACAAATAGATGCATTTGTATGCGGTTAATTAGTTTGAGAAGCTTTCCTTCAGGCCATCAGAACACTGAGAAAAAGATCTCTGCATTGGCTATTTATTTTGAAACGAGTATTGGTGTTACCACTGTCGCAGGATGGCTAGAGTCGTCGTATTGGTGTATGACCGGTTGGATCTAGCTGATCGTTTGCCAAGATGACCTTTTCCAACCAGATCTACTGTAGACTTGGTCGAAAAAGACCAGATTTACAGCTAGATCTGGCCATTGACGGTCAGATTTGGCCACGTTTGGTTGTCAACGACAGCCAAACATATGACCATCATTGACGACTAGCTATGGTCAAAGATCTAGCCATCAACGACCAGATCTTTGGTTTGAAAAGGCTAGATCAGTGCCCTACCGACCAAATCAGTCGGTAGTGCACTATTATACCATATTTCGGCCACCTTCAGGTGGTGGTGGCCGAAATCTAATAAATGTGGGTGGGTGAGGGTGTTTTCGTCAATTTCTAAACTTTTTTCTAGGGGGTGTTTATTAAATTAACAAATTTAGGGGGTTTAAAAATTTAAATAAAATATAATAGTATTTTCATATTAGGGAAACAAATGTTTGTTTGGGAAATGATAGAAATATAATAGGGGAAAAATGGGGAAACAAACGCATTAAAATTCTTTGTATCCTTGCTTCCAATTTTGATTTATAGTATCTAAATTTTTTATATTATTGTGATCAAAATTCTTTGTATCCTTGCTTCCAATTTTCAAACATTTTGAAAGGTAACGCTCGGTATAGCTCTGATAAACAGGTATATGAGTATCTTTTAATCAATAAAAGTTATCCAAATCGAATAAATATAATTTGATATTATTTTAAAACAATTTTGCAGCTCTCCCCAAAAGGAAATTCCTGGTTTCGCCCTTCAACAATAGCATTCTCATATATAAATTTTATTACACAAACAAAGCAAAAAGTTACAAACAGCTAAAGAAAGCAGATTAAGTACAAAAATAAATTAATAAAAACATACTCGTTCTGGCGACTGGAAGAACCTCTGTTTGTTGAATTTGGAAATGGCTGAAGAAAAAATGGCTAAATCAAATCAAGACTTTCAAGAGGAACATATATATATATATATATATATATATATATATTGTTGATGTGCGATTTTTGCACCAACGAAACGCAGGTGTGAAATGTTGTGGTGGCCCAGAAGACACACGTGAATGTAATGGATCAAGGGATAGTAAATGCAATGAGGATAGTTTTTAATGTGGTTCGGATGCTAAGGTAGCAAATCCTACGTCCACTGATGCTTATATTGATGACAAGGGTTAGGTCGCTTTTAGCAGACTGACTTTACAATAATATTACAAGATATTGAATACTAAGAATTCTAGGGAAGAGAGGATAGTTAATTGAGCGTAAAATGGGCCAATCCCCTTTAATGAGAGATGAGCTTCCAATTTATAGTGAGATGTGGTGAGGCAATGATCACTAAATCTTTAAGTTGGTGGGATTATCTGTGCAAATCCTTCTTTATGTCACATTGCCCACCTTCCAGAGTGATTGGCGTGATTTAGAGCAGGCCTTGGACACATGGGAGCACCACAGCTCCTGGCTAGCCTAACGCGCACCCATTATCCTGACGGGAACATACGGTGGTTGTCCCAATGGTCTGACCTTTGTGGGCTGAGTGGACCTGACGCCAGCCCTGGTAAATTTTGGGCATAACAAAAGTCCCCTAGTTTTTAAGGTTTGAGGATTGAACCTTAGAAACTATAGGTCATGCCACAGTGGGATGATTTCTGGAAATTCTAGTCTGTTTGAAAATACATTGGAGTGACATTTTTGTGAACGCGACCTCACATATTCATCGTTTGCAGAGGGCGAGTGACCTGGACTCGTCCGACGTCACACATTGTTTTGATGAGAGGAATACATTTAGTGAAACAATCCTTGCGCTGACAGGTGTGTCTTGTGCGTGATAAATGCTAGCCAATCTCATTTAATACGTTGCATGCTGGAACAACGCACTTTACTAGAGCATTGAATGCGTTGTACATTGGAACGACGCCCCCTATCAGAGCATTAAATGAAGATTTGAAACGCAATTAATGCTCTGGAAGAGGTATGGCCGTCGTTTGAGCTTTTCAACTGGAAGGGTGAAAGTTTGACTTTATCCAGTCGTTTCGTTCACCCTCCTTTGCTGCTGAATGACATGTGGTCGAGATCAACAGCAAGAAATCTTTGCCGCCCAAACGTCGTTCGATTCTGGGAAATCCAAAAGCCAATTCACACGCTATAAAAACCTCAAATCGTTCTTAGGCAATGTCACTAGAGCCTTTTTCACAGAGAGCAAAAGACTTTCAGAAACCAAGAACCTTTGTCTTCCAAACTTGCATTTTTCTGGCATTTGAGGCAGAAACAGTCGTCAAACTCTGAGAGGTAAGAACCTTTTTGTTACTGTTTCGTTATCCCCACGAGTTTGTGGCGTCAGTCTTTTGATAATCCATCGGAGACTAGGCGCTCGCGCCGGGTTCGAGCCATGAATGGCTGCTTGAACCATGCTATTAGGGTTTTCTTTAGGATTTTGGGGGTTTATTTCCTCTCGCGTCATCTTACGAAATAGTGTACAGAAGCCAAATAACCCTTCTGCTTGTCGCTTTTGTAGACTAGCAAAATGGACCCCTCAGCAACCAGATCCAAGCAGGGAACCAGCTCGTCCCCGTAGGGTGCCCCTAGCATCCCTCTTGAGGTTTTCTCGATACTTACTGAGGAAGAGCTCGAGAGAGTAATAAACCAATACGGTATCGAGGTGGATGTTTTCCACGACTGACACATTCGTCGCGATACCCTTCAAGCGGCCTGGTCGCAATCTCCGAGGAGATTATAAAGGGTGGAGGATTTATATCCCTGCACCCTTTCATCAGGTCGTTCCTGAACCACTTCGGGGTTGTGCCAATGCAGCTGACCCCAAACGCGTACGTCATTGCTATCGCAATGTACATCGCATGCCAGGAAAATGGGTTGAGCGAGCTGACCGCCTTGGAGCTCGGCTGCTCATATTTTCTGAAGAAGAGCAAGGACAAGGACTTGTATTACTTATCCAGGTGACCAACCATTGCCGACGGGATACACAGTTATCCCAGCAATGCGGGGGCCTACGAAACGAAGTTTTTCTTCTTTCGTTATAATGGCCATTGCCGCTTCCAGGAACCGAGTATGCTTCTTCCTCTTTGATTGCATTTTTGCTTTATTTTGGCGAACTCATTGCGTTTGAAGTGTGTTCGTTCTAACGACCTGATTTTTTCTTTTTGTCAGTTAACAAGACGATTGAAATAGGGTTACTCCACGATAAGAGAAGAATCCTGCACTTTGGTTCCCTACCCGAGGACAAGCGTGATGCAAAGAAACTTGTGACGACTGAGAACTTGCGAAAATATGATTTCTTCAATGCAAGTGCGTCGTTAGAGCCTTCACCGAGTAAGCTCTGCTAACTGATTCTTCCCCTGGTTGGGAATAGAATGCTTTCACTAGCGTTTTCTTGTATGCAGTAACCATGCCACCGAAGGAGTCAGAGCAACCCCGGTGAAGGCCTCTTAACTTTCCTCGGACAAAGAAAGCTAAGGCTGTCGAAGCTGCTCAAACCGCCCCTTCGATCTAGGGCGCGACCTTAGGCCAACCAGCGCGACCTTTTGGAGTTCCTCAGCAGCCACCTACAAAAGATGCGCCAATGCAAACCGCGAAGGCCTCCCAGTTGTCGCCTGCTCGCCCGAGGATGAAAACGATGGCCCAGCAAAAGAAGAGGAGGCAGATTCAGGTCGAGGAGTCAGAGATCAATCTGAGGGCGAACAGCCAAAGAGGTCGAAAAAGGACGTTGGAAGGAGGTCGGTCAAGGAACCGATGGTCGACGCGGCCGCTGCTGAAGGCGCGAAGAAGGGTACCCCAATGTTGGACTCGCTGGGGAACCTTCCGGAGTACCTACAACCGATGGTTTATACCTTACTGGAATGCGGACTTTCGGAATCATTCGAGCAGTTTGCAAATTTCAACGACGTCGACCTGATGTCCACATCGGTCCAGCATTTAAGCAAGGTGAGTAAACAGTCCTCGATGAGGACTATCATTAGCTCATTTCAATTGACTAACTCTATTATTCTTTGTTCGCAGGCCTTTCTCTCCATGCGAATGTCTCTGGAGAAGGCGCAACTGGGAGCCGCAAAGGGGGAGATTGCGTTGAAGGAAGAGAACACAACACTCCGACGAAGCTTGGAAGCTGTCGAAACGGAGAGAAACTTATCTTCCGAATCGGAGACCAGGCTTCAGAATGAAAGAGACATGGCTCTTCGCACAGTTGACTTCCAGAAGATGCAGCTCGAGAAGTAGGGAGAAGAGGTGAAAGAGCTGCAAAGGACCATAGCCAGACTTTCCAAGCAGGCCGAGGAGAAGGACCAGGAAGTAAAAGCAACCTCCTGCAGGTTGCGCGGGCGCAGCAAGAGAGAGAGGCCTCTGAGAAGTTAAGACAAGTTCTTGAAGCTGAACTTCAGGAAAGTCAAGGGAAAGTTGCTTCCTTGACAGAGGAGATGCAGAAATAGGCTGCGAAGGTCGAGGAAAAGGTTGCCGAATAGGCAATCGAGTCCATCTACGCCCTGCGGCCGAAGAATCCATTACTTGACATGTCTGACCTCCCGGAGGACTGGCGCGAAACACTTATGACAATGGCGTGGGAGGATGATGAAGCAGCGACCTCCCAAGCAGGTGGTTCAGAACATGTTTCGGGCAAACCTCCAGCCGACCAGCCTTAGGGTGTCGAGGTCGCTTCTTTAGGAATCAACTTAGGGTTCTCAGCCATGTCTTTTTTCCTGCTGTACTCCTAATTAATAAAATTCGCATGTTTATACAATTTTTGTTTGCTTCATTATACATGAGTACATTCGAACTGCTTACATTCATTGAATTAATGATAACATAACTCATTCGCACGAACAGGATCTCATACAAAGATTGTTGCAAATGCCCAAGATAAATTTTTTTACAAAGAAATGGCTTACAAAATTTAGAAATTAATTTACAAGGAAAGCTGAGTTCGGAATTACTGATAATATGGACGAAGGTGCTCAGCATTCCAGGCTCAGGGTACCTTGGAACCGTTTAGCCTTTTGAGATGGTAAGTCCCCAGTTTGATCACTTTATCAATACGGTACGAACCTTCCCAGTTCGGCCCTAAAACTCCCACACTTGGTTCTTTGGTTCCGAGAAGAACTTCCTTTAATACCAGGTCGCCGACCTGGAAGTCTCTTCGCCTGACCTTTGAATCGAAGAATTTCTTCGTGCGCTACTGATAGGCTACTATCCTTAGCGAAGCCTTGCTGCGATGTTCTTCAACAAGGTCTAGGCTTGCTCTTATAAGTGCTTCGTTGTCGGTTTCATTGTACAAGTCTCTCCGAAGTAAACTAGTTTCTACCTCAATGGGGATCATTGCTTCGCACCCGTATGCCAGCGAAAAGGGGGTTTCCGAGGTAGAGGTTCTTGGAGTTGTTCTGTATGGCCATAGGAGTTTTAGGAGGTCGTCGGCTCAATTTCCTTTGGCTGCACCACGTTTAGCCTTCAGAGTGTGCTTGATGGTTTTGTTGACAGCTTCAACTTGGCCATTTGCTTGTGGTCTGGCGACAGAAGCGAATTTCTTATGGATGGCAAGCTTGTCGTAAAACTGTTTAAATTCCTCGTTGTTGAATTGTTTTCCATTATCTGATATGAGGGTGTGAGGAAATCCAAAGCGGCAGACCATGCTCTTGAAAACAAAGTCTTTGAGTTTTCTGGTCGTGATTGCGGTTAGCGGTTCGGCCTCTACCCATTTGGTGAAGTAATCTACCGTGACCACGACATATTTGACTCCCCCTTTTCCAACTGGCATGGGACCTATGTGATCAATCCCCCACACAGAAAAAGGCCAGGGGCTAGTCATAGTAATCAGTTCGTGGGAAGGGGCTCGCGGTATGTTGGCGAACCGTTGGCACTTGTCGCACCTCTTAATAAAGCTGTAAGCGTCATCTTGAACTCGGGGCCAATAGTACCCTTGACGAATAACCTTGTTCGCAAGAGATCGAGCGGCTGTGTGATTATCGCAGATCCCTTCGTGAATTTCCCTCATGATGTAGTCTGCTTCTTCGTTGGTTACACATCAGAGGAGAGGGGCACTGAATCCTCTCCTATACAGCTAGTCCCCGATGAGTGTGTAACGAGCATATCTTGTTCGCAGGACCCTTGCCTCTACCTTGTCGTCTGGCAAGATGCCATCCTCGAGGTATTAGAAAATAGGAGTCATCCAGGAATCTGATTGCGTCACATTCACGGCCTGTTCGGTTGAACTGATAGTTGGAGCATCGATGAACCGAACAGGAATGCTATCTGAAGCTTCTGAATCCAACGACAAGGCTATCCTTGCCAGGGCATCTGCTACAGAATTACTATCTTTAGGAATCTGAGTGATTTCAAAGTGTTTGAATGGCTTGAGTGCGGCCTTAGCTTCTTTCAGATAGCAGACCATGTTTTCTTCCTTGGCTTGATATTCCCCCAAAATTTGGTTGACGACCAGCATGGAGTCGCTATAGACACTGATCACGGTTGCACCCATTTCTTTGGCCAGTCGCAACTCGGTGAGCAGAGCTTCGTACTCAGCCTCATTGTTGGTCGCTTTAAATCCAAACCGGAGAATGCCATGAATTCGAGCCCCTTCGGGGCTTACAAGGAGAAGACCTGCACCAGCCCTTTTTCTGTTTGATGACCCATCAACGTAGAGGCTTCAGGTCGACAGGTTCTGAATACTTTCCTGGATGGCTTCGCCGGGCTGTTGCTCGCTTGGAAGATAGGGAAATTCTGAGATGAAGTCAGCAACTGCCTGCCTTTTGATAATCGATCTTGGCTTGTACTTCTGGTCGAACTGAATCAATTCCATTACCCATTTAAGTAATTTACCTGATGCTTCTGGCTTCTGAAGGACTTGCCTGAGTGGGTAACTGGTCATCACATGTACGGTATGGGCATGGAAGTAAGGTTGTAGCTTTTTGGAAGCGATCAATAGGGCATAGGCTAATCGCTCCATTTCTGGATACCGCATCTCGGCATCCATCAGACGCTTACTCGTATAGTACACTGGCCATTGCGCCTTTTCCTCTTCCCATACTAGAGCTGCCCTGACCGCGAACTGAGAGACGGACAGGTACAGGAGCAGGATTTCTTGTGGAAAAGGCTTGGATAGGAGAGGTGGTTTCCCGAGGTGCTCTTTTATGCTTTGGAACGCCTGTTCGCACTCGGGTGTCCACTCGAACTTCTTGTTGGCCTTTAGTATATTGAAGAATGGTAAACAGCAATCTGTTAGCCTTGATATGAAGCGATTAAGTGCTGCTATTCGCCCATTTAGACACATGACCTGTTTTTTTGCTGGTCGGGCTCTCCATATCGAGCAAAGCTTGAATCTTCTCAGGGTTTATTTCTATCCCTCGCTGGTTAACCATGTACCCCAGGAATTTTCCTGACGATACGCTGAATGAACACTTGAGAGGATTTAGCTTCATTTTGTACAGCCGGAGGATGTCAAACATCTCAGCGAGATGCGCAATGTGCTCTGAGGCGACCTGGGATTTGACCAGCATGTCATCCACATAGACCTCCATTGTTTTTTCGATCTGGTCGGAGAACATTCGGTTAACCAGCTGCTGGTAGGTTGCGCCATCATTCTTGAGGCCGAAAGGCATAACTTTGTAACAATACAGCCCCTGGTCTGTAATCAAGGACGTATGCTCCTCGTTTGGCCCATACATCAGAATTTGATTGTATCCCGAGTATGCATCCATGAAACTTAGTAGCTCGTGCCCCGAGGTGGCATCCATGCGCTGGTCGATTCTTGGCAGAGGGAAGCTGTCTTTTGGCAAGCCTTGTTGAGGTCGCTGAAATCGACGCAGGTTCACCACTTGCCATTTGGCTTCTTTACCAGGACTGGATTGGCAACCCAGGTCGGTTAGAGTGCCTCTTGGATGGACCCATTTCGGAGGAGGTTTTCCACTTCCAATTTTAATGCGGCATACCACTCCAGGTCCATTGCTCTTCTTTTCTAGCGAACTGGCTTGGCTTCGCTGTCGATGTTCAACGTATGGCAAATGATGTCCGGGCTGATCCCGACCATATCTGCATGTGACCAGGTAAACACATTGACGTTTTCTCTTAAGAAGCTTATCAGTTCAGACGCGAGCTAGGGGTTGAGACATCCCCCAATTCTTAACATTCGGGTTGGCTATTTCGGGTCGACTGATACTTTGGACAAATCCCCAACCGGGCCGCTGGAAGGGATTTCCTATATTCGAGGATCCATATTATCCTCTGCTGGGCCAGGCTGTGGTTCGATCCTACTAATCGCCATAGCCTGTCGTGGGTGTACTTCGTGAAACGCCCTTTCCTTTGTATGCTATCTGCACCGCTTTTACATAGTAGTCGCGAGATGCGCTTTGCGATCCGCTCACTTCCCCTATCCCTGTTGGGGTGGGGAACTTCATCTTGAGATGGTATATAGAAGTGACTGCCTTGAAGCTTCTTAGTAGAGGTCGCTCCAGGATTCCATTGAAGGCAGAGGGGCAATCCATGACCAAGAATTCAATTACCTTAGTCACCTCGTCATAGTCGCCCAGTGTTACCGGGAGTTGGATCGTTCCTTTGGGGATCAGGTGGTCCCCTATAAAGCCATATAGAGGGATCAAGGTAGGCTTCAGGTCAGCCTCATCCAGGTTCATTCTTTCGAAAGCGGTCTGGAACAGAATGTTCACGATGCTTCCGTTGTCCACGAGCATTCTGCGGACGTTATGGTGCCCTATGAGGGGTGTGATCACAAGGGCGTCGTCATGGGGATGATGCAGGCGAGCTGCTTCCTTTTCGCAGAAGGTGATAGACTCCTCCTTTCGAGCCTTTTGTGGTCGCTATGAGGTGTTCATCACCCTGATTGGGTCGTGATGAGCTTCGCGAGCGTACCTTTCCTGTGCACCTCGCGTGTTTCCCGCGAGGTGCGACCCTCCGAAGATAATGTTGATGCTATTGTACCCTCTGTGATCACGACGCTTTTTCCCTTTTCCTTTTGGTTCTTTTCTTTTGCGGGAGCAGAGTCATCAGTATACTCTTTGAAGTGCCCTTTCTTGATGAGCTCTTCGATTGCTTATTTTAGAGCTCGGCATTCATCGGTGTGATGCCTATTGTCCAGATGGAAGCGACAGTATTTTTTGCTGTTTCTGGCTGTTGTAGGGGTTTTCATGGGTTCCGGCTCACCAAGTAGGCTGGCCTCCTTGGATTTGTCAAGAATGGCAGATATGGACACATTCAGCGGAGTGTATTGGATTCTATCGCGATCGTGACGAGGAACAGGAGCATATGACTTTTTGTTCTCATAGCGAGGTTTCTTCCCTTTTCGCTGATCGTCAATGTCTCCTCTGTGAGCTCTCCTACTTTCTCCCTGACCAGACATACTGCTCGAAGCGCCGGGATCGCGACGGCGGAGTGCCGCCAATGAATTCTCTATTCAGAGATATTTTTCTGCAAGGTTGTAGAACCCTGTGAGGGAAACATCATCCTCAGCTTGTAACTCTTTCCACAGGTCGGTTTGTGGGTGAACCCCGGCTATGATGAGGGTTCGAACAGACTCCTCGGGAGTATAAGCCACCTTATTGAGTTCTCTGTGGAAACGGTCAATGTAAGACTGCAGGGATTCATCCCTTTCTTGCCTTATTTTGCTGAGGTACCTCAAAGGCATCGAAAATTTTCGATTCGCTTGAAAATGCCTTCGGAATGTTGCGCTCATCTGAGGCCACGAACTGATCGATCCTGCTGGGAGCGACCTGAACCATCGCTTGGCGTAGGAGGTCAATGTCACTGCCAGACAGCGGCATTTTGCCAAGTTTGAGACCTGGTGAAGCTCCATCAGGTTGTTGAACTTGTATAGATGATCCTGCGGATCAGAGTTTCCATCAAACGCCCGTATGTCGGGCATCCTGAATCCTAATGGGAGTGGTGCAGCTAACACTTCGGGAGAGAAAGGGGACGTGGATATGACCTGCCCCTGCTCATTTTGCTGAGCCCTGAGCCTGTCTAGAGCTCGCTGCAGCTCCTCAATTTGTGGTAATGGAGCCGCTTGGGGGTTTCTTTCACCCATGCAGGTTCGATTCTCGCGGTTATGATTGAGGAATGTCCGAAGGTCGGGTTCTTTTTCGCCTCGGCCAGTGGTTCTAGCCACTCTCGACACATGCTGACTGGAGGCGTGTGATGGCGATGAAATGTGCGTGGTATTCTCACGACCTTCGCGGTGGTAAGAACCGCCCCGCGAAGTGTGGGACCCTCTCGCACGGTGATGACCAGGATTGCTTTGCTTATGATGATAAGAATCGCCCCGTCCAACACTTTTATTGGTGTGCACCTGCGACGTGGCATGGGACAACTTGGGCTGCGTCTTTTCACCGAGTCTCAACGAGACTGGTATTCTGTTTGGGACGCGGTCGGTGTTTGCTGGCCCTTTGGAGCCCGTGGGCTTGTTTTTTGCCACTTGTTTACCCTTGCGTCTACGCGCTGCAGTGCTCGCGGCACGGGCTATCTCCCTTTGCCTCGCTTTCGCACGACCTGTAGGCGTTTTTGGCAGTTGTACCACCATAGCTGACCTAGATGGCGCGCCTTGGTCCAAACGGTCCAATCTTTGGTTGATCGTTTAGAGAGTATTGTCAAACCTCTCCAGGTAGCTTCATATAGCGGGGTCAAGCTGTGAGCTTGAGGGGATATCTCCCACAGTATTTTGCGGGGCTGAAGGTTTTTTGGAAGAAGTATCTCCCTGAACTTGGGGGAGCCCCTCAGCGCCCTGGCTGGTTTGCTCATGTTTTGGTTGGCGGGCCATTGTTGCTGTAGGACTGGTAAGTTGGAGATTCTCCTGATGAAGGATGAACACTAAATCAGGCCCTCCTTCTAGCGCCAAACTGTTGATACGCGATTTTTGTACCAACGAAACGCACGTGTGAAATGCTGTGGTGGCCCAGAAGACACACGTGAATGTAATGGATCAAGGGATAGTAAATGCAATGAGAATAGTTTTTAAAGTGGTTCAGATGCTAAGGTAGCAAATCCTATGTCCACTGATGCTTATATTGATGACAAGGGTCAGGTCGCTTTTAGCGGACTGACTTTACAATAATATTACAAGATATTGAATACTAAGAATTCTAGGGAAGAGAGGATAGTTAATTGAGCGTAAAATGGGCCAATCCCCTTTAATGAAAGATGAGCTTCCAATTTATAGTGAGATGTGGTGAGGCAATGATCATTAAATCTTTAAGTTGGTGGGATTATCTGTGCAAATCCTTCTTTATGTCACATTGCCCACCTTCCAGAGTGATTTGCGTGATTTAGAGCAGGCCTTGGACACGTGGGAGCACCACAGCTCCTGGCTAGCCTGACGCACACCCATAATCCTGACGGGAACAGACGGTGGTTGTCCCAATGGTCTGACCTTTGTGGGCTGAGTGGACCTGACGCCAGCCCTGGTAAAGATTGGGCATAACATATATATATAATGAATTGCATCACATCTCACCTTTTAAAGTTACAGTTGGACATTTATACATTTATGTCCTTGTTGTTAGAGATAATTTAAGAATTATACATACAAAATAAATTAATTTTCTGGATTCATTTTCTGAAAAACAAATACAAGAAATGATATGGAACAAGCACTTACAAAAACCAGAGCACGTCAAAGCTAGAGGAAAGGTCAACAGGAGTGAAGAGTTTAATTCCAAGAATTATTTCTTCATGAGGTTTAAGCACTCAAACGGTATCACTTCTATCTTTTTGGATATGGCTGCTGATCGGGGAAGTAGTAATCACAGCTTCGGTTGATGATACTACTTGTTACTGCTAATCTATCAGGATCCAAAACTCAGATCTAGTACAGCTACTAAGATTATTGGATGCTCTGATTAATTCTTCAATATCAGAATCTGTTCGGCTCAACAATAAACACAAACAACACAACAAATTTCCCAGAAAATGAGAGTGAAAGTAAGCTCAATACATGAAGAAAATAATCTGAAAAATCAGCAATTGCGTTATTGCTGAAGAAGAAGCAATGGAGATTTCATAAGATTTCCTCTCAAGAAATACAACAGTACTATTGAAGACTCACAGTTACAACTTGAAAAGCCGTTGTTTGTTGCAATCACAGATAGCGAAAACTTGTTATGATATTTCAGTAATAGAAGACTGTACATATACACTGATTTTGAAAAGTGGTAACGGTAAAGTTCGTGGAGGTATCAAAAAACGCGTCTTGTCTATGAACGGCTCAAATTTAACAGGATTAATATATAGTACCTATAGTTGTTAAACTTGCAGTTAGTCCCTGTGTTATCCGAAATATCCAACCACTTCCCTTGCCTTTCATTTTTGAGTAATGCTATGTGCACTAACCAATTTGTACTAATCCAAGTACTAACATTGAAAATTTGAATTTTTTTTTCTGGAGGGAATTTCAAATTTCAAATTTTAGTACACATTGGTTAGTGCACATAGTTTTATTCTTCGTTTTTTCCTTTAAAATTAACTTTTGACTGATTTTGACCACTACATATATTATTGCCCTTAAACATAAGTTTTTCTAAAAATTTAAAAGAAAATCCAAAAATTTTCAAAAAAATTCTTAAAAATACTAAACAATCTTAAAATTCAATTAAATTCTTTAAAAAAATTTAAAAAAGAAAAAATCATAAAAAATTTTAGAAAAAAGAAAAAGAAAAACTACCAATTTAAAAGAATTTCTTAAATTTATAATTTTTTTAATTGTTTTAAAATTTTTGTATGTTTAGGTAAATTTATTGAATTTTTTATGTTAAAATAATTTTTTTTTTAATTTTAGATATTTTTCTTAATTTCATCGTAACTTATTTTTAGCAGTAATTTGTGATTTCGTAAGTTAAAACAAGTCAAAATTTAATTTTAACTAGAAAAACTAACGGGTGGAGAGGCGGTTGGATAATTGGAATAACACAAGGACTAGCTGCTGTTGGGAATTTGGTTAACACACTTTGACGTTTAAGTATCCATTTTAAGGTGCAGCGGAATATTACCAAGTTGATTAAGCAATTCCAACTTGAGCACATCAAACATAAGTGTGGAAAGAAAAGAACACAGCTATATACATGGTTCGGCTAAATCCACTTTTAGCCTAAATATATGGGACCTTGTCCAGATCGAAGCAATCCACTAAGTCAAAAACACATTACAAGATATAGTTCAAAGCTGATATAAGTTATAGTAAAAAAAAAAAAAAAATACTTGTTCAACTTTACACTTAGCACCACACTTTGAATCCTTAACGTGTAGCAACTTCTTCGAATCTATTTCACGGTGGGAACACACCCGTGAATAGCTTGTGAACCACCAAGCTTCAAGTGCTGAAGCAACGCACCGGCATCAGCAAAGGAACCACGTTCCAAGAGCCATCAAGTCAATGTTTGATATGATGAGGTTTTGGCACTAATGGAGGAAGAACCTTAAACCTTTAAGAGAAATAATACTCTAAGAAATTCAGAATACATAATGAAATAAATGTCCAAAAAGGTTAGATTCATTTATGCAAAAAGAAGAAATATATAATGAAGAGTTTCTTGCTCAGCAATGAAGTGCCACATCAGCCAACAAGGGCTGGCCCATTGTTTGTCCAAATCAAGAAAGTATTCCTTCTTTTGGTTTGAACCACAAAGCAAATCGGGAAAGGTTACTTTATTCCCTAAGACCACCTAAGCATTTTGTGACATATGTATAGAGGTCCTAAAAAGTAAGAGACAAAGATAAACAATATCTTTTCAACTTTATCAGACATACAACTTGTGTTGAGTTGCAAAAAATCTGAAGCAAGAGTGTAAACACAGACCGTTGTGCGCACACCCGCGAAACGAAACAAACCAAGACACAAGTCTGACAAACAGTGTGCACTGAGAATTGGTGTGGACACACAGAATAAATGAAACCAGCCAAAAAAGAGAATTGGCAACCAGTGTGCAGACATAACTGTTATGCACACACACAACTCATTAGTTTGAAAAAAATGAATATTCCACATTCTCCCCCTTTGTCAAACTTATGAACAAAGAAAATAATTAAAGAGATCAAGTGCAAACCTATTCAAATCAACCATTTAAGACATGCAGATTTGCACAAACAAACTGACCAAAGTAACACAAATGAAAACACATGGTTAGTACAAAAAACAAATAACCAAAATAAAGTAACTAAAAAGTTCAACAAAAATAGAAAAAAATATTAACCAAAGCAACAAACTCTCCCATGGAGAGACAATCACGAGAAAAAGTTTTTTCCAAAGGCTTTAAAAATATAAAAAAAAAAAAAAAAAAACTCCCCTTTGCTTCTCACTCCCCTCTTTGTTCATAAGTCTAGGAGATTTTCAAGAGGATTGAGAAGAACGAATAGCTTTTCTCTTGGTTGTTTCAAAGGGGCTGTGAGAGTGAGTCCTCCACTTGAATTTCCAGGATCGTAGCAAGAGAGGTGTCAACAACTTCATCTTGACTTGAAAGAGCATCATCAGTATGCACATGGCATCTGTTGGAGCAACTGCATCTTTATCAGCAGGTTCTTGATCATCTTCATTTTTAGTTGCTTCTTCTTCTTCCTCAGCAATAGTCTGTTCTTCATCAACTTGAACTTCAGGAGATGCATCATCATCAGGCATGACAGGAGCAGGAAGTGGCATATTCTGATCAGTTGGTTATGTCTGAACAATCTTCTTTTTCTTCTTTTGCTTTTTCTTCAGATCAGCCTCCATTTTGTCCATGCAAGAGTAGAGAGAAGTGTGAATTTCCTTCACATATTGAAGGCTAGACTCCATTGATGTCTCCAAGTCCTGCATGGCAACAAAAAGCTTGGATTGCCAAGTGTTAGTCCTAGTTTGATCAATTGAGGAAGATGGTGGCAAGTTCTTTGTAGGTTGTCTAAAAGAGTTCTTGATGATAGTCTTTATCTTCAAAACATGCTCCACTTCATAGGATTTTGGCTTATAAGTGGAAATGATCTTGTAAAGTAAGGAAGGAAAACACAAAATCTGTAGAGAGTGAGTTAATTGTGCTGCAACTCTAATGCTAGTGAAAATCAATTCAGCCAAATCTATATTTTTCCTTTGAGCAATTCCATAGAGGAGTTGTGCTCATTTAGGTCTGAAAGTTGAATTGTGGATTGAAGGGGACCAATTTTTCAATGAGATATTGAATAACAATCTGTAAAATGGTGTGAGCACACTAGGCTGAAGAACACCTGCTCTCGACCAAGCAGCAATTGAACCTCTAGTGATGACTTTGACAATTTTGTCTAAGTATAGACTTTTCAAATCAAAATTATTTTTGCTCTTCTTCAAACCAAGAGCATCCCTGACAACACCCTTCATAAACAGAACCCAATGCCCTTTAACATAGACTCGATTATTGTGCTTGTTCGAGTTTGGTTCAGCACTGTCCAAACCAAAATTGGCCTAAAACTCTTGAACAAGAGTTTGGACAAGGCCACTCAATCCAGTGACAGTTCCTAACCAATTTCTATCTTTCATGCATGGAATTCATGAAAATCTTCTAATTTAACATTAGCTTCGCACACAATTGTCTTCTTGACAATATGGTTCCTAAACTTATTTTCAGCAGCAAGTAAAATAAAAGTTGAAATTTTACCAGATGAAGGCTCCTCCATGATGGCTTGACCCTTCTTTTTTGCTAGTTTTATGGGAGTCTGAGTCTTTGAAGGTGTGCCCTTTGATGAACCTTCTTTGCACGATTTTAGAGCAGCAATCGAGGATTTCTCAAATGTCTTCTTTGGTGAGGCTTCTTATGAGTGCTCTGAGTTATGGTGGTCATTAGAAACCGGGGATCAACCAGCTGATTGATTTGAATCATTTTCTTGACTTTCTTCTCTAGGATTTGAATCATTCGCTGGAGGAACAAGGGTTTTCGACTGCTTTTTAAGACTCAAACTGGCCTTCTTCAACTCCTTAGAATTCCTTTTTAAGGTCTTCTTCCATGGCTTTCATTTTCTCGTTCTCAATAGCTTTCTTTCTAGAATCCATGAGAAAAAAAACACAGGAAGGATCAAAAAAAATTTGAGAGAAAAATGTAAAGAGAAAAGAACACATGCGGGGCAAATAGGGTTTTAGAAACGGAAGACTAAGGCAAGGAAAAAAAAGGGCAACACATTTATGGTATGCGATGATTCTAAGATACTGAAAAAGAGTTTTACCAGAAATAAAGCTCTATCTTAAATAAGTGTAAATATGCAATTGTGTGACCACATAGCATCCCAAAAGAATGCAAAAATTTTCAAAAGACTAGACTTTATTGAGTAAAATTTAAAGAACATAAAAAAATTATGAAATGCTTCACATGAATTTTTGAGGATCAAGATAGCTAATCTGTGCGATTCATACCAATAAATCAAAATTTTCCATCTTAAGTGGCCAGAAAAAAAAAAAAAAAAAAAATCCTTATACGGAAGTTGTTAACATAAGACAATCAAAACAACACTTTCTCAATCAGACACAAATTAGATAAATTTCTAAGAGCTTGTCTTAGTGTGTGATAATGTCCTCAAAGAGGTAAAATGACACATTGGTCAATTTTAATTTTTTGCAAAAGAAGCTCCCCCTTCTCTCAAGCCCAATTGTTTTATGCATTTTTCTTTATCAGCATAATAAACAACGATTTTTCATTTCATTTTGATCAATGGACAAATAACTCTCATAAATGTAACCAAAATGTAGCTTTCACACTTATAAGAAGGTAGTCCTCTTAATGGTAGATTTTCCAAAATATAGAGGTCTCTACAAGTCAGAAAATTACTCAAAACAACTTTCACACTTCACGCAAGTAGCTCTTTCATAATGGTGACAAGAATAGATAATCAACTCATAATGCAATAAGGTTATGTTATAGAAAGTCTCTGTGGACACAACATACCAAAGTTAGCACACAGATAAGAGAAAATAAATGACAATTAGAATGCTAGCACAAATAAAAAAGTCTTGACAAACAAAAATAAAAGTAGCATGTTCATGCTTTATTTATCAACTGAAAAGAAAAATTACTCAAATTGAAGTAGTCCAATGGACTTCCTCAAGAAAACAAAAGTATCATAGTCAAATGCTTTTGTAAATAAATCAGCCAATTGGGATTTTTTATTCACATGAGTAAATGCAATGATGTTCTCCTCTACTAACTCTCTAATGAAGTAATGTCTTATGTCAATGTGCTTAGTCTTAGAATGTTGGACTAGATTCTTAAAGATGTTAATAGCACTCGTGTTATCACAAAATATTGTCACACAATCTTGATTAACACTATAATCATTCAACATTTGTTTTAACCATAAAATTTGAGTGCAACAACTCCCTACAGCAATGTACTCAGCCTCGGTAGTGGATAAGGAGATTGCATTTTGCTTCTTGCTGTATTATGTGACAAGATTGTTTCTAAGATAGAAACATCCACCCGAAGTACTCTTTCTATCATCTAAACTTCTTGCCTAATCTGCATCACTATATCCAACTAAACAATTGTTAGAGTCAAATGAGCACCAAAGGCAAAATCACATGTACCTGAAACATATTTCAAGATTCTTTTTACTGCATTCAAGTGCAACTCAGATGGATTGCTTTGAAACCTAGCACAAATACCAACACTAAAACAAATACCAGGTTGGCTTGCAATTAAGTAAAAAAAACTTCCAATCATGCTTTAGTACATCTTACAGTCTACCTTTTTACCATGTTCATATTTGCATAGCTTAAGGGTAGCACTCATAGGGGTTCTAGCATGCTTTGCATTCTTAAGACAAAATCTTTTCAACATGTTTCTAGCATACTTTGATTGGGAAATAAACATGCTATTATTCATCTGTTTAATTTGAAGTCTAAGAAACATATTCAATTTCTCAACCATACTCATCTCAAACTCATTTTTCATCAGACTAATGAATTCAAGTGCATGTGAGTGAGATGTAGAACCAAACACAATATCATCAACGTAAATCTGTGCACACATGATTTCATTGTTAGCACGCTTGATAAAGAGGGTTTTGTCGGCATTTTCTCATTTATAGTTATGCTCAAGAAGGAAAGTTGTTAACTCATACCAGGCCTGTGGGGCTTGTTTCAAACCATAAAGAGCTTTCTTTAATCTGAATACATGATCAAGTTTGTGGGAATCTTGAAAGCCAATCGGTTGTTCAATATACACTTCTTCATTGAGCATTCCATTCAAGAAGACGCTTTTGACATCCATTTGGTATAGCTTGATCTTGAGATAGCAAGCAATAGAAAGCAGTAAGCGGATTGATTTAACTCGAGTAATAGGCGCAAAGGTTTTATCAAAGTCGATTCCCTCAACTTTAGTATATCCTTGAGCTACAAGCCTACCTTTGTTCTTGACAACATTACCAAACTCATCAATTTTATTTTTAAACCCATTTGGTATCTATAATGTTAATTCCCTTTGGTCTTGGCACAAGCATCCACACATAATTTCTTTTCGATTGTTCTAGTTCTTCTTGCATCGCTTCAACCCAATTTTCATCTTCCAAAACTTGTCTGACATTCTTTGGTTCTGTAAAAGATACATAACAAAGATGGTTAATTTCATTTTGTCTTTTCCTTCTTGTAACCATTATCTCATTTGGATCTCCAATTACAGTTGAAGGTGGATGAGCTTTTTTGACCCATGTTAGAGGATCTTTTCTTCTTTGATTTCTCCTTTGCATGTTTTCATCAAAAAGATCAACAACCAGCTCTATCCCCTCATTTTGTAATGATTAATCAATAGATGATTCTTTGCATGGACCAAATCCTGTTGCTATAGCACCAAAAGTAGGTGATAGCACATTTGCTGAAGGTTTAGGTTTAGGAGATTCAACAGTGTTCACACCATCTTGTGTGGGCACACGAGGAGCTGATATGTCTTGAATTTCACATTCTTGAGAATACTCTGAAAAATCTTTTGCATCACTAAACACAACATTAATGGATTCTAAGACTTTTTCAGAACGCATGTTATAGATCCTAAATGCACGACTATTGGAAGAATATCCAATAAAAATTCCTTCATCACTCTTAGCATCAAACTTACCTAGATTCTCTCCATCATTCAAGATATAGCATTTGCATCCAAACACATAAAAATAAGAGATATCAGGTTTCTTACCTTTCCACAGTTCATAAGGAGTTTGAACAGTATCTTTTTCGAGGTAAACTCTGTTGGAAATATGACATGCTATGTTAATGGCTTCTGCCCAAAGTCTTGTGGGAAGCTTTTTGGCATTGAGCAGCACCCTAGCCATCTTTAAAGCACTCTGTTTTTCCTTTCCACAACACCATTCTGTTGAGGTGTTTTTAGTGCTGAAAATTCATGAAATATGCCCTGCAATTCACAAAAGTTAGTAAAATTAGCATTCTCAATTTCCTTTCCATGGTCGCTCCTAATTCTCATTGTAGCTTTAGAACTCTTCTCAACAAGCAACATTTTGGCTAATTTCTAAAATACATTAAAAGAATCAGATTTCTCATGCAAAAAATCAACCCAACCATCCTTGAAAAGTCATCAACACAAACAAACACATACCTCTTACCTCCCAAACTATCAACTTGCATTGGACACATTAGATCCATATGGAGCAATTCCAAAACACATGAGGTATTGAGGTTTGACAAAGCTTTGTGAGATATTATGTTTTGCTTACCTTGGTGACATGGACCACATACATTACATTTTGGAAGTTCAAGCTTTGGTAGTTCTTTAACCATTTCCTTCTTTGATAGTCTTACCAAGTCCTTGAAGTTCATGTGATCGAGCTTCTCATAACACAAGTTAGTGGAGTCTACTTTAGAACTAAAACATGACACACGGTTAGAAAGCAAGTAACAATTGTCATTTGACCTTTTTCCCTCAAGTAGAGAAACACCTTTACCATTCAAGATTTAAGATTTGTTCTTTGAGAATTGAACCACAAAATCTTTGTCACAAATTTGACTAATACTAATCAAATTGGCCTTCAAACCATCAACAAGTAAAACATCTTTCAAGACTAGAAAATCAAGAAGCACAATTGATCATTTGCCAAGAATTTTACCTTTCTTTCCATCTCCATAAGTGACATGTCCACTATCAACCCAGTCAAGTTCAGTTAAGAGAGATTTATTACCTATCATATGCCTTGAACAACCATTGTCTAGATACCAAAAATCATTTTTGAAATGCAAGAAAATAAGTATGAGAAACAAAACAACTCACCTCAGCCTTAGGTTTCCAAACTTTCTTGGAAGGAAGACCATTGTTAGCATTATGATTTATATTAGCAACAAAACTATGGTTTTTAAAAACTTTCTTCAAATAAGCAATGAATATGAAACATTTGGGTCTGATGTGACCTTTCCTATTACAAAAATGACAAATAAGGATGAATTTTGATACCTTCAAAACTTGTCTCATAGCAAATCCTTTGGCAGGAGTTCCGGTGGCTTTCACAAACATGTTAGCACCAACTTTTGATATGCTAGCACAAGAACTGAAGCCCAAACCACATAGATCTTCAAAGGTTTTTCCTTGACCAAGCATTTCATCAAGCTTAAGAGAACCTGCATTCAACTTATTAATGATGGTCTTAGCCTCAGTCAGTTCAGCAGTAAGCACAACAATTTTTTCAAACAAGACTTTCTTTTGTTTCAACAAGGAAGCATTCTCAATACCAAGAGATTGCAATTTTTTCACAGCCTTTAGCCATTGGTCATACATTTTATCATATGCTTCTTGTTGTTCAACATAGATATCTTCAATGTCATCTAAAACTTCACCCTTACCATCTTCTTCATTCACAATGAAGGGTAAAACATTCTCATCATCACCCGAGTCATCATTATCACTATTCTCATGCTCACTCTCACTCAAAATGGCTGCCATGACTTCACCTTTCTTCCTTTTCAGTGTGTTAGCATACTCAAATTGTATATGCCCAAAACCCTCACATTCAAAACATGTGATACCTTTATTTTTCTTTTCTTTATCTTTTGAAAAATTCTTTGCAAGGGTACTATAGTTTTGATGGTCATAAGGCTTTTTCGCAAAAGGTTTTCGACCATAATCATTATTATGAGGCTTTTTCATGTTTTGCTTTAAAAATTTTGTAAGTAAAGCACAATTTTCATCATCCAAAGAGCTCAAATCATAGTAATCAAAAGGATCAGAATCAACTTCATGTTTGAGAGCCAAACCTTTGCTCATTTTTTGTTTTTCCCATTGTTGTAGATTCAACTCATAGGTTTGCAAAGAGCCAATGAGTTCATCGATTTCCATAGCATTCACATCTCAACATTCTTCAATGGTGGTAACCTTTGACATAAATCTCCGGGGCAAGGAGCAAAGCACTTTCCTGACAAATTCAGCATTAATATATGTTCTTCCCAAAGCAAAACATTCATTAGAGATATCGCACAATCTACTATAAAAATCAATTATAGTCTCATCCTCTTCCATGTTCAAATTTTCAAAATTAGTGGCAAGTCTTCTAAGCTTATTTCGTTTCATGGTACTAGTTCCCTCATTCTAGACTTGAAGTCTATCCCAAGCATCTTTAGCAAGCTCACAATTAGCTATGATTTTCATTTGGTTCACATTAACAGTATTAAAAAGAGCATGAAGAGCTATAATTTTCCAAAGTTATTTCATCAGCAGTCCAACTAGCAACAGGTTTTGGTCTAGACACTTTATTTTTGATAATAACCGGGGCTGTCCAACCATTCACAACTGTGGACCAGACTCTTTCATCTATAGACTTAAGGAAGGCATGCATCCTAGGTCTCAATGTAAAATAGTTAGGTCCTTCTAACAGAGGAGGTCTATGAGCAGATCCACCTTCAGTGAAGAAGCTCATGATGAAAAGTAAATAGACAGATGCTAACACAACAAACGGTAGTGGACACACAACAGATATGAAATAAAAACGCAACACAAACCATATTTTGACCAACAATCAGATCACTCAGATGCACACAAAAACAAGTAAAATGGGCAAGGATCTATTGAAGTAACTTATCAGAACCTGCTCTGATACCACTTGTTAGGAATTCGGTTAACACACTTTGGCGTTTAAGTACCCATTTTAAGGTGCAACGTAATATTACCAAGTTGATTAAGCAATTCCAACTTGAACACATCAAACATAAGTGTGGAAAGAAAATAACACAGCCATATACATGGTTTGGCTAAATCCACTTTTAGCTTACATCCATGGGACAAGGCTGATCTAAGTTA
This sequence comes from Pistacia vera, assembly GCF_008641045.1. Classification (NCBI taxonomy): domain Eukaryota; kingdom Viridiplantae; phylum Streptophyta; class Magnoliopsida; order Sapindales; family Anacardiaceae; genus Pistacia; species Pistacia vera. The sequence continues at coordinate 107,690 of NW_022196419.1, forward strand.
CAGTTAAAAGAACTCCCTATTCAACTTTATACTTAGCACTACACTCTAAATCTTTAACGTGTAGCAACTTCTTTGGATCTACTTCACACCAAGAACACACCTGTGAACAGCTTGTAAACACTAAGCTTCAAGTGCTGAAGCAACGCACCAGCATCAGTAAATGAACCATGTTCCAAGAGCCATCAAGTCAGTGTTTACTATGGTGAGTTTTTGGTACTAATGAAGAAAGAACCTTGAACCTTTAAAAGAAATAATACTAAAAGAAATTCAAAGTACAGAATGAAACAAATGTCCAAAAAATTAGATTCATTTATGTAAGAAGAAGAAATATATAATGAAGAGTTTCTTGCTCAGCTATGAAGTGCCACATCAGCCAACAAAGGGCTGACCCATTGTTTGTCCAAATAAGGAAAGTATTCCTTCTTTTGGTTTGGACCACAAAGCAAATCTCCCTAAGACCACCTAAGCATTTGTGACAAATGTAAAGAGGTCCTAAAAAATAAGAGACAAAGATAAATAATATCTTTTCAACTTTATCAAACATGCAACTCGTGTTGAGTTGCAAAAAATCTGAAGTGAGAGTGTAAACATAGACCATTGTGCACACACACGTGAAATGAAACAAGCCAAGACACAAGTCTGGCAAACAGTGTGCACACACACAACAAATGAAACAAGCCAAATAAGAGAATTGACAACTAGTGTGCACACATAGCTGTTGTGTACACACACAATTCATAAGTTTGACAGAAATGAATATTCCATAGTTGCAATTTTGAAAATTGTAGGGGTACTAAATGGTATGAGTTCGATTTAAGCCAAGCCCATAGGTTCCACTACATTTCTTATGTTTTTTTAGAGTGATACTATGCATACAAAGACATCTTACAAAAAATTACATATAAAGTGATGTGACAGAAAATGAAAGAAAGAGTGAATATAATAAATCAAACTTATTATATTCACTTTTCCATTCATTTTCTACCACATCTTTGTAAGATGTTTTTGTACGTGTATTATATTAGTCTTTGTATAGGTTTTGAGTTATATTTAATTTTTCTTTATACAGTATGATTGTTTTGATTTGCTTTTGCATAGATTAGAGTTTTCTTTGTTATTTTAAAATTATGGGGTTTGAAGATATTAACCAACATAATTTTATGACCATTAATTAACTCAATTTCCTTTTTCATCAATGCCACGAGAAACTGAAGAATTGGATGGCAAATGAAGAAGACTTTTTTTTTTTTTTTTTTTTATTAGAAGTGTTCGAGCCAACTTATACGCACCTCAACTAATTCCGTAGGACCTTAGAACTAGGGGCGGAGGTAGGGGGGTCAAAGAGGGTCAATTGACCCTCCTTGACTTTGAAAAATTATCACAATTCAAATTATATATATATGAAATTAACTTTTAAATTCATCAAATATATCAAATTAAATCCTTATTTTTACAAAAAAATCTCACAAATACATTTAATAAATTATATAATGAATTATATATATATTATTTAATTATACAAAGAACAAAATGAAGAAAATTTGTATATTCTTTCATATATTTTATAAAATAAATATCATTTCTAAAATTTGTTTGTCAAATTAAATTACTGTCATATATATATGTATAAGGGCTAGCTTACAACCCACTTTCAATGTCCCCTACTTAAATTGTGGATGCTTAAATGGAGAATTGAACCTTAGATTGTGTGTTTATCTACACTATCCCCAATTCGTTCTAACTATCTATACTATGCACAAATGAGTCATATCAAAATATTGAAGTTAGGAAAATAAGATAAATATAAAAAATATGTATTTTGATGCATTATTTTAAAGGGTCGAAACATAAAAGTGAAACTACAATAAAAGTTATAATATTTTACTATAAAAGCTAGATAAATCTTGTCGCAACCCCTTCACACAGGAGGCTTAGGCCCGCCCCACACAGGTAGCGGCCCAGACCAGATCACAAAGCCGGCCCGCGACTCAATCGGAATATCTCCCCCCCTTAAGGGATTTCTTTCGCCTTCCCCACCACTCGAACCCAAGACCAAGGGGCTAAAGTCATTTGGGAAGCATGGTGAGTACCATCAGGCTAACTTTAGCCCCTTAGTCTTGGGTTCGAGTGGTGGGGAAGGCGAAAGAAATCTCCTTAAGGGGGGGAGAGATATCCTGCCATGCTGTGTGATCATGGCCGGCCACCTGTGTGGGGCCGTTACAAATCTTTGAATATTTTATTAGTAGAAATTTTATTATAATTTAATTTGGAATTGTTTTTATTTGTGTTGGCTAAATAACTTGTTCATTAGTAAATTTTCTTGATTTTGTTTTACATTCGTTAAAGTATTATAAATTTATTCCATATCGTCAAATACAATCATAAATATATTAATTATAAAGAGCATCATAAATAAATACTCATATTTTTGTATAACTTATACCCAATATATTATTTATTATAAGTTTATTTACGGTTGTGTTATTAAGTTCAATTAACATCTTGACCAACCCCCTTTCAAGAATGAGTTTTTGGCTACGCCCTTGCTTAGAACTATCGGCGACCCTATTAGTAACCAAAGAAAGACTCAAACTCAGGACCTCTTCAGTAATACACCCAAAAGTCTCCATCGAACCACTCAACCACCCAAAGATAGTTCAAAGAAGAAGACTTGCTTTGAGTCAAGATGTAAATCTTTATACATCTAATACTATATAATACTATATTATTAGCACCTAATACATGATTAATTTATTACAATTTGATTTATAAAAGCGGACGGCATATATTAATTTATTATTAGCCACCTATACCTATATTAAAACCGCAATATTCTAAAACAAAAATATGGAAAAAGATTACCTAATGTCCACCTAATACCTATTGTCCATTAATGAAACAAGTTCAAAACCAATATAATTAACCAAGAAACGTCTATATGAAGACAAAAATGTCTGAAGGAACACCCCATTCCTTCATAAGGAATGGTTGTTCCTTAAGGGTCTGCTTGGGAGTTATAATTAACCAAGAAACATCTATATGAAGACAAAAATGTCTTATGAAGGAACACCCCATTCCTTCATAAGGAATGGTTGTTCCTTAAGGGTTTGCTTAGGAGTTTTATGGTAGCAGTTATGAGGGTAAACCATCGTAGCGGTTATAAGGGTAAACTATCGTAGCGGTTTTGAGGGTAAACCACCTTAGCGGTTTTGAAGGTTTTTAGTAGCGGTTTTTAAAACACCCAACTTGTGCTTGGGAGTTTATTTTCTAACAGTTCTGACAGTTTTTTTACATGATAAATTTACATATATGTTCATAAAGTTAAAACACTCTCTTTTGTTGAATTAACTTTGATAAATACAAATAATGCCTACATTTGTTTTTATTTTCTTTCTCTCCAATCAAACAAGAGGCTCTCTCTCATTAAGTGTTCGTTGAAGTTTAAAATGTATTTTGATGAAATATATAAGAATCTATATCTGCAGAATTGATGGTTTGCCCCAGAACAGTATTAACTTGATTACGTTTTGGCTCAACTTAAAACATTTGCTTAATTCAATTTTCACACAACAACTTTTATTAACTTTATAATTAATTCAATTCCTACATCAAAAGTAAAACATGTGAGCCATAAGTAATTACACTTCATCTCAATATGGCCCCGGGTTTGTGATTAGCCAGATGTGCAGCTTCAAACCCAAAATCACTGTAAAACACAAAAGATAGAGCAACACATTGTCACAAAAAAATCAGAGCACAAAAATGAAAAAACATCCAAGCATTGATAAGATTTTATAATTGTGAGATGAGAAACTAGGACAAAAATGCAAATGTCATCCCATCAAGGAAAACAATAATAAAGAGCCCAACTGAATTAATTTTTAACTCTTCTTTTCACCTTCAACTTTCTTCTTAGCTGTAGCCTGTGAATACAAGAAAGTTCCTAATATCGCAATGGCAGATCCAAGGGCATTCAAAGGCCTGACAGGATTCCTGAAAACCAAAACAGTTGCCACAATGACCACCACTCTCTTCATAGTATTTCCAACTGAAAAGCTTTGTCTATATAATACAAACCCAAAACACTTAATGCAGTATAGCCTTTCAAACAAGCAACAATTCATCACACAATCAACAAAGCTTTGTCTATAATACAAACCCAAAATGCTGAAAGTGAGGAGAATCTAATACAATAAACTAATTATATAAAAATAAACAAATAAAGAAGACAAGAAAATGAAACGTACTCTTTTGTGAATTAGCGATTGCAAATAGCAACTCTGTTCGAACTATCAGAAACCAAAATGCCTAATTTTTGGTTGACGCCGCTTCTTGACTATCACAAATTAAACGAGTTGTGTGCAGCAAATTAAAACCATTCACTCACAAATTAAAACCATTCACTCACAAATTAAAACCATTCACTCACTTCGTAAGAGAGAGAAATCAACAGTAGCAAGAGATTTGTGTGCAGCAAAGGGATTATTATCATTTAGTGGAAATGAGTTTTTTTGGGATAAAATTTTTAAACCAACCAAAACACCTCGATTTGGGGTGTTTTATAAACCCCTCAAACATACAGTACACTGGTTTTGGGAGGGCTTTTAAACCAGTCAAAACCAGCCCATTAAAAATCTGGCAAGTAAGGGTTTTTAAACACCTCAAAACCAGTCTAATTAAAAACACTCCAAAACCATTGAAAAAAAAACTCCCAAGCAGACCCTAAGGAACAACTTAAGAAATGGTCATTCCTTTCATAAAGAATGTTGTTTCCTATGAAAGAACCATTATTCCTTTCGTAAGGAATAGTTATTCTTTATGAAAGGAACGACCATTTCTTCTTTGAGAAACGTCAATTCTTTTATAAGGAAGGTCGTTCCTTATGAAGGAATGATCGTTTCATTGGCCTAGTCAAAATCCTTTTGTACCTTCGGTGTGGTGGAGTTGACATGATAACGTTAACTCAGCTGTCACATCGAAATTGTAGGAGAAGTTTGTAAGAAAATGTTGTGGGCGTATCATTACTAATAACCAAAACAATACACCAAAAGCTAACCAAACAAAACCCGAAAGGGCACTCATGTACAAGTTATACCCAAAAAGCCGCGCTTGGGCAGGAAACAAAAAAGAACATGAAGAACCAAAATACCCCAAAAGCAGTAGCTAGGTAGGGAGATTTAGGGTGATTATGCATTGCAGAAAATAAAATAGAATGTAGTGAAGATCAAAGAGGAAGGGGAAACAAAATCTGGACCCTACACAAAGCCCTAGTGGTGCGACGGCACAGGCCATGGCAGCGACGAACTCAGCTGTCGTGAATGGTTGAGTTTTTGTGTAGATTTTTTTGTGTGTTTTCCTATGTTTTTGGTGGGGTTTTGATTAGGATGGTGTATTATGTTGATTTTATGTTAGTGATAGGAAATGACGAGAACACCCCTTACCCGTTTTTAACTTAACGCTTGAATTTGAAAATTGGGTGTAAGGTTTATAGTATTCTGAGGGGTGGAAATTTGTTGAGGCAAAGATAGGGTGGAAACGGTTATTCGATCTTTGTTAAGCTCAACTTGGAAATGTAAACGGTAAATCTATTGATCAGAATTGAGCGAGAGAAGATTTGATTTAACTCTACTATTTAAATTACTGTACTGAATAAAAGTCCAGAAATTACAGGCCACACATCTACAATGAAAACACTTCCAAATCATCTTGGAACTGTTATTCTTGGTAAATGCCGCACTACATCATCAGCCCATAAACTTGTAACCAGTACACATGGCTTTGTTTGACACCGTTTACACTAACAAATCAAACATAAACACACCACAATAATTATATCTCATTTTCAATTAAAATATAATCATCCACTTCATTTAAAAACTATCGAAAAGACCCTTATCAGGAGTTTTTTTTTTTTTAATTTTTTTATATTTATTTTGTAAGAGGGAGTTTGATGGTAGAGAGGTTTTAATAATTACAAAGGTGTTTTTAATACTTTCTGAAAGAAGCAAATGAGGTTAATATTAAGCAATCTTACAAGGAGGAAAATCAGATAAACCCATTAAAAAACATTGATAAATTGAACAACAAACACATGTAGTTCATAGGCGTGTTGCCTCAATGCCTCAAGTAACCTTCAAAACCAACAACATGAAAACTTGCATAGTTTCAATTTGTTCTTTGGCATAATTGTTGGAAAAACACTGAATAAATAATTACTATCTAACGACAGTGAGTGAAGGTGTATCACCAACCGTAATAGAAGTGTCCATTTTTACCTTATTATCTGGAATTAGTTCAATGACACGATTTTCGATTTTAACTGAGTATATGATGATTCCCATTAGAATCTAGATATTCATCTTATTTTTATGTATTTTAATACATTATCTATATGTCGATTCAATGAAATCTCGTCATATATCTATATGTTTTATTCCATAAAATCTCGTTATATATGAACTTTTTTTTTTTTTTGCCTAAAATGCTTCTTTAGCTGGAATAGTCCACTCTCCCATGATTTCAATATACTTTGATCTTCTCCTCTGGAGCAGAACTTCTTGAACATTAAAATACCAATCACTTCCATTACCATCTACAAACCTCTCATGGAATTTCAGGCTCTGCAGTTCCATAATCAACTTCATCCTCAAGCCTTGCAACATTTAGGACAACACGTGGCAAACGTGGCCAAACTTGCAACATTTAGGACAACACGTTGGTTTCCATTCATACTCGATTTCAACTCGAACTGAATCTCGATGGTATTCAACACTTTGTTGGCTGGGGCATTTTATCGAATAGTTGGTGAGCGTTAATTTGTTGGGCTATGGGACAAGAGGAAGGCGGGAAATGAGGGGGAACTGTTGGACGATGGTTGGGGAAGGTGTTTGTGATTAGAGGTGGTGTGGAGGATGGTTTCTGAGGTGAAAACGGTGAAGGGGCAGGGCAACAGATAGGCTAGGCCTTTCTTCGAGCAGGTGGTGGGCGCAACTTTGGGCTTGGATTTTCGGTAAAGAAAAAGTTAGCAACAGCCAAACAACAAACCAACGCAAACTACAACGAACGATGAGTCTGGTGGTGTGTTTAGTTGGGGTTGGTGACTCTCTGATTGACCAAAAAAGGACTGTCTTTGATGAAATATCTTTCTATTACACGATGCAAGGGTTTTTCTGTTTTTTTTTGGACTGCATTAAATGTAGCCAGAAAAGGACTGTTTTTGATGGAACATCTTTCTATTACACGGTGTAAGGGTTTTTCTGTTTTTATTTGGGCTGCATTAATGTACCCACCCAAGGTTCAGCCAGAATACAAGCTGATACCCTCACTTTGAAAACCCATCAACGTTCCACCCAATTTTCAGTTCCAATAGTTGAACTTAACAATAAAAGGGCAAGTATGTCCTTTTACCCAATATAGTTTTAATCTAAAACTGAAAACTCCTAATCTCTCACAATTTTTAAATCGGACAAATCTAAACAAAAGATATTATTGCTTACCTCCGTTGATCGGGACCGGTCATATATCTTCTCCCAAATTTGCACAAAAATAACATATAAACAATAAAAGCCATCGCTTTAAAGAGTATTTTAGAGTAAAATCAATGTCAATAGTAAGCTGACAGATGAAAGAATGATTCTCAAAATTGAAAAGAACATTATTATTAATCGAGACAGAACCTTAACCTTTCAAATATTTTTACAAAGAATATGACTGAAGCATTTCAGTTGTGAGACTTTTACCTGGAAATGCAAATGCTAGAATAAACGAACTTATTGATCATAACTGTGTGTCGTTAAAATAAAAGCACAATCTTACTAGGAAAAGCATTATTCATTTGATTTGTATATTGAAGAGTTAGCCACATAAATTACCACACAAGATAAGTACAGTAAGGGGGAAAAAAAGTTCGTGAATAAAGTGCGCATATGCTGATGCATCTCACACCAATATTTTTTTATTTGTTGCCATGATTCTGATCTAGCTAACTACATCTACGCAATAGAATTTAGTCGAGTGACGGGATCCCTATGCATCTGTCAATTCATTGCTCGAAAACTAAGCCAGCAGAATTGACCAAGTTGTAGCAGCATTAGAATGTGTAATAATGAATTCGACAGGCTTGAAGAAATGAACAAGCCCTCAATTCTACTGTTGTCAGGGATCAATTTCCCGAAAACAAAAGATAAGACAGTTTTGACTTGTTTGATATTTTTATTGGTTTATTGTAAATGATTTTAATGTGAGCTTAAAATACATAAAAAATATTTTAATTTTCTGGATTTATTTTCGGAAAAACAAATACAAGAAACGATATGGAACAACCGAACAAGCACTTCCAAAAACCATAGCAAGTAAAAGGTAGAGAAAAGGCCAGCAGGAGTGAAGAGTTTAATTCCAAGAGTTATTTGTTCATGAGGTTTAAGTACTAAACAGTATCACTTCAATCTTTTTGGATACGGCTGCTGATCAGGGCAGTAATCACAGCTTCGCTTGATGACAGTACTTGCTACTGCTAATCTGTCAGGATCTGAAACCTCAGGACTAGTATTGCTGCTAAGATTATTGGATGCTGCGACGAATTCTTCAATATCAGAATCATATACTGGACAGAGCCCACATTCATTTACCTTCATCGTAATTCCTTCTTCGGTGAGTCCAAAAGAAACCACACTTAGATAAAAAATATCGTTCTTGGTGAGATAACTTCTAGAAATGTAGAACAACCAGAGGCGATCTGTCCCACCCAAGGAATTTGGAGGGACTGACATGGAGACAGTAGGAATCCTTTTTGTATTCAGGGGTGTCTTGGAAACAGCATGAGTAGGAGTGATATCCACTTGTACGTTACAATCAAGTTTTATCCATCTGTATGGACATAAACCCTTTGGATCATGTATTGAAAAAGCAGCACAAAGTGCCAGTCCCCTACATCTTAGCATTGGTTGAGCAATTCTTAATGATGACCCTTCACTATGATAAATAAACCGGTCTGGAACTTGAGATCCAGGAACAACCATTTTGAATTCAGAACGTGTAACTCCACAATTAAGTCGCTGTGAATAAAGAAGAGGCATTACCAGAATATTGTTTTCAATCAAATTGTTCTACTCATAGTCAATGTCATCATGTATAGGCAATAAGCTACCATTTACTAATTGATTTTCATATGATTTTACAATTAATTAAAATAATGGTTATAATTAGAGATATCAAAACTAAATCTGAAGTCATAAATAAATAAATAAACTTATATAACCATACCTGAACTTTGACTTTTTAACAGCGAATGAAGCACATTTTTAAAAAAGTGACTGTCACAGCGTTGGTTCTTCTACTTCCAGCCAGTTTGGAGCAATTAGTAAAATAAAAGACTCGTGATATTGATCTGAATCTATGTGATGGACTTGATGATATTTTTCCAAGGATGTGCAATTCTGAGCAAATAATGCATCTGTACTTGCTGGAAGCTCTGGCAAGGCTTGAAGCCGATCGCAATATTGTATATAAAGAGTTTTAAGCTTAGGGAGTTGATGCTTGGAGGTAAACTAACAAATTTGTTCCTGCTCAGAATCAATGTTATTAAAGATGGTAAGAAGCCAATATCAGAGGGAATTGCACCTTCTTGGAGATTGCAATCACCTAGATCCAAGCGTCTTATAGAGCATAAACCAGATAAAGAAGAAGGAAACCTCAAGCCCACGGACTCTGGATTTGCTCTAGAGAACAATGGGAACAAACTGGAGAGATAACTCCTGGACTTTCGAGTTTTTCCTTTGCATCCATGAAAAGATAATTGTTCGAGGTTTTTCAATAGCACAATAGAAGATGGTGGTTGGTTTATAGCAGTTCCACCTAAATCAAGATTTTTCAAACTTGCCAATGCTCCAAGTCTTCTGGAGCATCTGGCAAGTTTGTCTAGTTTTGAGCAGCCATTAAGATCAAGAACTTTAAGCATTGCGAGATGCACTGTATTGGACATGATCTCTCTAACAGTACTGAGTTTTGAGCAGCCAGAAAGGATAAGAACTTCAAGAGATTCCCATTCAATTTTAGCTCTGAGACTCCTAAGCTGTTTGCAGTCTTTTAGATTCAGTAATATAAGCTTTTTGAGGAGTCCAATGGATGGGTGAACAAAAGATAAACTTGTACAACCATCAAAAATCAGTCTCTTAAGATTTGGGGCACCAGTGAAGTCTGGGGTCTCAGTTAAGTATGTTGAGTGACTCAGGTTAATACTAGTCAATTGGTTCAAATACTGATAGAAGGAAAATGAAAACTAAATTAGAAAAGATCAGTTTCAACAAACAAGAAAAGTTGAGTTACATTTTAAACAAAGAAACAGAGATGTACATATGCAATTGAGAATGTTACCTCTACTCCTTACCAAAGTTGTTTAATGTGGCTGTTACACATGTTAAGTTCGAAAAGTTTGCTGTATTGAAAATTGAATGGCAAAGATCTTCAGGGGTAGCCATGCCAATCCAGAAGACATAACTCATCTGAAAGATATTCAAGACTTTGGCAAAGGCTACCATCTTTGATTTTGAGTAATCTTAGATTGTTTATCCTTGAAAAGGATTTCGCATTCAATTTTAATTCTTTGTATGCGGGAAAGTCTAGGATTATGCCTTCAACAGCCTCTGTGCCCTGATGGAAAAAGAGCAATGGTTAAGTGATTAGGTAAAAATAAAAATAAAACTTCAATCCTATCTATCTAATATTGTATCCATATATTGACATAATGATGTTTTAAGTTTGCAATCTCTCCAGGACAGCATACCTCATTTTTTGTCAATATACGATGAATATCATTAGAAAGCCACAATCTACTCCGCTGGCCACGCTTTTTTGGGCACTCTTGGCAAAAAATTTCCCAACCCATATACTGTATCAAATCATGCATGCACAATGAGTTGTTTGAAAGAGTTATGATACATTTATCAATCAAAACGCTAATTCCAATATCTGGGTGAAAATCACAACTGTCTAGTATTTCTCTTATTTCATCTATGTCCCTCCCTTTAAAGAAACAAGCAACATCCAGAAATATTTTCTTCACTAGTTCCTGCAGCCCATCGTAACTTATTTTTGAGTATTTCAAAAATTCTTCTGTCAGGAACTTTTTTCAATCTATCCAATGCGTCTTTCCACTCAGCTTCACTTCTACCAAACAAAAACGATCCCAAAACTTCAAGAGCCAATGGAAGGCCAACAGCATGACTGACCATTTGCACTGACAGCTCTAAATAACCATCAGTAGGATGACCTTTTCTAAAGGCTTTCCAGCAAAAGAGCTGAAGAGCTTCCTCATGACTTAATCCATCAACCATATGCACATTATCCACACCATGTCTAACAAGCACATGTTGATCTCTAGTTGTAATGATGATTCTACTTCCCAAACGAAACCAATCATGCATTCCAGCTAATGCTTGCAATTGTTCTAATTGATCTGCATCATCAAGTATGACTACAACCCTTTTACACTGTAACCTTCTCCCTATCTCATTACATCCTCCGTCAACATCCCATATGTTTATATTTCTTTCTATTAAGAGTTTTGAAATAAGTTGTTGCCGCAGGGCGACCAGACCTTGTGTCAAAGAAACTTCTCTAACGTTGGCAAGAAAGCAACTACCATCAAATTGATAAGAAATCTTGTCCAAAACAAATTTTGCTAGAGTTGTTTTACCTATTCCACCCATTCCACAAATTCCTAACATGTGAATATCATCCAAACCTATACCTAGAAATAGGTCTATTTCCTTCATTTGTGAGTCCATTCCTAGCTACCAGATTCCAAATGGTATTTAACAAGGTAGAACCCAATTTACTTGATATGTCATAAACAATGCATCGAATAAATTTGGACTCTTCCCTGCAAATGAGGGAAAAAAAACCAATAATATAAAAAATTAGTATGACATACAAATACGTCAAATAATCTTAAACCTATCTATTATTTTCTTTTCACTGGAATTAAATATCAATTCCAATAGATGTCAAATAATTGAAACCAAATTAAGTTAAAATAAACTACTAACAATCCAAGTAGTGTAAGGGAAAAACTAATTACACAAAAATATTATTTCTGAGTTTTGTTACCGCATATATTTCGTAAGGGTGAGCATGGTTAATGGGTAGACTGGAAACCAACGGGCACCCAAACATATGGTTCCGGGTAGGAATTGGAACCAGCGCTCACAAGTATTTTGGGAGTCTTGACAAAACCAATGTGATAGTGTTGGTTGCAATGGTGTTAGACCCTAGAAATAAAATGAAATATGTGAGCTTGTGCTACAAAAAGATATATGCCGATGACTTAGGGGGTGTTTGTCTAAGCTTATGAAAAATAGCTTATAAGTAACAAGTACTTATAAGCTAATTTTAGCTTATAAGCATTTGAAATTTTAAGCAATTATGTGTTTGGTTAAAGTACTTATAAATGACTGATAAATAGTTGACGTGTTTGGTAAAATGTAGCTTATATATATTTTATTATAAAATTACTAAAAAGGGTACTACATTAAATAAGGGTATGCTATGGAATTTTAAAATTAAACAAAGATAATGTGGTAATATACTTGGTCTAAACTTCTTTGGGTCGACTTTTTTCAAATCTATGCATGCATTGCTTTTCAGGCCCGGCTCAAGGGTGCAGTGACACCTGCCTAGGCCCCCCAAAAAAGGGGTCTAAATTTTATAATTGTTTTAATATATTAAAAATGAAAATGTGTATGAGTAAAAAAAAAAAAAAAAAAAAAGGGCCAAAAAGACCCGAATTTATTATAAACTTTTTACATATATTCCCACCAACAGTTTAACAAAATAGCAAGTTATACCTCTAGTTTTATATTTTAATTTACACCCCTATTTAACACATTGAATTTCTTTTAACAATAAAAGCTAAAATAGTCATTTACATGTCTCAAATACTTTACCCCAATTCTATCCCAAAATTCGACATTCACATAAATCATCTCTGCCCTTCTTCCGCCGCCAGCCGTTTGGAGCTGATTCCGATCAATTTTCTCAACTAAATAATCGAAATCATCACTTTATCATTTCCCAGTGTTTTTCCAACCTGATAGCCCTCGATTTGACCATTTTTTTTTTTAACGTCTCATAACCCAACTCCACCGCACACGACCAGCCATTTCGGCCTTTTCAGCATGTTCCCAACGTTGTTGGCCTTCCTGACATCACCATGTTCCTCCCCCCAACCCTCTCACCAAAATCCCTATCATACCTCATCTTGTTACTCCATTATCACCGAGCCACCGATACCTTTTGGGTTACAACTTCTCAAGCCTTTTCTGGCCATCCGACATTGGAAATTACCTATTTCACCACCCATCGCTTCTCCAACATTGCTCTCCAAAACCCCCCACAAACCTGACCACCCGTTAGCCTGCCGATCGTTCCTCCACTTGTCTTAGTGATTTTGCTCTCAAAAGACAGAAAATAAATTTGAAATATTTTTTTTTATATACTTTAGTATTAGAAACTCCAAAGTAACTCTTGTCTAGGGTCCAGTATTCTTGAGACCTATGCATCTTTCCACTCGGCTTTACTTCTACCAAACAAGAAGGATCCCAGAACTTCAGGGCCAATGGAAGGCCATCAGCATAATCGACCATTTGCAGAGAAGCTCCAAATAATCAGAGGATGACATTTCTAAAGGCTTTCTCAACAAAACAACTTAAGAGCTTCCCCAATTTAACCCATTGACCATAGCACTAATCCACGCCATGGCTAACAAGCAAATGTCGATTTTGGTTGTAATGAGATTCTACTTCCCCCCCAAACCATCATGCATTCCTACTCTTTTATTGTTCTATTGATCTACATCGTCAAGTATGACAAGAACCTTTGATGGCGTAACCTTCTCATTATCTCTTTGACCTTGTGAACATGCAGTATGTATGTTTCTTTTCAAGATTTCAAAAATAACTGTTTCTGAGACGGACCAGACCTCGTGTATAGAAATTCTCTAATATGCAAGAAAGCTACTCCATCAAATTGTCAAGATTCTCAAAAACAGATCTTAAGAGTTGTCTTCCTATTCCACCACCATTCACACAATCCCTAACATGCAAACATCATCAACCTATATGTATAATGTGATACCCATTCGCTTCATCGTATCCTTCCGACCAGATTGCCATTTGTGTTAAAAAGTAGGACCCATTTATGATATTTTCGTCAACAATCTCTGAATAAATTTACTCCCTACAAATGAAAGAAGAAAAAATCAAATACATGAAAGTTAGCATGAGCTACACATAGTAAAGAAACTCTTAAGCCCAATATAATTCTTTCGTAATTCGAATTGAATATCAATTCAATGATGCCAAAATGTAGAAGCAAATAAGTTGAAATGAACTACTAACAATTCAGTAACTGTAGCGAGAAACTAACAGTATAAAATAAAAACCAACAGTATTGAAATACATGTATAATTGTTTTAGATGCCCTGATATTGGCCTTGCTCCTCAATTATGACTATAACAACAATAATGCATTTGTATGCGGTTAATTAGTTGAGAAGCTTTCCTTCAGGCCATCAGAACACTGAGAAAAAAGATCTCTGCATTGGCTATTTATTTTAAACGAGTATTGGTGTTACCAGCTTCGCAGGAGGCTAGAGTCGTCGTATTGGTGTATGACCGGTTGGATCTAGCTGATCGTTTGCAAGATGACCTTTTCCAACCAGATCTACTGTAGACTTGGTCGAAAAAGACCAGATTTACGCTAGATCTGGCCATTGACGGTCAGATTTGGCACGTTGGTTGTCAACGACAGCCAAACATAGACCATCATGACGACTAGCTATGGTCAAAGATCTAGCCAGCAAGACCAGATCTTGGGTTTGAAAAGGCTAGATCAGGCCCTACCGACCAAATCAGTCGGTAGTGCACTATTATCCCATATTTCGGCCACCTTCAGGTGTGGTGGCCGAAATCTAATAATGTGGTGGGTGAGGGTGTTTTCCGTCAATTTCTAACACTTTTTCTAGGGGTGTTTATTAAATTACAAATTTAGGGGGTTTAAAAATTTAAATAAATAAATAGTATTTTCATATTAGGGAAACAAATGTTTGTTTGGAAATGATAGAAAATAAATAGGGGGGAAAAATGGGAAAACAAACGCATTAAAATTCTTTGTATCCTTGCTTCCAATTTTCAACATTTTGAAAGGTAACGCTCGGTATAGCTCTGATAAAACCGTATATGATATCTTTTAATCAATAAAAGTTATCCAAATCGAAATAATATAATTTGATATATTTAAAACAATTTTGCAGCTCTCCCCAAAAGGAAATTCCTGGTTTCGCCCTTCAACAATAGCATTCGTCATATAAATTTTATTACACAAACAAAGCAAAAGTTACAAAGCTAAAGAAGAGCAATTAAGTACACAAATAAATTAATAAAAACATTCTCTTCTGCGACGAAGAACCTCTGTTTGTTGAATTTGGAAAGTGGCTGAGAAAAAATGGCTAAATCAAATCAAGACTTTCAAGAGGAACATATATATAATTATATATATATTAATATTATTGTTGATGTCGATTTTTGCACCAACGAAACGCAGGTGTGAAATGTTGTGGTGGCCCGCAGAGACACCACGTGAAGTATGGATCAAGGGATAGTAAATGCAATGAGGATAGTTTTTAATGTGGGTGGATGCTAAGGTAGCAAATCCTACGTCCACTGATGCTTATATTGATGACAAGGTTAGGTCGCTTTAGCAGACGACTTTACAATAATATTACAAGATATTGAATACTAAGAATCTAGGGAAGAGAGGATAGTTAATGAGCGTAAAATGGCCAATCCCCTTTAATGAGAGATGAGCTTCCCAATTTATGTGAGATGTGGTGAGGCAATGATCACTAAATCTTTAAGTTGGTGGGATTATCTGTGCAAATCCTTCTTTATGTCACATTGCCACCTTCCAGAGTGATTGGCGTGATTTTAGAGCGCCTTGGGACACATGGGAGCACCACAGCTCCTGGCTAGCCTAACGCGCACCCATATCCTGACGGAACATCTGGTTGTCCCAATGTGTCTGACCTTTGTGGGCTGTAGTGGACCTGACGCCAGCCCTGGAAATTTTGGGCATAACAAAAGTCCCCTAGTTTTTAATTTAGGATTGAACCTTAGAAACTATAGGTCATGCCACAGTGGGATGATTCTGGAAATTCTAGTCTGTGTTGAAAATACATTGGATGACATTTTTGTGAACGCGACCTCACATATTCATGTTTGCAGAGGGCGAGTGACCTGGACTCGTCCGACGCACACATTGTTTTGATGAGAGGAATACATTTAGTGAAACAATCCTTGCGCTGACAGTGGTTGTCGTGTGCGTGATAATGCTACGCCAATCTCATTTAATACTTGCATGCTGGAACAACGCACTTTACTAAGACATTGAATGCGTTGTACATTGGAACGACGCCCCTATCAGAGCATTAAATGAAGATGTGAAACGCAATTAATGCCTGGAAGAGGATGGCCGTCGTTTGAGCTTTCAACTGGAAGGGTGAAAGTTTTGACTTTATCCAGTCGTTTCGTTCCACCCTCCTTTGCTGCTGAATGACATGTGGTCGAGATCAACAGCAAGAAATCTTTGCCGCCCACAAGCGGTCGTTCGATTTCTGGTAAATCCAAAGCCCAATTCACACGCTATAAAACCTCAAATCCGTTCTTAGGCAATGTCACTAGAGCCTTTTTCACAAGAGCAAAAGACTTCAGAAACCAAGAACCTTTGTCTTCCAAACTTGCATTTTTCTGCATTTGAGCAAAACAGTCGTCAACCTGAGAGGTAAGACCTTTTTGTTACTGTTTCGTATCCCACAGTTTGTGGCGTCAGTCTTTTGATAATCCATCGGAACTAGCGCTCGCGCCGGTTCAGCCCTGAATGGCTGCTTGAACCTGCTTTGGTGTTTCTTAGGTTTGTGGGTTTATTTCCTCTCGCGTCATCTTACGAAATAGTGTACAGAAGCCAAATAACCCTTCTGCTTGTCGCTTTTGTAGACTAGCAAATGGACCCCTCAGCAACCAGATCCAAGCAGGGAACTCAGCTCGTCCCGTAGGGTGCCCTAGCATCCTCTTGAGGTTTTCTCTCGATACTACTGCGGAAGAGCTCGAGAGAGTAATAACCAATACGGTATCGAGGTGGATGTTTTCCACGATGACACATTCGTTCGCGATACCTTCAAGCGGCCTGGTCGCAATCTCCGAGGAGATTAAAAGGGTGGAGGATTTATGCCCTGCCCCTTTCATCAGTGTCGTTCCTGAACCACTTCGGGTTGTGCCAATGCAGCTGACCCCCAACGCGTACGTCATTGCTATCGCAATGTACATCGCATGCCAGGAAAATGGGTTGAGCGAGCTGACCGCCTTGGAGCTCGGCTGCTCATATTTCTGAAGAAGAGCAAGGACAGGACTTGTATTACTTATCCAGGTGACCAACCATTGCCGACAGAACACAGTTATCCCAGCAATGGCGGGGCCTACGAAACGAATTTTTTCTTCTTCGTTATAATGGCCATTGCCGCTTCCAGGACCGAGTAGGCTTCTTCCTCTTTGATTGCATTTTTGCTTTATTTGGCGAACTCATTGCGTTTGAGTGTGTTCGTTTCTAACGACCTGATTTTTTCTTTTTGTCAGTAACAAGACGATTGAAATGGGTTACTCCACGATAAGAGAAGAATCCTGCACTTTGGTCCCTACCCGAGGAAAGCGTGATGCAAAGAAACTTGTGACGACTGAGAAACTTGCGAAAATATGATTTCTTCAAGCTCAAGTGCGTCGTTAGAGCCTTCACCGAGTAAGCCTGCTAACTGATTTTCTTCCCTGGTTGGAATAGATGCTTTCACTAGCGTTTTCTTGTAGTGCAGTAACATGCCACCGAAGGAGTCAGAGCAACCCCGGTGAAGGCCTCTTAACTTTCCTCGGACAAAGAAGAGCTAAGGCTGTCGAAGCTGCTCAAACCGCCCCTCGATCTAGGGCGCGACCTTAGGCAACCAGCGCGACCTTTTGGAGTTCCTCAGCAGCCACCTACAAAAGATGCGCCAATGCAAACCGCGAAGGCCTCCCAGTTGTCGCCTGCTCGCCCGAGGATGAAAACGTATGGCCCAGCAAGAAGAGGAGGCAGATTCAGGTCGAGGAGTCAGAGATCAATCTGAGGGCGAACAGCCAAAGAGGTCGAAAAAGGACGTTGGAAAGGAGGTCGGCAAGGAACCCGATGGTCGACTCGGCCGCTGCCTGAAGGCGCAAGAGGTACCCCATGTTGGACTCGCTGGGAACCTTCCGGAGTACCTACAACCATGGTTTATACCTTACTGGAATGCGGACTTTCGGAATCATTCGAGCAGTTTGCAAATTTCAACGACGTCGACCTGATGTCCACATCGGTCCAGCATTTAAGCAAGTGAGTAAACAGTCCTCGATGAGGACTATCATTAGCTCATTTCAATTGCTAACTCTATTATTCTTTGTTCGCAGGCCTTTCTCTCCATGCGAATGTCTCTGGAGAAGGCGCAACTGGAGCCCGCAAAGGGGGAGATTGCGTTGAAGGAAAGAACACAACACTCCGACGAAGCTTGAGCTGTCGAAACGGAGAGAGAAACTTATCTTCCGAATCGGAGACCAGGCTTCAAATGGAAAGAGACATGGCTCTTCGCACAGTTGACTTCCAGAAGATGCAGCTCGAGAAGTAGGGAGAAGAGGTGAAAGAGCTGCAAAGGACCATAGCCAGACTTTCCGCAGGCCGAGGAGAAGACCAGAAGTAAAAGCAACCTCCTGCAGGTTGCGCGGGCGCAGCAAGAGAGAGAGGCCTCTGAGAAGTTAAGACAAGTTCTTGAAGCTGAACTTCAGGAAAGTCAAGGGAAAGTTGCTTCCTTGACAGAGGAGATGCAGAAATAGGCTGCGAAGGTCGAAGGAAAAGGTTGCCGAATAGGCAATCGAGTCCATCTACCCCTGCGCCGAAGAATCCATACTTGACATGTCTGACCTCCCGGAGGACTGGCGCGAAACACTTATGACAATGGCGTGGGAGGATGATGAAGCAGCGACCTCCCAAGCAGGTGGTTCAGAAACATGTTTCGGGCAAACCTCCAGCCGACCAGCCTGGGTGTCGAGGTCGCTTCTTTAGGAATCAACTTAGGGTTCTCAGCCATGTCTTTTTTCCTGCTGTACCCTAATTAATAAAATTCGCATGTTTATACAATTTTTGTTGCTTCATTATACATGAGTACATTCGAACTGCTTACATTCATTGAATTATGATAACATAACTCATTCGCACGAACAGGTCTCATACAAAGATTGTTGCAAATGCCCAAGATAAATTTTTTACAAAGAAATGGCTTACAAAATTTAGAAATTAATTTACAAGGAAAGCTGGTTCGGAATTACTGATAATATGGACGAAGGTGCTCAGCTTCCAGGCTCAGGGTACCTGGAACCGTTTAGTAGCCTTTTGATGGTAAGTCCCCAGTTTGATCACTTATCAATACGGTCACGAACCTTCCCAGTTCGGCCCTAAAACTCCACACTGGTTCTTTGGTTCCGAGAAGAAACTTCCTTTAATACCAGGTCGCCGACCTGAAGTCTCTTCGCCTGACCTTTGAATCGAAGAATTTCTTCGTGCGCTACTGAAGGCTACTACTCTTAGAGCAGAGCCTTGCTGCGATGTTCTTCAACAAGGTCTAGGCTTTGCTCTTATAAGTGCTTCGTTGTCGGTTTCATTGTACAAGTCTCCGAAGTACTAGTTCACGTTCAATGTGCATATCATGTGTGCGATTGCACTGTCCGTTATGCCAGCGAAAAGGGGGTTTCCGAGGTAGAGGTTCTTGGAGTTGTTCTGTATGGCCATAGGAGTTTAGTGAGGGGGCGTCGCTCAATTTCCTTTGCTGCACCACGTTTAGCTTCAGAGTGTGCTTGATGGTTTTGTTGACAGCTCAACTTGGCCTTTGCTTGTGTCTGCGACAGAAAAGCGAATTTCTTATGGATGGCAAGCTTGTCGTTAAAACTGTTAAATTCCTCGTGTTGATGTTTGTTTTCCATTATTCTGATATGAGGGGTGAGGAAATCCAAAGCGGCAGACCATGCTCTTGAAAAACAAAGTCTTTGAGTTTTCTGGTCGTGATTGCGCGTTAGCGGTTCGGCCTCTACCCATTTGGTGAGTAAATCTACCTGACCACGACATATTTGACTCCCCCTTTTCCAACTGGCATGGGACCTATGTGATCAATCCCCCACACAGAAAAAGGCCAGGGGTAGTCATAGTGTAATCAGTTCGTGGGGAAGGGGCTCGCGGGTATGTTGCGAACCGTTGGCACTTGTCGCACCTCTTAATAAAGCTGTAAGCGTCATCTTGAACTCGGGCCAATAGTACCCTGACGAATACCTTGTTCGCAAAGATCGACAGCTGTGTGATTATCGCAGATCCCTTCGTGAATTTCCCTCTGTGTAGTCTGCTTCTCGTTGTTACACATCAGAGGAGAGGGGCACTGAATCCTCTCCTATACAGCTAGTCCCGATGAGTGTGTAACGAGCAATCTTGTTCGCGGACCCTTGCCTCTACCTTGTCGTCTGGCAAGATGCCATCCTCGAGGATTAGAAAATAGGAGTCATCCAGGAATCTGATTGCGATCAATTCACGGCCTGTTCGGTTGAACTGATAGTTGGAGCATCGTGAACCGAACGAATGCTATCTGAAGCTTCTGAATCCAACGACAGCTATCCTTGCCAGGGCATCTGCTACGAATTACTATCTTTAGGAATCTGAGTGATTTCAAGTGTTTGAATGGCTTGAGTGCGCCTTAAGCTTCTTTCAGATAGCAGACCATGTTTTCTTCTTGGCTTGATATTCCCCCAAAATTTGTTGACGACCAGCATGGAGTCGCTATAGCACTGATCACGGTTGCACCCATTTCTTTGGCCAGTCGCAACTCGGTGAGCAGAGCTTCGTACTCAGCCTCATTGTTGGTCGCTTTAAATCCGAACCGAGAATGCCATGAATTCGAGCCCCTTCGCTTACAAGGAGAAGACCTCACCAGCCCTTTTTCTGTTTGATACCCATCCACGTAGAGGCTTCAGTCGACAGTTCTGAATACTTTCCTGGATGGCTTCGCCGGGCTGTTGCTCCGTTGGAAGATATGGGAAATTCTAGATGAAGTCAGCAACTGCCTGCCTTTTGATAATCGATCTTGGCTTGTACTTCTGGTCGAACTGAATCAATTCCATACCCATTTAGTAATTTACCTATGCTTCTGGCTTCTGAAGACTTGCCTGAGGGGTAACTGGTCATCACATGTACGGTAGGGCATGGAAGTAAGTTTGTAGCTTTTTGGAAGCGATCAATAGGCATAGGCTAATCCTCCATTTCTGATACCGGTTCGTCATAGTAACCCTCCCATTCGCCGTTTTCCTCTTCCCTAGACTAGAGCTGCATCCTGACCGCGAACGAGAGAGCCGGACAGGTACGAGGAGCAGATTTCTTGGGGAAAAGGCTTGGATAGAGAGAGTGGTTTCCCAGGTGCTCTTTTATGCTTTGGAACGCCGTTCGCACTCGGTGTCCACTCGAACTTCTGTTGGCCTTTATTATATTGAAGAATGTAAACCAATCTGTTAGCCTTGATGAACAGCATTAAGTGCTGCTATTCGCCCATTTAGACACATGACTCTTTTTTTGCTGGTCGGGCTCTCCATATCGAGCAAAGCTTGAATCTTCTCAGGGTTTATTTCTATCCCTCGCTGGTTAACATGTACCCCAGGAATTTTCCTGACGATACCTGAATGAACACTTGAGAGGATTTAGCTTCATTTTGTACAGCCGGGGATGTCAAACATCTCAGCGAGATGCGCAATGTGCTCTGAGGCGACCTGGGATTTGACCAGCGTCATCCACATAGACCTCCATTGTTTTTTCGATCTGCGTCGGAGAACATTCGGTTAACCAGCTGCTGGGGTTGCGCCATCATTCTGAGGCCGAAAGGCATAACTTTGTAACAATACAGCCCCTGGTCTGTAATCAAGGACGTATGCTCCTCGTTTGGCCCATACATCAGAATTTGTTGTATCCCGAGTATGCATCCATGAAACTTAGTAGCTCGTGCCCCGAGGTGGCATCCATCGCGGTCGATTCTTGGCAGGGAAGCGTCTTTTGCAAGCCTTGTTGAGGTCGCTGAAATCGACGCAGGTTCACCACTTGCCATTTGGCTTCTTTACCAGGACGGATTGGCAACCCAGGTCGGTTAGAGTGCCTCTTGGATGGACCCATTTCGGAGGAGGTTTTCCACTTCCAATTTTAATGCGGCATACCACTCCAGGTCCATTGCTCTTCTTTTCTAGCGAACTGGCTTGGCTTCGCTGTCGATGTTCAACGTATGCAAATGATGTCCGGGCTGATCCCGACCTACTCATGTGACCAGGTAAACATTGACGTTTTCTCTTAAGAAGCTTATCAGTTCAGACGCGAGCTAGGGGTTGAGACATCCCCCAATTCTTAACATTCGGTGTTGGCTATTTCGGGTCGACTGATACTTTGACAAATCCCCAACCGGGCCGCTGGAAGGGATTTCCTATATTCGAGGATCCATATTATCCTCTGCTGGGCCAGGCTGTGGTTCGATCCTACTAATCGCCATAGCCTGTGTGGGTGTACTTCGTGAACGCCCTTTCCTTGTATGCTATCTGCACCGCTTTACATAGTAGTCCGCGAATGCGCTTTGCGATCCGCTCACTTCCCCTATCCCTGTTGGTGTGGGAACTTCTCTTGAGATGGTATATAGAAGTGACTGCCTTGAAGCTTCTTAGTAGAGGTCGCTCCAGGATTCCATTGAAGGCAAGGGGCAATCCATGACCAAGAATTCATTACCTTAGTCACTGCGTCATAGTCGCCCAGTGTATCCGGGAGTTGATCGTTCCTTTGGGATCAGGTGGTCCCCTATAAAGCCATATAGAGGGATCAAGGTAGGCTTCAGGTCAGCCTCATCCAGGTTCATTCTTTCGAAAGCGGTCTGGAAACAGAATGTTCACGATGCTTCCGTTGTCCACGAGCATTCTGCGGACTTATGTGCCCTATGAGGGGTGTGATCACAAGGGCGTCGTCATGGGTATGCATGCAGCAGCTGCTCCTTTTCGCAGAAGGTGTATAGACTCCTCCTTTCGAGCCTTTTGTGGTCGCTATGAGTGTTCATCACATGATTGGGTCGATGAGCTTCGCGACCGTACCTTTCCTGTCACTCTCGGTGTTTCCCGCGAGGTGCGACCCTCCGAAGATAATGTTGATGCTATTGTACCCTCTGTGATCACGACGCTTTTTCCCTTTTTCCTTTTGGTCTTTTCTTTTGCGGGAGCAGAGGTCATCAGTATACTCTTTGAAGTGCCCTTTCTTGATGAGCTCTTCGATTGCTTATTTTAGAGCTCGGCATTCATCGGTGTGATGCCTATTGTCCAGATGGAAGCGACAGTATTTTTTGCTGTTTCGGCTGTTGTAGGGGTTTTCAGGTTCCGGCTCACCAAGTAGGCTGGCCTCCTTGATTTGTCAAGAATGGCAGTTATGGACACATTCAGCGAGTGTATTGGATTCTATCGCGATCGTGACGAGAAACAGGAGCATATGACTTTTTGTTTCTCTAGCGAGGTTTCTTCCCTTTTCGCGATCGTCAATGTCTCCTCTGTGAGCTCTCCTACTTTCTCCTGACCAGACATACGCTCGAAGCGCCGGGATCGCGACGGCGGAGTGCCGCCAATGAATTCTCTATTCAGAGATATTTTTCTGCAAGGTTGTAGAACCCTGTGAGGGAAACATCATCCTCAGCTTGTAACTCTTTCCACAGGTCGGTTTGTGGGTGAACCCCGGCTATGATGAGGTTCGAACAGACTCCTCGGGAGTATAAGCCACCTTATTGAGTTCTCTGTGGAAACGGTCAATGTAAGACTGCAGGGATTCATCCCTTTCTTGCCTTATTTTGCTGAGGTACCTCAAAGGCATCGAAAATTTTCGATTCGCTTGAAAATGCCTTCGGAATGTTTGCGAATGATCGATCCTGCTGGGAGCGACCTAACCATCGCTTGGCGAGGAGGTCAATGTCACTGCCAGACACGGCATTTGCCAAGTTTGAGACCTGGTGAAGCTCCATCAGGTTGTTGAACTGTATAGATGATCCTGCGGATCAGAGTTTCCATCAAACGCCCGTATGTCGCAGCCCTGAATCCTAATGGGAGTGGTGCAGCTAACACTTCGGGAGAGAAAGGGGACTGGATATGACCTGCCCCTGCTCATTTTGCTGAGCCCTGAGCCTGTCTAGAGCTCGCTGCAGCTCCTCAATTTGTGGTAATGGAGCCGCTTGGGGGTTTCTTTCACCCATGCAGGTTCGATTCTCGCGGTTATGATTGAGGAATGTCCGAAGGTCGGGTTCTTTTCGCCTCGGCAGTGGTTCTAGCCACTCTCGACACATGCGACTGGAGGCGTGTGATGGCGATGAATGTGCGTGGTATTCTCACGACCTTCGCGGTGGTAAGAACCGCCCCGGAAGTGTGGGACCCTCTCGCACGGTGATACCAGGATTGCTTTGCTTATATGATAAGAATCGCCCCGTCCAACACTTATTGGTGTGCACCTGCACTGGCATGGGACAACTTGGGCTGCGTCTTTTCACCGATCTCAACGAGACTGGTATTCTGTTTGGGACGCGGTCGGTGTTTGCTGGCCCTTTGGACGCCGTGGGCTTGTTTTTTGCCACTTTGTTACCCTTGCGTCTACGCGCTGCATGGCTCGCGGCACGGGCTCTCCCTTTGCCTCGCTTTCGCACGACCTGTAGGCGTTTTTGGCAGTTGTACCACATAGCTGACCTAGATGGCGCCCTTGGTCCAAACGGTCCAATCTTGGTTATCGTTTGAGAGTATTGTCAAACCTCTCCAGGTAGCTTCATATAGCGGGGTCAAGCTGTGAGCTTGAGGGGATATCTCCCACAGTATTTTGCGGGCTGAAGGTTTTTTGGAAGAAGTATCTCCCTGAACTTGGGGGAGCCCCTCAGCGCCCGCTGGTTTGCTCATGTTTTGGTTGGCGGGCCATTGTTGCTGTAGGACTGGTAAGTTGAGATCTCCTGATGAAGGATGAACACTAAATCAGGCCCTCCTTCTAGCGCCAAACTGTTGATACGCGATTTTTGTACCAACGAAACGCACGTGTGAAATGCTGTGGTGGCCCAGAAGACACACGTGAATGTAATGGATCAAGGGATAGTAAATGCAATGAGAATAGTTTTTAAAGTGGTTCAGATGCAAGGTAGCAAATCCTAGTCACTGATGCTTATATTGATGACAAGGTCAGGTCGCTTTTAGCGGACTGACTTTACAATAATATTACAAGATATTGAATACTAGGAATTCTAGGGAAGAGAGGATAGTTAATTGAGCGTAAAGGGCCATCCCCTTAATGAAAGATGAGCTTCCATTATAGTGAGATGTGTGAGGCAATGATCATTAAATCTTAAGTTGGTGGGATTATCTGTGCAAATCCTCTTTAGGTCACAGGCCCACCTTCCAGTGATTTGCGTGATTTAGAGCAGCGCCTTGGACCGTGGGAGCACCACAGCTCCTGGCTAGCCTGACAGCACACCCTATCCTGACGGGAACAGACGGTGGTTGTCCCAATGGTCTGACCTTGTGGGCTGATGGACCTGACGCCAGCCCTGGTAAAGATTGGGCATAACATATATATAATGAATTGCATCACATCTCCTTTTAAAGTTACAGTTGGACATTTATACTTTATGTCCTTGTTGTTAGAGATAATTAAGAATTATACATACAAATAAATTAATTTTCTGGATTCATTTTCTGAAAAACAAATACAAGAAATGATATGGAACAAGCACTTACAAAAACCGAGCACGTCAAAGCTAGAGGAAAGGTCACAGGAGTGAAGAGTTTAATTCCAAGAATTATTTCTTCATGAGGTTAAGCACTCAAACGGTATCACTTCTATCTTTTGGATATGGCTTGATCGGGAAGTAGTAAACACTTCGGTTGATGATACTACTTGTTACTGCTAATCTATCGATCCAACCAATCTAGTACAGCTACTAAGATTATTGGATGCTCTGATTAATTCTTCAATATCAGAATCTGTTCGGCTCAACATAAACACAACAACAACAACAACACTTTCCCAGAAAATGAGAGTGAAAGTAAGCTCAATACATGAAAAAATAATCTGAAAAATCAGCAATTCGTATTGCTGAAGAAGAAGCAATGGAGATTTCATAGATTTCCTCTCAAGAAATACAACAGTACTATTGAAGACTCACAGTTACAACTTGAAAAGCCGTTGTTTGTTGCAATCACAGATAGCGAAAACTTGTATGATTCAGTAATGAAGACTGTACATATCACTGATTTGAAAAGTGGTAACGGTAAAGTTCGTGGAGGTATCAAAAAACGCTTCTTGTCTATGACGGCTCAAATTTAACAGGATTAATATATAGTACCTATAGTTGTTAAACTTGCAGTTAGTCCCTGTGTTATCCGAAATATCCAACCACTTCCTTGCCTTTCATTTTTGAGTAATGCTATGTGCACAACCAATTTGTACTAATCCAAGTACTACATTGAAAATTGAATTTTTTTTCTGGAGGAATTTCAAATTTCAAATTTTAGTACACATTGGTTAGTGCACATTTTTATTTCTTTTTTTCCTTAATTACTTTTGACTGATTTGACCCCTACATATATTATTGCCCTTAAACATAATGTTTTCTAAAAATTTAAAAGAAAATCCAAAAATTTTCAAAAAATTCTTAAAAATACTAAACAATCTTAAAATTCAATTAAATTCTTTAAAAAAATTTAAAAAAGAAAATCATAAAAAATTTTAGAAAAAAGAAAAAGAAAAACTACCAATTAAAAGAATTCTTAAATTTATAATTTTTTTAATTGTTTTAAATTTTTGTATTGTTTGGTAATTTAGTTGAATTTTTTATGTTAAAATAATTTTTTTTTTAATTTTAGATATTTTTCTTATTTCATCGTAACTTATTTTTAGCAGTATTTTGTGATTTCGTAAGTTAAAACAAGTCAAAATTTAATTTTAACTAGAAAAACTAACGGGTGGAGAGAGGCGGTTGGATAATTGAATAACACAAGGACTAGCTGCTGTTGGGAATTGGTTAACACACTTTGACGTTTAAGTATCCATTTAAGGTGCAGCGAATATTACCAGTTATTAAGCAATTCCAACTTGAGCACATAAACATAAGTGTGGAAGAAAAAGAACACAGCTATTACATGGTTCGGCTAAATCCACTTTTAGCCTAAATATATGGGACCTTGTCCAGATCGAAGCAATCCACTAAGCAAAAACACATTACAAGATATTCAAAGCTGATATAAGTTATAGTAAAAAAAAAAAAAAAATACTTGTTCACTTTACACTTAGCACCCACACTTTGAATCCTTACGTGTAGCAACTTCTTCGAATCTATTTCACACGGTGGAACACACCCGTGAATAGCTTGTGAACCACCAAGCTCAAGTGCTGAAGCAACGCACCGGCATCAGCAAAGGAACCACGTTCCAAGAGCCTCAAGTCAATGTTGATATGATGGTTTTGCACTAATGGAGGAAGAACCTAAACCTTTAAGAGAAATAATACTCTAAGAAATTCAGAATACATAATGAAATAAATGTCCAAAAGGTTAGATTCTTTATTTAGCAAAAGAAGAATATATAAGGAAGAGTTTCTTGCTCAGCAATGAAGTGCCACATCAGCCAACAAGGGCTGGCCCATTGTTTGTCCAAATCAAGAAAGTATTCCTTCTTTTGTTTGAACCACAAAGCAAATCGGGAAAGTGTACTTTATTCCCTAAGACCACCTAAGCATTTGTGACATTGTATAGAGGTCCAAAAGTAAGAGAAACGATAAACAATATCTTTTCAACTTTATCAGACATACAACTTGTTGATGTTGCAAAAATCTGAAGCAAGAGTGTAAACACAGACCGTTGTGCGCACACCCGCGAACGAAACAAACCAAGACACAATCTGACAACACGTGTGCACTGAGAATTGGTGTGGACCACAGAATAAATGAACCACCACAAAAGAGAATTGGCAACCAGGTGCAGACATAACTGTTATGCACACACACAACTCATTAGTTTGAAAAAAAATAGTAATATTCATCCCCTTCCCTTTGTCAAACTTATGAACAAGAAATAATTAAGAGATCAAGTGCAAACCTATTCAATCAACCATTTAAGACATGCAGATTTGCACAAACAAACTGACCAAAGTAACACAAATGAAAACACATGTTAGTACAAAAAACAAATAACCAAAATAAGTAACTAAAAAGTCAACAAAAATAGAAAAAAATATTACCAAAGCAACAAACTCTCCCATGGAGAGACAATCACGAGAAAAAGTTTTTTCCAAAGGCTTTAAAAAATATAAAAAAAAAAAAAAAACTCCCCTTTGCTTCTCACTCCCTCTTTGTTCATAAGTCTAGGAATTTTCAAGAGGATTGAGAAGAACGAATAGCTTTTCTCTTGGTTGTTTCAAAGGGGCTGTGAGAGTGAGTCCTCCACTTGAATTTCCAGGATCGTAGCAAGAGAGGTGTCAACAACTTCATCTTGACTTGAAAGAGCACATCAGTATGCACATGGCATCT
Source organism: Pistacia vera (assembly GCF_008641045.1). NCBI lineage: Eukaryota > Viridiplantae > Streptophyta > Magnoliopsida > Sapindales > Anacardiaceae > Pistacia > Pistacia vera. The sequence goes on from NW_022196419.1 coordinate 136,385, forward strand.
GTTGGAGCAACTGCATCTTTTCAGCGGTTCTGATCATCTTCATTTTAGTTGCTTCTTCTTCTTCTCAGCAATAGTCTGTTCTTCATCACTTGAACTTCAGGAGATGCATCATCATCAGGCATGACAGGAGCAGGAAGTGGCATATTCTGATCAGTTGGTTATGTCTGAACAATCTTCTTTTTCTTCTTTTGCTTTTCTCTTCAGATCAGCCTCCATTTGTCCATGCAAGAGTAGAGAGAAGTGTGAATTTCCTTCACATATTGAAGGCTAGACTCCATTGATGTCTCCAAGTCCTGCATGGCAACAAAAAGCTGGATTGCCAGTGTTAGTCCTAGTTTGATCAATTGAGGAAGATGGTGGCAAGTTCTTTGTAGGTTGTCTAAAAGAGTTCTGATGATAGTCTTTATCTTCAAAACATGCTCCACTTCATAGGATTTTGGCTTATAAGTGGAAATCTTGTAAAGTAAGAAGGAAAACACAAAATCTTAGAGAGTGAGTTAATTGTGCTGCAACCTCTAATCTAGTGAAAATCAATTCAGCCAAATCTATATTTTTCCTTTGAGCAATTCCATAGAGGAGTTGTGCTCATTTAGGTCTGAAAGTTGAATGTGGATTGAAGGGGACCAATTTTTCAATGAGAATTGAATAACTCTGTAAAATGGTGTGAGCACACTAGCGAAGAACACCTGCTCTCGACCAAGCAGCAATTGAACCTCTATGTGATACTTTGACAATTTTGTCTAAGTATAGACTTTTCAAATCAAAATTATTTTTGCTCTTCTTCAAACCAAGAGCATCCCTGACAACACCCTTCATAAACAGAACCCAATGCCCTTTAACATAGACTCGATTATTTGCTTGTTCGAGTTTGTTCAGCACTGTCCAACCAAAATTGGCCTAAAACTCTTGAACAAGAGTTTGGACAAGGCCACTCAATCCAGTGACAGTTCCTAACCAATTTCTATCTTTCATGCATGGAATTCATGAAAATCTTCTAATTTAACATTAGCTCGCACACAATTGTCTTCTTGACAATATGGTTCCTAAACTTATTTTCAGCAGCAAGTAAAATAAAAGTTGAAATTTACCAGATGAAGGCTCCCCATGATGGCTTGACCCTTCTTTTTTGCTAGTTTTATGGGAGTCTGAGTCTTTGAAGGTGTGCCCTTTGATGAACCTTCTTTGCACGATTTTAGAGCAGCAATCGAGGATTTCTCAAATGTCTTCTTTGGTGAGGCTTCTATGAGTGCTCTGAGTATGGTGGTCATTAGAAACCGGGGATCAACCAGCTGATTGATTTGAATCATTTTCTTGACTTTCTCCTCTAGGATTTGAATCATTCGCTGGAGGAACAGGGTTTTCGACTGCTTTTTAAGACTCAACTGGCCTTCTTCAACTCCTTAGAATTCCTTTTTAAGGTCTTCTTCCATGGCTTTCATTTCTCGTTCTCAATAGCTTTCTTTCTAGAATCCATGAGAAAAAAAACACAGGAAGGCAAAAAAAATTTGAGAGAAAATGTAAAGAAAAAGAACACATGCGGGGCAAATAGGGTTTTAGAAACGGAAGACTAAGGCAAGGAAAAAAAAGGGCAACACACTTTATGGTATGCGATGATTCTAAGATACTGAAAAAGGTTTTACCAGAAATAAAGCTCTATCTTAAATAAGTGTAAATATGCAATTGTGACCCATAGCATCCCAAAAGAATCAAAAATTTTCAAAAGACTAGACTTTATTGAGTAAAATTTAAAGAACATAAAAAAATTATGAAATGCTTCACATGAATTTTTGAGATCAAGATAGCTAATCTGTGCTTCATACCATAAATCAAATTTTCCATCTTAAGTGGCCAGAAAAAAAAAAAAAAAAAAATCCTTATACGGAAGTTGTTAACATAAGACAATCAAAACAAACTTCTCAATCAGACACAATTAGATAATTTCTAAGAGCTTGTCTTAGTGTGTGATAATGTCCTCAAAGAGGTAAAATGACACATTGGTCAATTTTAATTTTTTGCAAAAGAAGCTCCCCCTTCTCTCAAGCCCAATTGTTTTATGCATTTTTCTTTATCAGCATAATAAACAACGATTTTTCATTTCATTTTGATCAATGGCACAATAACTCATCATAATGTAACCAAATGTAGCTTTCACACTTATAGAAGGTAGTCCCTAATGGTAGATTTTCCAAAATATAGGTCTCTACAGTCAGAAAATTACTCAAAACAACTTTCACACTTCACGCAAGTAGCTCTTTCATAATGGTGACAAGAATAGATAATCAACTCATAGCAATAAGGTTATGTTATAGAAGTCTCTGTGGACACAACATACCATTAGCACACAGATAAGAGAAATAAATGACAATTAGAATGCTAGCACAAATAAAAAGTCTTGAAACAACAAAAAAAGTAGCATGTTCATGCTTTATTTATCAACTGAAAAGAAAATACTCAATTGAAGTAGTCCAATGGACTTCCTCAAGAAAACAAAAGTTCAAGTCGCATGCTTTGTAAAAAATCAGCCAATTGGGATTTTTTATTCACATGAGTAATGCAATGATGTTCTCCTCTACTAACCTCTAATGAAGTAATGTCTTATGTCAATGTGCTTAGTCTTAGAATGTTGGACTAGATTCTTAAGATGTTAATAGCACTCGTGTTATCACAAAATATTGTCACACAATCTTGATTAACACTATAATCATTCAACATTTGTTTTAAACCATAAAATTTGAGTGCAACAACTCCCTAAGCAATGTACTCAGCCTCGGTAGTGGATAAGGAGATGCATTTTGCTTCTTGCTGTATTATGTGACAAGATTGTTTCTAAGATAGAAACATCCACCCGAAGTACCTTCTATCATCTAAACTTCTTGCCTAATCTGCATCACTATATCCAACTAAACAATGTTAGAGTCAAATGAGCACCAAAGGCAAAATCACATGTACCTGAAACATATTTCAAATTCTTTTTACTGCATTCAAGTGCAACTCAGATGGATTGCTTTGAAACCAGCACAAATACCAACACTAAAACAATACCAGGTTGGCTTGCAATTAGTAAAAAAAACTTCCAATCATGCTTTAGTAATCTTACAGTCTACCTTTTTACCATGTTCTATTTGCATAGCTTAAGGGAGCACTCATAGGGTTCTAGCATGCTTTGCATTCTTAGACAAAATCTTCAACATGTTTCTAGCATACTTTGATTGGAATAAAACGGCTATTTTCATCTGTTTATTGAAGTCTAAGAAACATATTCTTTTCCAACCATACTCATCTCAACTCATTTTTCATCAGACAATGAATTCAAGTGCATGTGAGTGAGATGTAGAACAAACACAATATCATCAACGTAAATCGTGCACAACATGATTTCTTGTTAGCACGCTTGATAAAAAGGGTTTTGTCGGCATTTTCTATTTATAGTTATGCTCAAGAAGGAAAGTTGTTAACTCATACCGGCCGTGGGGCTTGTTTCCACCATAGAGCTTTCTTAATCTGAATACATGATCAAGTTTGTGGGAATCTTGAAAGCCAATCGGTTGTTCAATATACACTTCTTCATTGGCATTCCATTCAAGAAGACGCTTTTGACATCCTTTGGTATAGCTTGATCTTGAGATAGCAAGCAATAGAAAGCAGTAAGGCGGATTGATTAACTCGAGTAATAGGCGCAAAGGTTTATCAAAGTCGATTCCCTCAACTTTAGTATATCCTTGAGCTACAAGCCTACCTTTGTTCTTGACAACATTACCAAACTCATCAATTTTATTTTTAAACCCATTTGGTATCTATAATGTTAATTCCTTTGGTCTTGGCACAAGCATCCACACATAATTTCTTTTCGATTGTTCTAGTTCTTCTTGCATCGCTTCAACCCAATTTTCATCTTCCAAAACTTGTCTGACATTCTTTGGTTCTGTAAAAGTACATAACAAAGATGGTTAATTTCATTTGTCTTTTCCTTCTTGTAACCATTATCTCATTTGGATCTCCATTACAGTTGAAGGTGGATGAGCTTTTTTGACCCATGTTAGAGGATCTTTTCTTCTTTGATTTCTCCTTTGCATGTTTCATCAAAAAGATCAACAACCAGCTTATCCCCTCATTTTGTAATGATTAATCAATAGATGATTCTTTGCATGGACCAATCCTGTTCTATAGCACCAAAAGTAGTGATAGCACATTGCTGAAGTTTAGGTTTAGGAGATTCAACAGTGTTCACACCATCTTGTGTGGGCACACGGAGCTGATATGTCTTGAATTCACATTCTTGAGAATACTCTGAAAAATCTTTGCATCACTAAACACAACATTAATGGATTCTAAGACTTTTTCAGAACGCATGTTATAGATCCTAAATGCACGACTATTGGAAGATATCCAATAAAAATTCCTTCATCCTCTTAGCATCAAACTTACCTAGATTCTCTCCATCATTCAAGATATAGCATTTGCATCCAAACACATAAAAAGAGAGATATCAGGTTTTCTTACCTTTCCACAGTTCATAAGGAGTTTGAACAGTATCTTTTTCGAGGTAAACTCTGTTGGAAATAACATGCTATGTTAATGGCTTCTGCCCAAAGTCTTGTGGGAAGCTTTTTGGCATTGAGCAGCACCCTAGCCATCTTTAAAGCACTCTGTTTTTCCTTTCCACAACACCATTCTGTTGAGGTGTTTTAGTGCTGAAAATTCATGAAATATGCCCTGCAATTCACAAAAGTTAGTAAAATAAGCATTCTCAATTTCCTTTCCATGGTCGCTCCTAATTCTCATTGTAGCTTTAGAACCTTCTCAACAAGCAACATTTGGCTAATTTCAAAATACATTAAAGAATCAGATTTCTCATGCAAAAAATCAACCCAACCCTCCTTGAAAAGTCATCAACACAAACAAACATACCTCTTACCTCCCAAACTATCAACTTGCATTGGACACATTAGATCCATATGGAGCATCCAAAACACATGAGGTATTAGGTTTGACAAAGCTTTGTGAGATATTATGTTTTGCTTACCTTGGTGACATGGACCACATACATTACATTTTGGAAGTTCAAGCTTTGGTAGTTCTTTAACCATTTCCTTCTTGATAGTCTTACCAAGTCCTTGAAGTTCATGTGATCGAGCTTCTCATAACCAAGTTAGTGGAGTCTACTTTAGAACTAAAACATGACACACGGTTAGAAAGCAAGTAACAATTGTCATTTGACCTTTTTCCCTCAAGTAGAGAAACACCTTTACCATTCAAGATTTAAGATTTGTTCTTTGAGAATTGAACCACAAAATCTTTGTCACAAATTTGACTAATACTAATCAAATTGGCCTTCAAACCATCAACAAGTAAAACATCTTCAAGACTAGAAAATCAAGAAGCACAATTGATCATTTGCCAAGATTTTACCTTTCTTTCCATCTCCATAAGTGACATGTCCACTATCACCCAGTCAAGTTCAGTTAAGAGAGATTTTTACCTATCATATGCCTTGAACAACCATTGTCTAGATACCAAAAATCATTTTTGAAATGCAAGAAAAAAGTATGAGAAACAAACACACTCACCTCAGCCTTAGGTTTCCAAACTTTCTTGGAAGGAACCATTGTTGCATTTGATTATTGCACAAAACTATGTTTTTAAAACTTTCTTCAAATAAGCAATAATATGAAACATTTGGGTCTGATGTGACCTTTCCTATTACAAAATGACAATAAGGATGAATTTTGATACCTTCAAAACTTGTCTCATAGCAAATCCTTTGGCAGGAGTTCCGTGGCTTTCACAAACATGTTAGCACCAACTTTTGATATGCTAGCACAAGAACTGAAGCCCAAACCACATAGATCTTCAAAGGTTTTTCCTTGACCAAGCATTTCATCAAGCTTAAGGAGAACCTGCATTCAACTTATTAATGATGGTCTTAGCCTCAGTCAGTTCAGCAGTAAGCACAACAATTTTTTCAAACAAGACTTTCTTTGTTTCACAAGAAGCATTCTCAATACCAAGAGATTGCAATTTTTTACAGCCTTTAGCCATTGTCATACATTTTATCATATGCTTCTTGTTGTTCAACATAGATATCTTCAATGTCATCTAAAACTTCACCCTTACCTCTTCTTCATTCACAATGAAGGTAAAACATTCTCATCCTCACCGAGTCATCATTATCACTATCTCATGCTCACTCTCACTCAAAATGGCTGCCATGACTTCACCTTTCTTCCTTTTCAGTGTGTTAGCATACTCAAATTGTATATGCCCAAAACCCTCACATTCAAAACATGTGATACCTTATTTTTTCTTTTCTTTCTTTGAAAATTCTTTGCAGGGTACTATAGTTTTGATGGTCATAAGGCTTTTTCGCAAAAGGTTTTCGACCATATCATTATTATGAGGCTTTTTTCATGTTTTGCTTTAAAAATTTTGTAAGTAAAGCACAATTTCATCATCCAAAGGCTCAAATCATAGTAATCAAAAGGATCAGAATCAACTTCATGTTTGAGAGCCAAACCTTTGCTCATTTTTTGTTTTTCCATTGTTGTAGATTCAACTCATAGGTTTGCAAAGAGCCAATGAGTTCATCGATTTCCATAGCATTCACATCTCAACATTCTCAATGGTGGTAACCTTTGACATAAATCTCCGGGGCAAGGAGCAAAGCACTTTCCTGACAAATTCAGCATTAATATATGTTCTTCCCAAAGCAAAACATTCATTAGAGATATCGCACAATCTACTATAAAACAATTATAGTCTCATCCTCTTCCAGTTCAAATCAAAATTAGTGGCAAGTCTTCTAAGCTTATTTCGTTCATGGTACTAGTTCCCTCATTCAGACTTGAAGTCTATCCCAGCATCTTTAGCAAGCTCACAATTAGCTATGATTTTCATTTGGTTCACATTAACAGTATTAAAAAGAGCATGAAGAGCTATAATTTTCCAAAGTTATTTCATCAGCAGTCCAACTAGCAACAGGTTTTGGTCTAGACACTTTATTTTTGATAATAACCGGGCTGTCCAACCATTCACAACTGTGGACCAGACTCTTTCATCTATAGACTTAAGGAAGGCATGCATCCTAGGTCTCAATGTAAATAGTTAGGTCCTTCTAACAGAGGAGGTCTATGAGCGATCCACCTTCAGTGAAGAAGCTCATGATGAAAAGTAAATAGACAGATGCTAAACAACAAACGGTAGTGGACACACAACAGATATGAAATAAAAACGCAACACAAACCATATTTGACCAACATCAGATCACTCAGATGCACCAAAAACAAGTAAAATGGGCAAGGATCTATTGAAGTACTATCAGAACCTGCTCGGATACCACTTGTTAGGAATTCGGTTAACACACTTTGGGCGTTTATACCCATTTTAAGGTGCAACGTAATTTACCAGTTGATTAAGCAATTCCACTTGAACACATCACTAAGTGTGGAAAGAAAATAACACAGCCATATACATGGTTTGGCTAAATCCACTTTTAGCTTACATCCATGGGACAAGGCTGATCTAAGTTACAGTTAAAGAACTCCCTATTCAACTTTATACTTAGCACTACACTCTAATCTTTAACGTGTAGCAACTTCTTTGGATCTACTTCACACCAAAACCACCGTGAACAGCTTGTAAACACTAAGCTTCAAGTGCTGAAGCAACGCACCAGCATCAGTAATGAACCATGTTCCAAGAGCCACAATCAGTGTTTACTATGGTGTTTTTGGTACTAATGAAGAAAGAACCTTGAACTTTAAAAAATAATACTAAAAGAATTCAAAGTACGAATGAAAACAATGTCCAAAAAATTAGATTCATTTATGTAAGAAGAAGAAATATATATGAGAGTTTCTGCCAGCTGAAGTGCCACTCACCAACAAAGGGCTGACCCATTGTTTTCCAAATAAGGAAAGTATTCCTTCTTTGGTTTGGACCACAAAGCAAATCTCCCTAAGACCACCTAAGCATTTGTGAAAAATGTAAAGAGATCCTAAAAAAAATAAGAGACAAAGATAAATAATATCTTTTCAACTTTATCAAACATGCAACTCGTGTTGAGTTGCAAAAAATCTGAAGTGAGAGTGTACATAGACCATTGTGCACACACACGTGAAATGAAACAAGCCAAGACACAAGTCTGGCAAACAGTGTGCACACACCACACAACAAATGAAACAACCAAATAAGAGAATTGACAACTAGTGTGCACACAATAGCTGTTGTGTACCACACAATTCATAAGTTTGACAGAAATGAATATTCCATATTGCAATTTTGAAAATTGTAGGGGTACTAAATGGTATGAGTTCGATTTAAGCCAAGCCCATAGGTTCCACTACATTTCTTATGTTTTTTAGAGTAATACTATACGTACAAAGACATCTTACAAAAAATTACATATAAAGTGATGGACAGAAAATGAAAGAAAGAGTGAATATAATAAATCAAACTTATTATATTCACTTTTCCATTTCTTTCTACCACATCTTTGTAAGATGTTTTTGTACGTGTATTTATTAGTCTTTGTATAGGTTTTGAGTTCATTTAATTCTTCTTATAAAGTATGATTGTTTTGATTTGCTTTTGCATAGATTAGAGTTTTCTTCGTTATTTTAAAATTATGGGGTTTGAAGATATTAACCAACATAATTTTTGACCTAATTAATTACTCAATTTCCTTTTTCATCTGCCACGAGAAACTGAAGAATGGATGGCAATGAAGAAGACTTTTTTTTTTTTTTTTTTTTTATTAGAAGTGTTCGAGCCAACTTAACGCACCCAACAATATTCCGTAGACCTAGAACGGGGCGAGGTGGGGGGTCAAAGAGGGTCAATTGACCCTCCTTACTTTGAAAAATTTCACAATTCAAATTATATATATATGAAATTAACTTTTAAATTCATCAATAATACAAATTAAATCCTTATTTTTACAAAAAATCCCAATACTTAATAAATTATATAAGATTATATATTAAATTATTTAATTTAATCACAAAACAAAATGAAGAAAATTTGTATATTCTTTCATATATTTTTTAAATAATATCATTTCTAAAATTTGTTTGTCAAATTAAATTACTGTCATATATATTAAGGGCTAGCTTACAACCCACTTTCAATGTCCCCTACTTAAATTGTGGATGCTTAAATGGAGAATTGAACCTTAGATTGGTGTTTTATCTACACTATCCCCAATTCGTTCTAACTATCTATACTATGCACAAATGAGTCATATCAAAATATTGAAGTTAGGAAAATAAGATAAATATAAAATATGTATTTTGATGCATTATTTTAAAGGGTCGAAACATAAGTGAAACTACAATAAAAGTTATAATATTTTCTATAAAAGCTAGATAAATCTTGTCGCAACCCCTTCACACAGGAGGCTTAGGCCCGCCCCACACAGGTAGCGGCCCAGACCAGATCACAAAGCCGGCCGCGACTCAATCGGAATATCTCCCCCCCTTAAGGGATTTCTTTCGCCTTCCCCACCACTCGAACCCAAGACCAAGGGCTAAAGTCATTTGGGAAGCATGGTGAGTACCATCAGGCTAACTTTAGCCCCTTAGTCTTGGGTTCGAGTGGTGGGGAAGGCGAAAGAAATCTCCTTAAGGGGGGGAGATATATCCTGCCATGCTGTGTGATCATGGCCGGCCACCGTGTGGGGCCGTTACAAATCTTTGAATATTTTATTATAAATTTTATTATAATTTAATTTGGAATTGTTTTTATTTGTGTTGGCTAAATAACTTGTTCATTAGTAAATTTCTTGATTTTGTTTACATTCGTTAAAGTATTATAAATTTATTCCTTCGTCAAATACAATCATAAATATTAATATAAAAAGCATCATAAATAAATACCATATTTTTGTATAACTTATCCCAATATATTATTTAGTTTATTTACGGTTGTGTTTATTAGTTCAATTAACATCTGACCAACCCCCTTTCAAGAATGATTTTTGGCTACGCCCTTGCTTAGAACTATCGGCGACCCTATTAGTAACCAAAGAAAGACTCAAACTCAGACCTCTTCAGTAATACACCCAAAGTCTCCATCGAACCACTCAACCACCCAAGATAGTTCAAAGAAGAAGACTTGCTTGAGCAAGATCAGATGTAAATTTTATACATCTACTACTATACAATACATATATTATTAGCACCTAATACATGATTATTTATTACAATTTGATTTATAAAGCGGACGGCATATATTAATTTATTAGCCACTCTATACCTATATTAAACCGCAATATTCTAAAACAACAATAGGGAAAAATATTACCTAATGTCCACCTAATACCTATTGTCCATTAATGAAACAAGTTCAAAACCAATATATTACCAAGAAACGTCTTATGAAGACAAAAATGTCTGAAGGAACACCCCATTCTCATAAGGAATGGTTGTTTCCTTAAGGGTCTGCTTGGGAGTTATAATTAACCAAGAACATCTATATAGACAAAAATGTCTTATGAAGGAACACCCCTTCCTTCATAAGGAATGGTTGTCCTTAAGGGTTTGCTTAGGAGTTTATGGTAGCAGTTATGAGGGTAAACCATCGTAGCGGTTATAAGGGTAAACTATTCGTACGGTTTTGAGGGTAAACCACCTTAGCGGTTTTGAAGGTTTTAGTAGCGGTTTTTAAAACACCCAACTTGTGCTTGGGAGTTTATTTTCTAACAGTTCTGACAGTTTTTTTACATGAAAATTACATATATGTTCATAAGTTAAAACACTCTCTTTGTTGAATATAACTATAAACAAATATGAAATATTTTATATAATTTTTCTCTATAATTTCTTCGTTATTACATCATATCACTCGTGAAGTGTAGTTAAAATGTATGTGATGAATTATAAGAATCTATATCTGCAGAATGGATGGTTGCCCCGAACAGTATTACTGATTACGTTTTGGCTCAACTTAAAACATTTGCTTATTCAATTTCACACAACAACTTTATTAACTTTATAATTAATTCAATTCCTACATCAAAGTAAACATGTGAGCCATAGTAATTACACTTCACTCAATTGGCCCCGGGTTTGTGATGTAGCCAGATGTGCAGCTTCAAACCCAAAATCACTGTAAAACACAAAAGATAGAGCAACACATTGTCACAAAAAATCAGAGCACAAAAATGAAAAAACATCCAAGCATGATAAGATTTTAATTGTGAGATGAGAAACTAGGACAAAAATGCAAATGTCATCCCATCAAGGAAAACAATAATAAAGAGCCCAACTGAATTATTTTTAACTCTTCTTTTCACCTTCAACTTTCTTCTTAGCTGTAGCCTGTGAATACAAGAAAGTTCCTAATATCGCAATGGCAGATCCAAGGGCATTCAAAGGCTGACAGGATTCCTGAAACCAAACAGTTGCCACAATGACACCACTCTCTTCATAGTATTTCCAACTGAAAAGCTTTGTCTATAATTACAAACCCAACACTTAATGCAGTATAGCCTTTCAAACAAGCAACAATTCATCACACAATCAACAAAGCTTTGTCTATATACAAACCCAAAATGCTGAAAGTGAGGAGAATCTAATACAATAAACTAATTATATAAAATAAACAAATAAAGAAGACAAGAAAATGAAACGTACTCTTTTGTGAATTAGCGATTGCAAATAGCAACTCTGTTCGAACTATCAGAACCAAAATGCCTAATTTTTGGTTGACGCCGCTCTTGCTATCACAAATTAAACGAGTTGTGTGCAGCAAATAAAACCTTTCCCTCACAAATTAAAACCATCACTCACAATAAACCATTCACTCACTTCGTAAGAGAGAAATCAACATAGCAGCAAGAGATTTGTGTGCAGCAAAGGGATTATTATCATTTGTGGAAATGAGGTTTTTTTGGGATAATATATTTTTAACCAACCAAAACACCTCGATTTGGGTTTTATAAACCCCTCAAACATACAGTACACGTGTTGTTTTGGGAGGGCTTTTAAACCATTCAAAACCAGCCCTAAATCTGTGCGAAGAGTACAGTTATATTCTGTAAACACCTTCAAACCATCTAATAACAACACCCCAAAACCATTGAAAAAAAACTCCCAAGCAGACCCTAAGGAACAACCTTAAGAAATGGTCATTCATCCTTCATAAAGAATGTTGTTTCCTATGAAAGAACCTGTATTGCCTTTCGTAGGAATAGTTATTCTTATAGTAAAGGCACACCATTTTCTTTCTTGAGAGGAACTAAGGAAAGGAGGAGGCTCTTGTGGGTCCTTCAGAAGTGGAGACTGATTGCGCTTCAAAATCCTTTTTGTACCTTCGGTGTGGTGGATTGACAGATAATGACGTACTCAGCTGTCACATCGAATTGTAGGAAGCATGTTGTTAAGAATAGTATGTTGGGCGTCGATAATTACTATTAACCAAAAAAATCCATACACCAAAAGTCAACCCCAAACAAAATCCGAAGGGCGCCCAGGAACAAGTAAAGTTATAACCCAAAAGCGCACTGGACTGTAGTAGGGAACCAACACAACATGAAGAACCAAATACCCCAAAAGCAATCGGGTAGGGAGATTTAGGGTGATTATTGCATTGCCAGAAAATAATATAATGGTCCTCGATCAAAGGAGGAAAGGGGAAACAAAATCTGACCCTACACAGCCTGCTGATGGGTTGCGACGGCACAGGCCATGGAGGCAGCGACGAACTCAGCTGTCGTGAATGGTTGAGTTTTTGTGTTGATATTTGTTTTGTGTGTTTTTTCCTATGTTTTTGTGGGTTTTTTGATTAGGATATGTGTATGGTTGATTTATGTTATCTATTAGGATAGGAAATGACGAGAACACACCGTGTACGCGCGTTGAATATTGGGTGTAAGGTTTATATTCTAAACTAAGGGTGTGACAATTTGTTAAGGCAAAGATAGGGTGGTGAAGAAACGGTTATTCGATCTTTGTGTTTAGCTCAACTTGGAATGTAAAACGGTAAATCTATTGATCAGAATGTGGACGAGAGAAGATTTGATTTACTCTAACTCTACTATTAAATTAACGTACTGATAAAAGTCCAGATTACAGGCCAACATCTACAATGAAAACCCTTCCATCATATTGAAACTGCTATTCTTAGTAAATGCAGCAATACATCTCACCGCATTAACTTGTAAACAGTACACAAAGCTTTGTTTGACACCAGTTACACTAAAAATCAACATAAACCACACCACAATACTTATGTCCCTTTTCAAATAAAATCATCACTCATCCAACTTCTCAGTGGGTTAACAAGGCTTATTCGAAAATGACTCCTTAGCCTGGTTTTTTTTGAGTTTCGTTGATTTAATTTTGTCAATGTGGGTTTTTTTTATATTATTTTGTAGAGGAGTTTGATGGTAGAGAGGTTTTATAATTACAAAGGGTTTTTAATACTTTCGAAAGAACAAATGAGGTTAATATTAGCAATCTTACAGGAGAAAAGTCAGATAAACCCATTCAAAAACATTGATAAATTGACAACAAACACATCGTCCTAGTTTAGGCGTGTTGCCTCAATGCTCACAGTACCTTCAAAGCACAACATCAAAACTTGCATAGTTTCAATTTGTTCTTTGGCTAATGTTGGAAAAACACTGAATAAATATTTACTATCTAACGACAGTGAGTGAGAGGTGTAACACCAGTAATAGAAGTGTCCATTATTACCTATTATCTGGAATTAGTTCAATTACACGATTTTCGATTTTAACTGAGTATTGATGATTCCCATTAGAATCTAGATATCATCTTATTTTTTGTATTTTAATACTTATTCTATGTCGATTCATGAAATCTCGTTCATATATCTATATGTTTTATTCATAAAATCTCGTTAATATGAACTTTTTTTTTTTTTTGCCTAAAATGCTTCTTTAGCTGGAATAGTCCACTCTCCCATGATTCAATATACTTTGATCTTCTCCTCTGGAGCAGATACGGACTCTCTTGTGAACGGCAAGTAGAGACACATATAACAAGGACCAAATCACTTTTGTTTTGTTCGCATTCTCTCACTCCATGATTCAGTCTCTGCAGTCATATATTCGCATTCACCGTGCAGCATCTTAGGCACACGGCGCAGACGTGGCCAAACTTGAACTTAGGCAAACACGTGTTCCATATCAACCATTCAACGTGCAACTGAAATCTCATGTGTCAACATTTGTGACCTGGCATTTATCATAGTTCTATGCGATTAATTGTGGGCCTATCGACAACGTACGATTGCGGCAATAGGGGGGGACTGTTGGATCGGATGGGTATGGCAAGAAGCTGTGTTTGGTGGGCCATTTTAGAGTTGTTGGCATGATAACTTGGGTTGGTGATGGAGTGAGTATGACCATGTGTGTAGGCTCGGAGAGTGAGCAAGGTGTGGGAGTTTATGAGAGGAAAGCCTATCCTGGATTGAGGTCGCATGGTGGCGATAAGGGGAGCGTGGAGGACAGTGGATGGCGCTGTAAAGGATGATACTTCGTCGGGACCGGGAGGGGTATAAGAGACTACTAAACAGAGTGTTCTACAGTTGGTGGGTTCGACAAGTGGGCTTTGAATGTTCGCGTAATGACATACGAGCGCACGCAAAGCCATACGAACAAACGCGGAACTCAAAGCAACCCAACGAACGATGATCTGGTGGTGTGTTTAGTTGGGGTTGGTGACTCTCTGATTGACCAAAAAAGGACTGTCTTTGATGAAATATCTTTCTATTACACGATGCAAGGGTTTTTCTTTGTTTTTTTTTGGACTGCATTAAATGTAGCCAGAAAAGGACTGTTTTTGATGGAACATCTTTCTATTACACGTGTAAGGGTTTTTCTGTTTTTATTTGGGCTGCATTAATGTCCCCACCCAGGTTCAGCCAGAATACAAGCTGATACCCTCACTTTGAAAAACCCATCAACGTTCCACCCAATTTCAGTTTCCAATAGTTGAACTTAACAATAAAGGGCAAGTATGTCCTTTTACCCAATATAGTTTTAATCTAAAACGGAAAACTCCTAACTCTCACAATTTTTAAATCGGACAAATCTAAACAAAGATATTATTGCTTACCTCCGTTGATCGGGACCGGTCATTATCTTCTCCCAAATTTGCACAAAAATAACATATAACAATAAAAGCCATCGCTTTAAAGAGTATTTTAAGTAAATCAATGTCAATAGTAAGCTGACAGATGAAAGAATGATCTCTCAAAATTGAAAGAACATTATTATTAATCGAGACAAACCTTAACCTTTCAATATTTTTACAAAGAATATGACTGAAGCATTTCAGTCGTGAGACTTTTACCTGGAAATGCAATGCTAGATAAACGACTTATTGATCATACTGGTGTCGTTAAATAAAGCACAATCTTACTGGAAAAGCATTATTCATTTGATTTGTATATTGAAGAGTTACCACATAAATTCCACACAATAAGTAACAGTAAGGGGAAAAAAAGTTCGTGAATAAGTGCCATATGCTGATGCATCTCACACAATATTTTTTTATTTGTTGCCATGATTCTTCTAGCTAACTACATCTACGCAATAGAATTTAGTCGAGTGACGGGATCCCTATGCATCGTGTCCATTCATTGCTCGTAACTAAGCCAGCAGAATTGACCAAGTTGTCGCAGCATTAGAGTGTTAAAATGAATTCGACAGGCTTAAGAGACGGGGGCCAGTGGCCGGCTGAGTGCGACGAGAAGGTGGCGCGCCCATATGCTGGTGTGTCGAAGGAAGAGTTGACCTCGCCTGGCATAGTTGTTCAGTTGAAGCGCCGATCGACACCCCGCGTGATCGTGCGCACATGGCTCTTGCCAGCCCACACAAGAAGGCGGATGATCGACAGTTGAGGTAGGAAGGAGGGATCTGACTTGTGTTGATAGTTTAGAGTAAGTGGGAAAAGGGGGGAGGGCATGACTTCTGCGGGGAGTGGGGTGTGACTAGAGGCAGGGAAGGGAATCAAGACAGAAGGACGGTTAGGGGAGCAGAGTTCTAAAATAAAGAGGGATGGGGAAGAAATAGTGGGGGAACTATAAGGAAAGAGGCTAAAAAGAAAACTAATTTTACAGACAATTGTATTTGCTGGATTTAATTTGGGATATCAGTAAACAAAATACAAAACAAGTAACACATGATACGGAACAAATACAAAAATGCCAAGCACATACATAAACATCAGCTCACAAGGTGAGGAAAAGGCAGCAGGAAGGAGGGAAGAGTTTATTCCAAGAGTTATTTGTTCATGAGGTTTAAGCACTAAACAGTAGCACTCAATCTTTTCTGGATACGGCTGCTGATCAGGGCAGCAATCACACGCTTCGCTTGATGACAGTACTTGACTGCTAATCTGGATCAAAACCTCAGACTAGTATGTGTGCTAAGATTATTGGAGTCGCGATGAGTTCTTCAATCAGAATCATATACTGGACGAGAGCCCACATTCCTTTACCTTCATCGTTTTCATCGGTATCCAAAGAAACCACACTTAGATAAAATATATCTGCTGGTGGATACTTCTAGAAATGAGAACAACCAGAGGTGATCTGTCCCACCAAGGAATTTTGGAGGACTGACATGGAGACTAGGAATCCTTTGTATCAGGGTGTCTTGGAAACCGATCACAGTGCTTGAGTAGGATGCCCACCCTTGTACGTTACAATCAAGTTTTATACATGTTGATCATGTATGTGTTAACGACGTGCATCAACAAACTAGTCACAGGCCGCTCACATCTAATAGCATCTAGTGACCTTCGTTAATGAATCCAGGTGAACAAAGAACCGTGTTTTGAGATGTTCAAAACGTGTAACCCACAAATTAAGTCTCTGGTGAATAAAGAAGAGGGCATTACCAGATATGGTTTTCATCAAATTGTTTTCTACGTCATAGTCAATGTCATCATGTATAGGCAATAGCTACCATTTACTAATTGATTTTCATATGATTTTACAATTAAGTTAAAATAATGGTTATATTAGAGATATCAAAACTAAATCTGAAGTCATAAATAAAAATAAACTGTATAGTAACCATACCTGACCTTTGACGATTATTACACGAGCGATGGAGCCAGTTTTAAAAAGTGACTGTGCACAGAGTATGGTTGGTTCTCTACTTCGCCGCATAGTTGGGGATGCAATTAGTAAAACAAAATACAATCGTGATATTGATCGAATCTATTAGTAATGGACTTGATGGAGATTTTTCCAAAAAGGGATTGCAATTCGAGCAATAGCTGCAAATCTGTACTTGACCTGGACATAGCTGCAAGCTATGAAGACCGTATCGCAATATTGTGTAAAAGTATAAGGGGTTTGGGGTTAAGCTTAGGAAGGATATGTGGCTTTGGAACGTACACACTGAACAATTTTATTCCTGTCTCAGAATCAATTGTATTAAAGTGGTAAATCCATCTCAGAGGGAATTGCACACTTCGTTGTGAGATGTGGCAATCAGCCTAGATCCAAGCGGTCCTTAATCGAGACAAAACCAGATAAAGACAAACGAACGCGTCAATGCCACCGGACTCTGATTGCGTCTCTAGAGAACCAATGGAAAACTGAGTAAGAGATAACTCCTGGACTTTGCGAGGTACTTAAAGTTCCTTTGTGCAGGATCCATGACGAAAGATCATGTTCGAGTTTTTGTAATGCACAATAGAGATGGTGGTTGGTTAATTAGACAGTTCCACCTAAATCAAGATTTTTCAAACTTGCCATGCTAGTCCAAGTCTTCTGGAGCATCTGGGCAAGTTGGTCTAGTTTTGAGGTCCCATTAGATCAAGAACTTTAAGCATTGGCGAGATGCACTTAGATGGACATGATCTCTCTAACATTACTGCAAGGTGGGTGTCGATCCGACGCCACAAAAAGCGATGAGTAAGAACCTGTGCAAAAGAGATAAAAACCCCAGTATACAGAAAAAGTATTAGTGGTTTTTATGTTTATTAGCTCTGAGACTCCTAAGACACAACTAGTAATTAGCAAATGCTTTTAGACGTTCCATTAATATAGCTTTTTGCAGACACTCGCACTGACGAAATCTAGTAGTAACAACCAAGCTACGAAGCTTATTATCACCATACATTCAATTTTAACTCTTCGTATGCAGGAAAGTCCAGAATTATGCCTTCAACAGCCTCTGTCCCCTGAAGAAGAAAGAGCATAATGATGCAATCAGGTGGAGATAATAAACTTCAATACTATTATCTGACATTGTCTATATACTACATGTAAAATTGATATGATACGGTTTTAAGTTTATGGTTTCTTCAAAATCGCATACCTCATTTTTTGTCAATACACGATAAACATCATCAGAGAGCCATAACCTACTACGTTGGCCTGGTTTTGTGGGACCCTGTTGGCGAACAATTTCCCTACACATACATTTCATTAAGTCATGCATACGCAATTTGTTGATTGAAAGAGAAATGATACATCTATCAATTAGAAAACTAATTCCAATATCTGGGTAAAAATCACAACTGTCCAGTATTTGTCTTACTTCATCTTTGTCCCTTCCTTCAAAGAAACAAGCAACATCTAGAAATATTTTCTTCTCCAGTTCTTGTAGTCCATCATAGCTTATTTTAAGTATTTCAAAAATTCTTTCGTCAGGAACTTCTTTCAATCTATCCAATGCACCTTTCCACTCAGCTTTACTTCTACCAAACAAGAAGGATCCCAGAACTTCCAGGGCCAATGGAAGGCCATCAGCATAATCGACCATTTGCTGAGAAAGCTCCAAATAATCATTAGTAGGATGACAATTTCTAAAGGCTTTCCAACAAAACAACTTAAGAGCTTCCCCAGGATTTAACCCATTGACCATATGCACATTATCCACGCCATGGCTAACAAGCAAATGTCGATTTCTGGTTGTAATGATGATTCTACTTCCCAACCCAAACCAATCATGCATTCCAGCTAATGCTTTTAATTGTTCTATTTGATCTACATCGTCAAGTATGACAAGAACCCTTTGATGGCGTAACCTTCTCATTATCTCTTTAGATCCGTTGTGAACATTGCATATGTTTATGTTTCTTCCTGTGAAGATTTCAGAAATAAGCTGTTTCTGCAGACGGACCAGACCTCGTGTTATAGAAACTTCTCTAATATCGGCAAGAAAGCTACTCCCATCAAATTGATCACAGATCTTGTCAAAAACAGATCTTGCAAGAGTTGTCTTACCTATTCCACCCATTCCACAAATCCCTAACATTCGAACATCATTCAAACCTATACCTAGTAATGGACCCCATTTGCTTCATTCGTGACTCCATTCCGACCAGATTGCCATTTGTGTTTAAAAACGTAGAACTCAATTTATTTGATATTTCGTCAACAATGCCTTGAATAAATTTTGATTCTTCCCTACAAATGAAGGAAGAAAAAATCAAACATGTGGAAAGTTAGCATGAGCTACAAATAGGCAAAAAAATACTTAAGCCAATACTCCCTCGTTTCTCTTTAAAAGTCGTTTTAACCTTCTAAATTTTTTTCAAAATAAATATCGTTTAACCAAATGCAACCCTCTTTCTCTTTCTCAAAAAGTCATTTTAGTTCTGTAAATTTTTTCCAAAATAAATATCGTTTGGCCAAATGCAACCCTCTCTCTCTTTCTCGAAGTATGCCTCTGTCTTCTCTCTCTCTTTCCCTCACCCCTTATCTCCTCTCTCTCTCTCTTTCTCTTTCTCTTTAAAGCTATTTATTTTTCATCGCTCATCATTGCCATTTCCCATGCACTTTCAAGAAAGGAGCAAAGAAAAAAAAAATTACATTAAAAAATTAATTTATTAAAAAACATGTAATGACTTAAAACGACTTTTAAAGAGAAATGGAGAGAGTATATAATTTTCTTTTAATTGGAATTGAATATCAATTCCAATAGATGTCAAACTATTGAATCAAAATAAGTTGAAATGAACTACTAACAATCCAAGTAACGTGAGCGAGAAACTAACAGCATAAAGTAAAAACCAACAGTATAAAAATACTATTTTCGAATTTACTTAACAGGTACATTTCCAAATATGTATAATTGTTTTAGTTTAGATGCCCTTGAAATTAGCCTTGCTTAGAGGTGGAATAAATGGGTCGGGTTAGGTAGGTCAACCTTAACCCGGCCCGCAATGAAGAGGGTTCAACCCGCCAGCAATCCCCGGGCGGGCCTGGTTGCTATATGGCAACCCGTCAACCCGATGAGTTGCTATTTGTTTGCAATAGCCAATCCACCAGGTTGACAAAAAAAAATTAAAAAGAAAATTAATTAGTTTTTTCAAGTTTCTCTCATTTTTTTAATTCTTTTAATTAAACTCTTACAAATAATTTTACACAATAATATTAAACTATACTTCTAAATCATAAATATTAAAATGTATAAAATTTCGTAATATTTGACACATTGTTATTATTATTTTTTATGGTATGTAAAATATAAAAAAATTAAATACTGAAGTCTTATTCTCAAATTTCCATGTCTTGTATAAAATATAATTCATTCTTATGCTAAAGTTTCATCAATTGAATGAATAAATCTAATTTTCTTATATTACAATTTTATTGTATTAAAATTGAATTAATATTTGAAATGTTAATAAAAAAAATTAATTTAATTGAATTATTGATATTTGAAAAGTTAATTAAAAACAATTACATTTATTCATTTATAAATCGTTAATTATTTATTTGAAAAGTTAACTAAATAAAACAAAATCAAAAATTTTTTTTAAAAAAAAGGGGGGTTAACACGGCCCGACCCGTAGCCTAACCCGGCAGGTTAGGGTTGGCGGGCAGGGTTGGGCCAGGCATTCCCCCAAAAATGGCGGGCCTAACCCGGCCTGCCTTTGTTGGCGGGCGGGTTAGGACCAACCCGCCAAAAGCAGTAACCCGTCGTGAGCCAAGTCGGGTTGGGCTGGACGGGTTACTTTCCCAACTCTAGCCTTGCTCTCTATTCATGAATTAGCTAACAGATAGACGCATTTGTATGCGATTAATTAGTTTGAGAAGCTTTCCTTCAAGCCATCAGAACAGTGAGAAAAAGATCTCTGCACTGGCTATCTATTTTGAAACGAGTATTGGTGTTACCTATCCCCCAAATGCCATCCAGAGATATTAGCAATCTTTGTCATGGCAACCCTCCAACTTTGCACCTTTTCCAAATCTTCCCTGAAATTCTTTTCGTGATCCCGAAAAGCTTTCTCAAAGCTTCCTGACTGTTTTCTAACTTCGGATGGAGTGACATTGTAGAAAACTGGCAAAACTATCTGACCCATTGCTTTCATGCATTCCAAAATCTTCGCTAATTCATCCAAGCACCATGTCGAAGAAACATAATTTTCTGAAAAAACAACGAGTGCAAACCTAGATTCTTCAATTGCTTTAAAGAGTTCTGACGATATTACCTTTCCTCTTTCAAGTCTGTGGTTATCTTTGAAGGTGAATATTCCTTTCTGATCCAACGCAGAATACAAATGACCAGTGAAGTTTTTGCGCGTATCTTCTCCTCTGAAACTCAAGAACACATCATATTTCCATCCAGATGCTATTTTGCTTTGCATACTGTGGAAGCCATTACAAAACTATTGGAGACAGATTAAGTCATTAAACCAAACCTGCAGAACAGAAAATTTAAAAGTTGAAGAACTTTTTAGAATTGCGTTATTGATGAAGAAAAAGCAATGGAGATTTCGCATTATTTCCCCTCAAGAAATACAAAAGTATTCAACACTTACAACATGAAGAGCCTTCGTTTCTTGCAATCACAGATGGCGAAAACTTGTTATGATATTTCAATAATTAACTCTAGAAGACTGAACATATACAGAGTGATTTTGATTTATGATAATGAAAAAGTAAAGTTCGTGGAGGTATCATAGAATGCCTTTCTGTTTTATTTTAATTATCACTCCATCTTCAAATTAAGCCGATCAGGACCACTACTCCGAAGAGAGTCTTGTATCCTTGCTTCCAGTTTTGATTTATAGTATCTAAATTCTTTATATTATTGACGTCAAAATTCTTTGTATCCTTGCTTCTAGTTGTCAAACATTTTGAAAGGTAACGCTGTTTGGTTGAGGGTTATATGAGATTATTGAGGTAATATCATTTTATATTACTTGATTATTATGTTTGGTTGTCAAGTAATATAAGATTCTAATAATCTTTTAATACCAATAGTAGTTACTGTTGGTAATATGCAAACTAATTATATTAGCTTTATTTTAAGATTATTCGATAATCTCATTTTTGTTATAATTTTACTCCTTACTAATAAAATTTTAGGATAATAATGCCCTTGTTTTAAAAACAATTTATAAAAATACCAATTGACTATATTATCTTTATATACAAAGTTTTTAGGACTTAAATACCCTTAGAATTTAAAAAAATTACCAAAGGGTGGTGGTCGAATCTAGCCACCACTGCCAATTGTCGGCAACCACCGCTGACGGCGACGAAATAGCTCACGGCCAGCCTTATCTGGCTGGCTGTGCGCCGCTAAGGCTATTTCTAGCTATGGATCACAGATCATAGCTGTAAATAGCCAGATCTGGCCTTTCACGGCTAGATCTGTGGCCGTGAAAGGCCAGATATTTGGTCTTGAGACGGCCGTCATTTCATGGCTAGATCTCCACTATCGTCGCCTACAGCGGTGGTGGTAGACCGCCGATAGTGGCTTAGGGTGAATAGGGGTATTTTTGTTAAATTTTAAACTTTTTTATTATTGGGGTATTTTAGCAAAATCTGAAATGTAAGGGGTTAAAAGAATTATTCAAAAAATAATATAATATTAATATTAAAAAAAGGAGGGCAATTTAGTAATTTATATAACATATCCACCAATTTATTCGAATCAACTAAACACATTTTTCTAAACATTCCGATAATCTATCTTGTTATTAATATAATATTTCTTGAACCAAATTATTGAGGTTTATTCAAATCGAATAAATATAATTAGATAATTATTTTAAAACAATTTTGCAGCTCTCCCCAAATAGAAATTCTTGGTTTCGCCCTTCAACAATAGCATTCTCATATATATTATGCACGAACAAAGCACAAACTGCCGAAGAAAACAGATTAATTACAAAAATAAAATAAACAAAAACATACTTGTTCTGGCGACTTGAAGAACCTCTGTTTGTTGAATTTGGAAACTGCTGAAGAAAAAATGGCGAAATCAATTAGTTAAATCAAGAATTTCAAGAGAAAATGTATATATCACCCTTTAAAATTACAGTTGGACCCCGTATGTTTCAGAATTGTACATAAAAATATTTTGATACTCTGGATTCATTTTCCAAAAAACAAATACAAGAAGTAATATGGAACAAGCACCCACAAAAACCATAGCGAGTCCAAGAATTATTTGTTCATGAGGTTTAAGCAATCAAACGGTATCACTTCAATCTTTTTGGATACGGCTGCTGATCAATGAAGTAGTAATCACAGCTTCGCTTGATGAGAGTACTTTTTACTGCTAATCTATCAGGATCGAAAACCTCAAAACTAGTACAGCTACTAAGATTATTGGATGCTCTGATGAATTCGTCAATATCAGAATCTGTTGGCTGATTTGTTCAGCTCAACCATAAACACAAACAACACAACAGATTTCCGAGAAAAATGAGAATGAAGAAAATAATCAGAAAAATCAGCAATTACGTTATTGCTGAAGAAGAAGCAATGGAGATTTCGCAATATTTCCTCCCAAGAAATACAGAAGTATCGAAGACTTACAGTTACAACTTGCAAAGCCTTCGTTTCTTGCAATCATTTCAATAATGGAAGACTACACATATACAGAGTGATTTTGATTCATGACAATGAGAAAGCAAAGTTCGCGGAGGTCCCATAGGATGCTTTAAGTGTTGATGTTAAAGTTCGTGGAAGTATCATAGAATGCTTCAAGTTGTGATGATAAAGTTCGTGGAGGTATTATAAAACGCGTCTTCAGTCTTGGCTATGAACAGTTTTTCACGTTTAATAAAACTCCCCGTATTATCCCTGTAGTTTTAAACCTATCCGAAATATCCAACTACTTCTCCTGCCGTTAATTTTTACCGTTAAAACTAATTTTTGACCCATTTTGGCCATTATTGACCTTAAAAATAAGTTTATCATTTAAAAAAAAGTACTAAAATTTTCCAAGAAAAATCTTAAAAGTACTAAAAAATCGTAAAAAAAATTTGGAAAAAAAAAAAACTACCCATTTAGAAGAATTTAATTTTATTATTATTATTTTTTTGCTTGCTTAATTGTTTTAAAATTTTCTTATGTTTTAGGAAAATTTATTGAATATTTAATATTAAATTAATTTTTTTCGAAAAATTTAGATGTTTTTCTTAATTTCATAGTAACTTATTTTAAGATAATTTGGTCATTTCATAAGTCAAAACAGGTCAAAAAGTAGTTTTAACGGAAAAAACTAATGGCTGGAGAGGTAGTTAGATAATTCGGATAACACAAGGACTAGTTGGAATTTTGTAAACTATAGCGTACTGGATGGTACATGTCCAATTTAATAGGTAAATCAATTTAAATCCGTGAGGTTTGGGCCAAACTTAGGGCCCATAGGTTCCACTGGCATTAGTTTTTTCGATTGAAACTAACTCTTAAACGATTTTTATTCTTAAAGATCTTCTTCTAAGGTAGACAGTTTGTATGAAATATCTTATATCCTAGAAAATAAAAAAATCCAAGATACTATTCCTCCCATTGTAAATCCTTATACAACCTTTTCCAAGTCCTCGTCTTCTTTGTCTAAAACCTTTAAAACTCTTGTTAGACCTTCCAGAAAGTCAGTCAAAGAGTATGTCCAGACTAGTACTTTTGACAAGTGTCAAATTCCAATCACAACCCAAGAACAATATGTTACTTTAGAAATCCCTCAAGAATCCATTACTCAATGGATCCATGAAGGATACTCTCATGTACACTTTGGCGCTATCCGACTCGCCCTATCATATCATGGCAGAAAAGGACTCCCAGTATCTGTTCGAACTGCTTTATTGGACACCAGATTTGTCCAATATCAACATGCTTGTATAGGGACAGCACAGACAACTTTGAATGTTGGGACAGTCATTATGACACTGTTTTCTAATTTCAACATGTCCCTCTCTGATGTTCATTGCTCAAAGGCTCTTAAAGTTCAATTACAGATCGTTGGGGCAGATTTAAATCCAAAAAGTATTGCAACTACTTTGCATTATCAAATAGTTTAGCGAATCCAAGACCATGCTCTTGATCTCGCTATCCCTACAACTACTGATGCACTGCTCCTTACTATTGACTCTCAGAATTCTCCTCACTGCATCAATATTCCCAGAAAAATTTTCAGAGATGATTTGATTAAATTGTTACCCGACTCTTGGGTGACGAATTACGAGTCTCTTAACAAAAAAGAAACTCTGGTGGTTTCTACAGAATCTACCATGCATGATAACTGTGACGGAACAACAACTATCAGATTTAAGTCTCCAGTAACTCCCAGTGCTCCACCTTTGAATTTTCGACAAACTCAATTCATGATTACTCCGGTCATACCCACTACAGTAGTACGGAAACCTGGACTTTCCATTCATTCTTTTCAACAATCTGGTGCTCCTGTTTATCATCAATATGATCCAGTCACTGGTCACACTCCATTTGATCTTGACTGCCAATGCTCGGAATGCCGTGATGATCCTATTTGGGAAATCGATGAGCATTATCTTCCAAGATGAAACTATTTCAACCAGAAAAAGGAGAAAGCTCGCTACAGTTAGACATATCTTCATTCCCGATTTGAAGACCATGATCCTGAAGTTGGTCTTCTTGGTCAACCGTCTGGCAAATTTGACTATTATGTCAAATATTCTCCACCAGCCAGAAAAGATTTACCATCCAATAATCCCTCACGGGACATCCCTTCGAAACCTCAACCTAAATCACCTTTACAACTATCCAAACCTACTAAATCACCTTACTTCAAACAGCCTTTACCATGTTATCAACAGTCCCTCAGGTGGATTGCCAAAGAAAATAAACCAACCCATTCACCCCTTGCTCATACTCCACCTATTTAGTCCGTTATGATGATCCAACCCCCGAGCCCACAAAGATAGGACATCATTTCAATTATGACACAGAATTTCCTTCCCTTCAAGAAATTGCCACTCAACAACCAAAAGTGGTTCATTCCAAAATTATAGGCCTGATGGATCCACACCCAAACTCTCCCAAGTTGAAGCAGTTCTCAATTGACAGACTGAAAATGCTTTAGCCCAAAACAAAACCATTACCAGACTTGAACAAAAACTGGATTTAGTAGCTCATCAGGTGGACTCTCAGTCTCAAAACCAAACTATGCTAATTTCTTGGCTACAAAACAAATTGATCATCTCCAAAACCAGATTGATCAGTTCCATCAGGAATTGATGCACATTGTCAGCAACTCTCATGGCTATTCAGCTCAGTTTCTCCAGAAGGAAGCAGAAATGAAGTCATTAAAAACCCAAATGGCATCGCTTCAACAACAATATCTTAAGCAAAAACTCAGACAACCACAGACTTTCCCTGAAATGTCATTGATACCAAACCCTTTTGACTCCACAACAGCATGGCCACAACCCTCTTTTTCCCCTTTCCCAAAAATTAGCTAACCTTTGGTCTCACCTCATATACCTTCAGGTGTTGTTCAAGCTTTTGGCAACACTGAACAGTTATATGCCAAGCTCCGTAAAGAACGTGATGAAAAGATCAAGCTGGAATGAGAACAAAAGAAGCGAGAAAAGTATTCTGCTAGACAGCAGACTCCATTAGCTGATATTCCAGACTCTTTCTCTTCCACTCATTCAGATCCTCCATCTCCTAGGCCTCATCGTCTTTATCTAAGGATAAGGCTCTAATGCACATAATGATGATGGAAGACCACCAACCTTCTGCTAATCCTGACTCTTCAGAAAATCCCGTCTCTTCCAATTTTATGAGCTCTTTTTTAAGAGACATGGCAGAAAGGCAACGTCTTGCCGCTTTGGGTCTTTCTCAGGATTCTCTATCTACCTCTCACATAGAATCAGAAGCTGATATACCTTCGACTGATGAATCATTTGAAAGTGACTTTGACTCTGACAGTAATACTTCTGATCAACATCCTAATGTTTATCCCCAACTGATGACCCATCAACCTGAATCGTCAAGACCACCTGTTGTTTCTGAGGTCGGTGATGAGATGCCTGAAGGAGATGATTCCATTCCAAACTTTCCGCCTATGTATCGACAATCTCATCATACTCCGGCTGAACGTGACTCTTATACAGCTTCAACAAAGCTCCACACTTTTACCGTCGATGATCTTCATCCACACAAATGGAGAACTTGGATGTATGAATTTCGGGCCTGGTTACAAGCTGAGATGCTAAAACCTAATGCCCAAGTCTCTATTGTACTTACACAGTTTACAGCTAGATTTGGTGGCATTCTTCGTGATTGGTGGATAAGTCTTTAGGAGTATAGACAAAATTTGTTCATCCAAATGCCAGATATTAACAAACTCTGTATCTTCTGTATGATGAATTCTGTGGATTACCTCACCTTTATGAGAACCAGGTCAAAGAAGAATATTTCAAGATGCGATGCTGTTCTCTAAAAAAGAAAGATCTTGACAGGCATTACAAAGAGATGGTAAAACGATATCATATACTTAGGGATATGGATAATCCTAACATGAAGCAAGCCTTTTTGGCATCTATTCTTGAATCCTTAAGTCATTAAGCAACCAAGCTTATGCAGTCCCAGAACAAACAACTTGGATCCACTTCTCTTGGCGAAATTTATTAGTTTGTTATTCTTGCTCTAGAAAAGCTCTATTCTAAAAAAAAATTTTTTGATAATTATATGAAGCGTTCTAAAAAGCTGACAAAGGTTTGTCAAAGACCAGACTTACAGATCAAATGCAAATCAGATCGCTCATGTTCTTGTCCTACCAAGAAGAAGTTTCATTCTAGACGCATCAAGTTTTCTCCACCTAATGCTCCGGCTAGACGTAGATTTCAATGTTTCAAGCACCGCAAGTTTCTTTAGAAAAGGAAACGCAAAGGCAAACGGTCTAATCGATGTTATTTGTGCAACAGCCCAGGTCATTTTGCAAAAAATTGTCCAAACAAGCTCAAGCAGTCAGTTAAAATGATGCAACAACTTTCTCAGCTCACCGATATAGATTTTTCTGATGGTGATGTTGAAAGTTGGTTTTCCATGGATGAAGAACCCACTTCATACACTATTTTCCAGTTTGCAGCCACTGATACTAAGTCCTCTAATTCAGATGATTGCCACTATTTCTACCATATCCAATAGGCACCACAATCCCTTCCATCATTAGCCTTCTCATGTCACATACCTACAGCAAAAGTTCAGATCTTCCCCACCAAATACTCCAAGCCCATTTCAGTCATAGCATTTTTTTATATAGGTGCTACTCGTACCATTATCAACCCTAAGATCCTCCCATCCTCTCAGTGGAAACCTCATCAGGAGGTCTTCTACACGGCTAATAGTGAGACTTTCACTACTCATCTAATCAGCAAACCCATTAAAATCCAAATTTTCCCAAGCTGTTTCACTTTTCATAAAGTTCTTGGTTCCGATCTACCTGGCAAAGATATGGTTATAGGTTTTGATGTTTGCTCTAAACTCAATAAACTTATAATCCTCCCTGATGGTGTTCGGTACAAGATGTTTTTTCAATCCTGGAGCACTCAGCCTAATTTATTTCAGAATGAAGGCAATCCTATTGAGTAGATCAAGACCCAGCTTATTTCCCGCTCTTGCGCAGATTCTCATTCTGATTTTCTCACTAAATGTGCTCATCCATTATGGAAGAATTCATATTTCTTTATCCGTCTTCCATTCATCAAGAGCGAAGATATCAATCCCACTAAAGCTAGTCATTCCGGCATGTCACCAGAACATCTCAGTCTAGCTCAACAAGAATGTACTTAGCTTTTATCTCAAGGATTGATTGAACCCACAGACTCTAAATGGGCATGTGAAGCTTTTTATGTCAATAAACGGGTAGAATAGGCCAGAGGAAAACTCAGACTTGTTATCAATTATCAGCCATTGAATTTCTTTCCCCGTGATGATAAATTTCCTCTGCCTTTCAGACAAGTTCTTTTTGCAAATCTCCATAATGCAACGATGTTTTCCAAATTTGATCTCAAAGCTGGATTTTGGCAACTTGGAATTCATCCTGATGATCATCATAAGACTGCTTTCTGCATTCCCAATCAACATTACCAGTGGACAATCATGCATTTTGGACTTAAAGTCGCTCATTCCCTGTTTCAGAAAGCCATGACGAAGATTTTTGCTCCCCTTCTGCATACATGTCTCATTTATATCGATGATATCTTTCTCTTTTCAAAGGATAAGGAATCTCATATCCGTCTTCTTCGTGACTTTGCTGATATCATCCACACTTATGGTATCATGCTCTCTGAGAAGAAAATGCAGTTAGGACAAACAAAGATTGATTTTCTTGGTATGGTGATTGTTGATGGCAAGTATGATCTTCAGCCTCATATTGCTAATGAATTGCAAAAATTCCCAGATGTTCTCACAACCAAGAAAGAAATACAACAATTCTTAGGAATTGCCAATTACATGCGCAGTTTCATTCGCAACATTTCTCGTTTCACTACTCCACTTTCCCAGATACTTAAGAAGAATCCTCTAGAGTGTTTGAAAAGCAGACAAATGCAGTCAAAAGTCTCAAGCGCGCATCCTTTCATACGCAGCCGTTGAAGATTCCTTCTTCGGGGAAACGCATTCTTTAGACAGATGCTAGTGACACTCATTGGGGTACAGTGCTTTTTGAACAAGATAAGGACAAGGTACGACATTTGTGTGGATACCAGAGTGGACAATTCAAACCACACCAGTATCATTATCATTTTACTTTCAAGGAAGTATTAGCAGTAAAAAATACCATTGAAAGGTTTGAATTCCACCTTGTTGGACATCATTTCTTTGTTGAAACGGATATGAAGTCTTTTGATCGAATGCTACGTTTCCACAAGAAAAAGGTTTCGTATCAGCAGTTACTTCGTTGGGCAGAATGGTTCAATAAATATTCCTTCACCGTCTAGCATATCAAAGGTCACACCAACACCACTGTAGATTATTTATCTAGACCTAAAACTAAACAAGTTGGTTTCATGAACCCTAGATCCAAACCTCTTCCATGTTTCATGTTCCAACCATTAACCCAGTCTAGTTCCTGTTCATCATCCTCTTCACCAAAGCATACCCCAGACGTCCCTCCTAGATTCGATGACCTTGTTCGAACTCGTACCATTGATGAAAATGCTACCACCCTCATGTTTTCTTACCAACTTCAATGCATTGAAAAATGTGGTCAATCCATGTATGATATGTTAGGGGTCCATCCAGATTTTCTCTTTTCAAAAATCTTTTTGTTTACCTCCAGGACTTGATATCATATTTCCAGAAGAATTATTATAGTTTTTTTGGTATATGTTACACCAATTCCACATTGCCATTCAATTCGCGATCCATCATATGTTGAAAATAATTTTCCAATATCAGTCAACCTCAACCCCTGAATTACGCTTTTTGATGACTTTTCTCCGATGGTTCAAAACCCTAGACAAATGAAAATCTGTGTTTGCTCACCAACTTGCCCGGTACAAAAGTCCTATGTCTACCAAAATGGCATGGTCTATCATATTTTTTCACAGACATCACTCCATCAGATCTGATGGTCTATATTTTTCACAGCATTAAGTCACATTTCATCGGTCTTATCCATATGACCTCGTCCATAATATGTTTGATTATCCTGTTGAGACTAGATCAATTCAAAAAATCCTTTTTGAAAAAAATCATATCATTCCAAATGCAATATGGCCATCTTTTCACGATGATGCTCCGTGGGAACTCTTTCCTCCAGACTACACTGAGAAATTATTCCAAGCCAAACAGACATGCATACGTTCCATCAATGCTCAATTCGATACCGATTCAGCCTATCCAAAATGGTGGTACCTGGACTCATAGCCAGATACTGTGTAGGAAGAAGAGCTTCAGCAGTTTCGTAATTACTATCTCCATAAATCCAGGCGACAACAATACATGCATGCACCCAGTATATCTGCAAAGCAAGCATCTCAGATTCCAGACATTTCTTCGGATACTTATCCAGATATATCTCCCCGACAAATCCCTGCTGACTGGATTCAATCAATGGGTTGTCTCGACTTCTAGGATGAAGACTCGTGGTACGTTACCAACTTATCAGACGATTAAAGATCTGCGTGTCTTAAAATATATAGTTGTGTCTTTTATGTAAAATAGGAGTGGACTAAATGGTAATTTGCCTTTTCAATGTAATATCTCCTGTATCCTTTGTAAAAAGTCAAATATTGTAAGATTACGTTTTGTCAAGAATTGTAGGCTATGTAATATTAAAAAATAAAAAAATAAAAAAGTCAAAAAGGTTAGTCTTGTATTTAATGTCTTATTTATAAGTGGTTGTATCCCTTTTATTTATAAATAAAGGCTTTTACCTTCTCGGGAGGAGGAGGAACTTTGTTGTAAACTTTGTAAACACTTTTGTTTATTTCTCTCACTCTTCTTTTCCATATTTTCTCTACACTTCCATACTTTCTCTACACATCTTCACTTAAATTCTTCCATGTTTCTTTCATACTTCTAACTTTCTCTCA
The DNA here is from genome assembly GCF_008641045.1 of Pistacia vera. NCBI lineage: Eukaryota > Viridiplantae > Streptophyta > Magnoliopsida > Sapindales > Anacardiaceae > Pistacia > Pistacia vera. Next base: position 168,142 of record NW_022196419.1, read on the forward strand.
ACCTCAAGGGTGTTGTAATACTTTGATAATGTTATAGATAACAAAAGATCCCAATATGCTTTTAATTTATGTTCTTTAATATGTTTAATATTTATGAAAAACATATCAATATAACATCGTTAATCTTCAAGATAATATATCTTAGTAGTAATAATATATTTTTATTAATAAAAAATTCATCGAATCAAACACTGGGTTAGAGTTGTTTTTGGCAAATGAATATTGGCAAAGTTGATCTAATAATTTTTTAATAAGAATAATGCTAGACAAACAAAAGGGTGCGTTCGTTTCCTTATTTTTGCCCTGTCTTATTCTTATCATTTCTAAAATACACATTTATTTTTCTATTCTGAAAATATTATTATATTTTATTCAATTATTTTTAAACTCATAAGTTTGTTAATTTAACTAAACACAAAAAAAAAAAAAAAAAGTTTAGAAATTGACAAAAACACTTCTACCCACCCATATTTGTCAAATTCCAGCCACCATCGTCGGAAGATAGCCAAAATCTGGTATAATAGCCCACTACCGGCTGGATCTGGCCGGTAGTGCACCGATCTAGCCTTTTTCGGTCAGATCTACTGTGGATCTGGCTAAAAAATGTCAGATCTATGGTCAAAGACGACTAGATCTTTGGCTGTAGCTAGTCATCAACGACGACCAAGATATGGACGTCGTTGACGACCAAACGCGGCCAGATCTAGCCATCAATGGCCGTATCTAGTTGTAGATCTGACATTTTTAGACCTGATCCATGGTGGATATGACTAGAAAAAGCCATATCGGCTCACGACCAGCTGCATCTGGTCGGTCGTGCGTTAATACGGCGACTTCGGCCACTCTACGGCTGCGATGGCGGCTGGTATTTAGTGGGTAAGTGGGGATGTTTTTATTAATTTTTAATGTTTTATTATAAGGATGTTTAGTAAATTAACAAACCTAGTAAATGTTTTTGTTAATTTTTAAATCCTACCTCGTAATAACTATCAAACTTTTATTTTTTCAAAAATATTAAAGCAAACACATTCAAAAATTTATGTACAAAGTTATGTGGTAGAAATGAATAGAAGAGTTGATTTTCATTTATTTTCTGTCACTATGTCTTCGAATAAAAATCTTTAAAAGATTTATTTATATCTCTCACTCTTCTTTTCCATATTTTCTCTACACTTCCATACTTTCTCTACACATCTTCACTTACATTCTTCCATGTTTCTTTCATATTTCTAAGTTTCCCTCAATCTCAAGGGTGTTATAATACTCTGAAAATGTTATAGATAGCAAAAGATTCCATATATGTTTCAATTTATGTTTTAATTTATGTTCTTTAACATGTTTAATATTTATGTTTTCATTTATGTTCTTGTTCTTTATTTATGTACATGTTCTTCATTTATATTCATGTTCTCTATTTATGTGGTTGTTTAATATTCACTAGCCACAAATTGTTCATCCACTCAGACAACAACCTCCGCTAGTCTGCTTCACTTCCCTGGAAAAAAAATTAAAACCGAAACAAAAAACTGGCGCACTGAGAACGAATGGAGGTTCTTATATTGCTTTAATTTATGATGATTTGGAGTTGTTAAAGTTGAATTCTTGCCTCTTAGACCCTCTACCAGCGACAATGCAAAACGGCGGCGTTTAAACCTCACCGTCTTCCACCACTGGTATTTTTTTTTCGCAACAGTTGTCTTCTTTAAATTCCCTTTTTCTGTTAAGAAGGCAAAAGAAGATAATAGTATTTCAAGAAATCGAATAGAAACTATGGAGGATGATTCAAAGAGAAGAAAAACAGAACTTGAAACTAGAGTCCTCGAAAAGGTCGGGGAAGCGATCACAGCTATTAAAAATGCAAAACACGTTGACCAAGTTATTGCCGCTCTTCACTCTGTTGCGGTCCTTCTCTTCCCTATCGATTCCTCTCTTATCTCAGGTCAGTCTCAACCATTCTTCTCAATTTCAAAAGTATATTTTAAGTTTTACTTTGTATATTTGGTTATTTCATTGCTATTTAAATGTAGGAGTGGCTTAGATACTAAACTGATTGACAATTTTATGTTGAAGTCAAGAAAATCTGCAGAAATCGTGGAAAATGTACTCTGGAATTACTTTTTTTTTTTTTTAAAATTTGACAGCAATTTTAATAATCTGTATTTTTTAAGCAATTTACATTCACCAGAAATTTTACTTCAGAATGCGAGTGATTTGTGGCATTGTCAATATGCAGGTAGTATTGATCAGCTTTACTTGGACCAGGTTTGTGTTGCCATTTGAAAACCCAAGAAATTAGTATGTGTGTTTTTTCATAGGTTATTATTCGTTTAATTTAATTATTTCTTACTTCACTGCTTATGGTTTGTATAGGTTCTTAGTACTAAGGTCCCTTCTATAAACGAAAGAGATGATTGGTGGCAGGCCTTCTACCGAGGACCTGCATTTTCAACATTGGCTCGCTTGTTATTACATGGTAATTTGTGTTTTGCTTACCTCTTCTAATTTGATGGTATTTTTTAAATTCTACGATTAAAAAGCTTTTGGGTAAATGGGGATTTTTTTCTTAACTCTACTGGTTTAATACTAGTCCCAAGTATTTTCATGTGTAAACAATCTTAATTTGCTCTCTTTTGTTGCTTGGTAATTGGTGTTTTTGCTTACCTTGCATACTTTGATTGTATGTTTTCACTTTTAAAATCTTTTGTGTAGCATGGGGATTTTCTTTTCTTCCTCTACTGGTTTAATGCGTGTTGCTGTTATCTTTTTGTCTGAATGATCTTATTGTGCTTATCCATTATTCCTAATACCATTACTATTGCATGCAGATGTCGCTTCAAATTGGCTTGTTTGTTTCCCCTTTTCAGCACGGAAACATGTCTATGATATTTTCTTTGTTAATGGTCTCATGGCCGAGGTTGTTCAGACTTTGGTTCCTTGTCTACAGCTGAGTGGAAGTGATGGTATTGAAGTTAATGCTGTCCTCTCAAATGCAGAAAGGTATGGAATAAAGACCTTCCTTTCTTGCTAAAGTATTGCCAAAATTGACTCTCTTTTGTTTCTTAATCAAAAATTTTATTTGTGAATGGTTCAGATTGCATAAGATAATAATCTGATGAATGCATGGAGCTAAAACAACAGGAACATGCTTATTTGAGTGCAAATGGTTATTTTTTGTGCATAGACTATTGGTGATGTGTTGCAAAACTATACAATCTTTTGTTTTCCTTTTAGCGGATTTGCAAAACTGAATTTCTGGTCTGTTGAAAAACTTAACATAAGTTAGTTTGTTAACTTACTTCAGGTGTGATGTTGTATGATCAATTAGTTTGTTATCTGTTGGAAAGCCTTTTTTTTTTTTTTTTTAATATGAATGTAAAGTCTTGAGAATTGGGGTTTTTTTTCATCTTAAATGTGGTTAGTTCGACTTCTTTGTATGAATTGCAACAGTGTGTGAGAGTAACAGTATGAGCATCATTCTGACAGAACAGACAACTGTGACAAACAATTCTAATATTTCATTGTATATTTGTTGGTTTGCTATGATAATCCTACAAATTTCTGTTGTTTCGTAGATTTTTTTTTTTTCATTCTTAATTGATCAAGCCTCAACACAGACTTCTAACTATCCATTGCCATCTAAATAATTTATGACAGATTAGTTGTACTTTGCTTGCTTGAAAATAATGGAGTTCTCCAGATGGCTAGAGAATTTGGCGTTTCTTGCATGTATGAAGATTCTACAAACGACTGGCTGAGGCCATCTCTTTCAAGGGTGGCACAGCTTGTTGCATCTGTGCCAGACAAAGCACGGCTGAGAGCACCGACTTCACTTACATCACAGTATCCTTATTCTCTCATGTGCAAATATATGGTTTAACTATGCATGCAATTACAGCATTTCTATGTGTGTTTAATGAGTTCACGTTTTCTTCAAATGCTGTGTTGTTGCCTATCTTTTATTTGAAGGGATTTGTCAATACACTATCCTTGGTTGTTACAGATTGAACTTTCCTCTATAATTGCCATGAATTTATTGTAAGTTCTTCACAAGAGTATCATAGTTTGTTCTTCAAGATGATAACCATTCAACTTCTATCTGGACTAGAAGAAAGGGCTGCCAATCTTTCAGATAAAGTCGCTACCTTTAAAAAAATTGAACTGGATGGGACTTCGCTATTTGTTGGGGAAACTTTTTCTCGCATTTGCCGGCGTGGTTCTTCTGGTAAGTTTATATATTTTCTTCTAATTCAATGTGCTTCAAGTTGATTTTCTGCAAAACCATTTATTTTTCTGTAGATGTCTTCTTGTACTCTTCATAATTCTTTTTTTCTATTTCTAATGGAAAAAAAAAAAAAAAAAAAAAATTCTTTTACCAACTGAAAATTTGATAAAACTTGATGGTTGCAGCCCTCTATTTGTAGACCAATTTGCTTTGTGATTAATATTTCAAATAATTTTGTTTCATTCATACTTTTGGCCATATGGAATTAGTGTTGACACTGAAGTCAATAATTTCCTCATTCACAGATGTGCTTTCAAGTGAAGTAGTCCTTCGTGTTCTTAGACATGTTCAGAACGTCTTATTCTCCGATAGTGATGTAGCTCCCAAAGACATTTTTGAGTCTAACCCTGAATCAATAATTTGGTCGAAGATGATGGAAGCAATTAAAGATCCATATGCTGTGGAAAGAATGTCTGAAAAGCTTTTGCATCAGCTAGCAATTGATAATGTGACTGACTCTGAAGCATACTGGATTAATTGGTTATTGTTTCATCGGCTTTTTCATCATCAGACATCAATCAGGTCAGTGGACATACTTTCATTTATATTCTTTAACCAACTGAAGTTGATTCTCATTATGTTTCCCTGTCTATTTCCTCCTCTCCCTTTCCCTCACATTTAGATTATTCAGAATCTAATGTAGTGAGAAATAATTATTCATCTTCCTGTGAAAGTAATGGTATGAAACCATGAAAATCTGCAGTATATCAATTGTGTAGTCCTGAAATACTGAAATCTTCCTAGATGAATTTAGGCGGCGTTTTCTCTTATATTTGACTTCTTGGATAGGCTTTTGAATTTCATCTTTATTGAAATGTAAGAATTTTGCTCTGACATTTTGATACCAAATAACTACTGATAAAGTTAGGTCATATTAACTTTATGAACATACATGCATAAAAGAGATAAACTGATAACAATCAAGTGCACTGAAGTTTATGTCATGCAACTAGACATATTATATTAAGTCTCTAATATTATTTATGGAACACTAGTTTTTTTTTTTTGTTTTTTTTTTTTTTTTATGATGACCAAGTAGCACATTACAATGTTGCTTCCATTTATACTTGATGTCAATTCTTTTTCTTCATTTCTCCTTTAGGTCAATGTTTGTGGATAAATTTTTACTCTGGAAAGTATTTCCTATCTGTTGCCTGAGATGGATTCTTCAATTTGCTGTTTTTGAATGCCCACCTGTTGCTGGTCCACTCACAAAAGACCATGAAACCCAAGGTCTCTTAGACACTGTGCAGCGGCTGGTATCAGTGTGGTCTAAGAGAGAGTTTGTGCTGTCTGCCACAATGGAGCAGCAAGCATGTATCCTTTATCATTCTTTAATACTCTGATAAGATGTTCTTGAGATTCTTGGGTGGTGATTACGATTAAAGGAAAAGTTGTTGAGGGTAATTACTTAAACAAATTTTATTTGTGTGAAATCCTGCTGCTTTAGAAGAAACATTTTATTCTCCCATGCTTCTCTCTTCTAAATGTTTGTGACATTTTGTTTCTGAACTCCTCTCATTTTTATTGCATTTTAATTTTTTTCAGATCCTGTTGTCCTTAATCTTGCAAAACAGATGTTTCTGCAGCTTTAGGCCTTTGCCTTGGGAAGATGTCCAAAGAGGAACTAGATAAGACCAAGGATGTGATGCACTTGATTCTTCAAGGAGTTAGCTGTAGGTTCTTTTTCCTTTGTCTTTGGTAGACTGTCTTGTGATGTTTATTGATGATGGCTTATATCTTTAATTTAATTGCTGCCAGGTAGGCTGGAGAGCCCCAATGATTTGGTTCGGAAAATGGCTAGTAGTGTTGCTTTTATGTTCTCTAAAGTAATTGACCCAAAACATCCTCTATACCTTGATGATAGCTGTACTGGGGAAACTATTGATTGGGAATTTGGAATAACCACCCGTGATAAAGAGGCTCTGCTCACCTCAAGTTCCAAAGGAAAGAATCTTGACAAAATGATAACAGCATCAACCTCAATGCCAGAAAAGGACCTTGACTGTGTAACACATGATGAAATGCTCACCAAAAAGAAGGGTGGAAAGAACAAATTATTTGAAAACTCAATTGATCCTGATGAAATTATTGATCCAGCTACACTAAATTATGAATCAGTCTCTGATCAAGATGAGGATGATGAAAAAGCAAGTGAGGATTCTGATTCCTCAGACTCATCTTTACAGCCCTATGACTTGTCAGATGATGACAATGATTTGAAAAAAAAAATTTCACAGTTGGTTGATGTAGTTGGAGCTCTGCGGAAATCCGATGATGCTGACGGGGTGAGTCATTTGTGTTCATTGATCATTTTTGTCACAAAAGGTTTTTCTGACAGGACAGTTTTAGGTAATAGTTTGTGGCATCTCTCATATTTTACCTGCTGCAGATTTTATTGATCCGAAGATCTCCCAGCTTGGACTCATGCATATTGTTTGTAAAATAAATTTTTTGTAAGCCTGTTAACCATTTCTTTTGGGACTCAAGTATTCTTGCTATTGCAGGCGGAGAGGGCTCTTGATGTTGCCGAAAAGCTTGTGCGAGCATCACCTGATGAACTTATTCATGTGGCAGGTGATTTAGTTAAAACTCTTGTACAAGTTCGTTGCTCTGATGTGGCTGTAGAAGGTGAGGAAGAATCAGCTGAGGAGAAGAGACACAGAGCCTTGGTTGCTTTGCTTGTCACATGTCCATTTGAATCTCTTGAAACCCTAGACAAGCTGTTATATTCACCTAACTTAGACGTCAGCCAACGCATTATGATCCTTGATATCATGACAGAAGCAGCTCAAGAGCTTGCCAATTCTAAAGTTATGAAACCTAAACATCAAGCAAGGGCCAGCATTTCAACCATTTCAGAGACTCAACCATGGTTCTTGCCTAGTAGCACTGGACCCCCTGGAGCCAGTGCCTGGGAAGAGATCTCAGAGACAGGAACTCTACTGAACTGGTCAGCTCGTTATGAGAGAGAACTTCCATCAAAACCTGGTCAGATCAAGAAAGGGAAGACGCGCCGATGGAGCCTCAAATCAGCAAATATACAAGAAAACCAGATGGAATTGTCCCATAACAAATTTCCTGTGTATGCAGCAGCATTTATGCTTCCTGCCATGCAGGGATTTGATAAGAAAAGGCATGGTGTTGACTTGCTAGGGAGGGATTTTATTGTTTTGGGAAAACTTATCTATATGCTCGGTGTTTGCATAAAATGTGCATCTATGCATCCAGAAGCATCTGCATTGGCTCCGGCTCTTCTAGAAATGTTAAAATCCAGGTAATTATTGACCATCAGTTAACAGATTGTGGCATTACCTTGAGATTGACTTTGTGGGAGAAGCATTATTTAGTGGCAGGGCAGGATCAACCATTTGCCCTGGTCTCAAAAAATGTTTCAGTGTTTGTGCATACCCGTTGTAGAAGTGATAATAGCATGTATTGATGGCAGTTCTCCTTCTAATAGATACCGGTTTACCCATTCTTTTGCATAGATATCTGATATTTTCACATTTAGAAGACAGCTTCGTATTTTTGAAGAAACAGACATTTGTTGATATGTCACTTAATCTAAAGGTGTCAATTCATGCAGGGAGGTATGCCGTCACAAAGAAGCATATGTCAGAAGAGCTGTTCTTTTTGCAGCTTCATGTGTGTTGGTTGCACTTCATCCCTCTTTTGTAGCATCTGCCTTGCTTGAAGGAAATGCTGATCTTTCTAGTGGGCTTGAATGGATTCGATCATGGGCGCTTGATGTAGTTGATTCAGACACCGATAGAGACTGCTATACAGTAAGCAAGGAATTTTTAAGCTCTATTAAGGCTCAAATTTTTGGCTTCATTGTTTTTTTCGATTCCGAAAAAGGTTATAGTATACACTACATACAGTCAAACATATATTGTCATCTTTTTATACACGTCTTCCAGAATTTACCTTGTCTCATTATTTATAAGGAATGTCCTATATATCTGCTTTTTCTGTCTACTTATTTGAGTAACTGTTGATGTTTTGTAGTTGGCTATGTCGTGTCTCCAACTCCATGCTGAAGTGGCTCTCCAAGCTTCGCGAGCACTAGAATCAGCCGAAAGCACATTCAAGTCAAAGGGTGTTGGCCTTCCATCTACTCTCTCAAAGGGAACAATCATAATCCCCAACTCGAATGTGGAATACTAGCTAGACTTCGCCATCTTGCTACCGATAATGATCTTTTGATTGTACAGTTAGTGACGTTCATTCTAAATTTATAGAAATTTTGTATTCAATTCCCTGGATTCTGTGGTTAACAAATCAGATGATAACTAACAAGATACCAATCATGCGTATACAAAAATCAAAATTATGCAACTAACTCAATTTGCTGCTAATTAATTACCTCTAGTTATCAAAGTTAAAAGTAATATAATCAGACAGATTTTATTCAACATTTAAAAGTGATGCGTTAAGGATCCTTGAATCATGTGATGATGGCTGTGGCCTTTGACAGCCGTCTCTAAATTCTTCTCGTCTCTTGTCCCCTCAAAATCATCATCGCCACAACCACCAACTAACGTCGCCTACCCAAAGGGTCCAAAACCAGTTTACCCCCATAGTCACAGCTAGAGCGACTGAGTTTGCCCCCTCAGTCACGGATCATGATGATATTACTGCGGTGGTGTGGCCTTCACTGGTTAATGCAAACATTCTTTACTATTACAATGTTCAGATTAATGTGGGTGATGATCCTGAGGAGAAGACACCGAAACGCTTCAGGAGTGCGGTCTTCAGAGCTGATATTATCCGAGAGCACAAGAGAAGACGATTCTTTGGAGTAATCATGAAAAGAAGCAGTGAAAAGCAAGATCCGCCACTCAGAGGAATTGTAAAAGGTAAAAGCTTCAGGTTCATGTTCGCATTCTCGTTCTTATATGTGTTCCTAGCACAAACCCGAGAATAGGCAATTGCAGAATGGAAGAAGACTTTGATTGATAGAATTACCTTATCGTTTGAAGCTTTGAACTGGCAAGCTTGTACAGTCAAAGTGGAGTGATCACTTGCCCTAGAAATTTTCCAGGCTCTATATTAATGTTCAAGTCGATTTCTATAAATAATTCATTTGGCAAACAACAATCAATACTGTTGTGGAGAGCTCCTGTTACTCAGTACAGAGAAGCATGGCTGAAAAAATAATAGTAAGACTGCAAGACCGCGGTAGTCCCGAGTGAAACTTAGATACAAGTCACTATTTTCATTACAGGAGGAGTCAATATAATATGCCTACATCATAACGTTTCATAGATTGCATCTACACACTAGGAAAATCAATATTTTAGAAAGCATTGAGCTTCTTGCATAAAAGTTCCATGCTTTCTAGACTGAACCAATTTTTTTCCATCTGCAGAATATTAAGGAAAGTAATAAGACTTTGTCACTAATATAAATTATCAACGCTGCAAATGATAAAATATAAGAGCAACAGGAAAGCTTACAAAGTAAGGATAGCCATCAATGTTAAAATTCTCTGGAGCACTCTCCACAAACATATTAATGTAACATAGAACAAATTTACCACATTCTTCACCATTTCTCTGCTGAGGGACCTGAAATAAAATAAAATTAAACAAGAGCAAATTTACAGGCATTGGTATGAAAAATTAACCAAGAGCTAGTATATTGATCACCTTAGGCACCAAAAGGGGAATTCGAGAAATTGCCTCCTTAGTCACAGGCCTATTCTCTGCTCTATATATGTCCAACACAAACCTTGAACACAGAGAGTAAATGTTCAATACTCAACAGGGCAAAGACAGTAATTCGAAAAATAATAATAACTACAATAATAAAACGCCAAACTTTCTTATGTCTGGTTCAATTCGCCTGGGATTTGCCTTTTCAAGAGAATCCAACAACAAGATGCACGGAGTTCTTGTTTCTGACTGCAAACTCTCACCAAAGTTACAGAAAATTAACAGGCTCCAGTGACTCCTGAAAAACAAAGGATTTGAAATGATACAGTTACATGCACTAACAAGGAATCTGTTATTTAGTGGCTAAGGTAAGAGAAATGCTCACCAGCAAACAACGGGAACAAGAACATATTTTTTTGAGAAAATGTTCTTCTTCTTAATCCATGTCAAAACCTTTTCTTTGGTAGATGCCTTAGTATACAAGCTAAACCATAAAGAATCAAGGCACATAAAACAAGACTTCTTATCCTCCGGTAAGCTCCTCCACAAATTACTACACAAATTTTACCTAAAATCAGCACAAGCTAACTAAATTAAAGGCTACCACAAGAGATTACAGAAACAATATCTTACTCCAAGTGGCACTCAAATTTTCCTGAGTCTAGTTTGTTCTGTTTTCTATTCTGTCGTTTAGAGATTTCATTCTTGCACTTAACAGTTCTCGTTGATCGTTTACGGCAAGGGATTGTATCTAAAAAACACGGGGCATTTAATTCAAAGTCCTTTAACTGTTGTCTAGATGTCTTGATTCTGCGAGAACGCAAATTTGCTAAGACTTGCAGCCAACAAGTGCGATGCTTTAAAATTTGATCAGGAATATCTGCCAGAGCATAACACACTCAGCCATTAATCTTTTTCTATTCATTATTCAATCTAATATTTATATAACTTCAATAAAAAAACACAAGCATAAAATAAATTTAAGTTCCCACAAGTAAAAAAATTAAGTTGAAAAATTCAGTAACATTCTGAACTAATTTAAAGATCTCAAGGATAATCAAAACTAATTATGCATTCTCTCATTTGGGTCATTGTAAAAAGGTGGGCTTGAATGCGATAAATACATAACACACAATCACTCAATCCTGCTGCTTAAATGAAAAACAACTCAAAAACCCTTTTAGGAAAACAATTTTCCCACCATAGTATTTGAAGCAATTCAAAATAACACATCTAGCTTTACTGTATTCACCAACATTTTACCAAAACTAAAACAAAAAAGTGTTACCAGGAGTTTTAGAAACGAGATCAATTGGATTGGTGAGATGGCCAAGCTGTGCTTTCCCCATTTCTTTTCAGTTGTTTCTCAGGAACACTTAGGGTTCTCCCGCTTTTTATTATTTTCCTGCCGTTTTGACTGCAAAGAATTCGTAGTTTCGTACAGGGAAAAATCCAAAATAATAATAATAATAATAACAAATCTTACAAACATTTGTGTACAACATTTGTACACAAACTAACGTGACATAAAATAAAGAGTAATACTATATATATATCATTTTCATATAACATTTTTCATATACCATTATGTGGTAAGATATGATTGACTAATTTAAAGTTAAAAGTAAACTTTCACTCAATCATATCTTACCACGTAATGTTGTATGAGAAATATTGTATGAGAATGATGTATGTATAATATTATTCTAAAATAAATGGAAGAGTGAATATTAAAAGGAGAGAATAAACATTTTTCCACCCAAGGTTCGGCAAAATGACACTTTCCCACTTATCAAGCTTCAAAATGACACATTCCCACCCTTTGTCAAAACCTGTTATGTTTTCTATTAATATTTAACTGAAAAGACGAAAATACTCTTAAATATTTGACTTTATAACTTTTTTTTAATTTTTGAATTAACCAAAAAGTAAGATATTAAAAAGTCAAAAAAGAAAAAATAGTTAGCCCAACTAAAAAGTTAAGAGTAGTACTATCAAATTGTTTAAAGTTAAATGACATTAATATTTATTTATTTATAATGTCATAAATATCTCATCACTATTATTCAATAATCTACTAATATAATGTTTTTTGTTTTTACTAATTAACATATAAAATCTTAATAGTTAATATTCCTAATTAATTAAATAAACACACTTGAGTAAAAACTTTTACTTAACTAAATTTTAATTTATAATAAACTATTTAAGGGACTTTTAGTCAACTATTAACAAAAACACTAACAGACCTAACGAAGGGTGGGAAAATGTCATTTTGAAACTTGATGGGTGGAAAAATATCATTTGGCCAAACCTTGGGTAGGAAAATTTGTTCTCCCCGTATAAAAAGTCAAACCCATCTTATTCACTTTTTCATTTATTTTGTGTCACATCAATTTTTACACAAATCTTTATAAGATTTATTTGTACATATAACATTACTCTAATAATAATAATAATAATAATAATAATAATAATAATAATAATCTTCAGTGTACAATTTCAATAATACTAAATATTCAAATAAATCTTATAAAAATTAAACTGATGTGGCATAGGGAACTTACTCTTTCATTTATTTTCTGTCACATTATTTTGTATATAAATATTTGTATCAATTGTTTGTACATACAGCATTGCTCCTACGGTTTTGGGTGAGGTAATGTTTCTGTTTGTATGGTTTCAACTTTCTATTACTGAGGAAGTGTAAATTGATCAAAATACAGTAACATAAGTTATATAGAATCAAATATCATTTGGGGGATAACACATTTAATAACTTACAAAATGGTACATAAATTTCAAATTATTCGAGAAAGAGATAATTAGTAGTTATTTACCTTCAAACTTAAGCTAAAAAATTTAAAAAAACCTAAATACCCTTAAGTCATAGTTAAAATAAATAAAAATTGAAAAAAACGTTTGGTTAGAGGAAAATACCATTATTATTTCTACATAAATATATTGTTTCTAATTTTTTCCCATATAAATTCAATTACAAGAAGTAAAATAAACACGAGTAGAATATTGTTGTTATGCCAAAACGCAACAATATACCCAATCGACCATGATGAGATTGAGTAGGATGTGTACATGATTAAGAATAACTAATTTGGAATGAGTTAGAAAATCCACAACAAAGTGACAAAAGAGGTTTTTAAAGTGGTTCGACAAGTATAAATCAAATATACGATCAACTGCTATGTTATTGTTTTGTATTTGCTTTACATACATAATGATTACAAGGGAAACACGTAAAAGCAAGGTTAAACTGTGTGTGTGAATCATTCTCTCTCAAAATGGAGATAGAGTCTTCCTTTTATACATCATCTAAAAGTGGTTGAGAGCTATAGTTACGGGATAGATTACACGTATAATCCTCTATAATCTGGATCTGAGTTAACCTCTCTCATACTTAAATCTGAACACACATGTTTAATACTGATAGACTTGTGTAGAAAGCCATTTGCTATGTGAGCGACACATGGGGTAGGCTTAATCGTCAAATCCTGGTTCGATGTGAGGACACGTGGCACAAATCTGGTCGTTGGAAAGTTCATGCACAACAAATTCAAGAAACCCCATACCAACATAATTAACCCTCATAAAATACATTTACTGAAATTTTGAAGAGACAATAGAAAATTCTAACACTGTCAAGAACAATGGGGTGTATTTAGAATTTAACTAATTAAAAGCCCACGACGGCCCACTTTAGATTTGCAAGACAAGACTTTTGAAGTTATATATCATTATAATCCACTACGACCAGCACGCACATTTTCTCTCTTCTAACCTTCCTCCTTTCTCAAGAAATCCTAAACTTGGAAATCTAAGTCACTCAGTAACCCGACTCAGCCATGGATAGCCAAGACGGAACTCAACAACCACACCTTGTACTCGCTCACAAGCGTTTCCTTCTAACTCACCCGGATGTTCAAGACATCGAGAAGGTCCGTCTAAAAGAAGAAGTTTTCGCTATGGTCAAAGCCGACGGTACGTAATTCGCTCGATGCACTTTGAGTCTCTTACAATTTTTTTTTCGAGTTACTCTAGAGTTTTTGTATTGCATTTTAATTTTTGTTGTTTCAAATGTAGATATGGCCACGTTTTATGAAACCCTAGCGGAGGAGTCCGTGCTGGATATGGATCAGAGCGTTCTTGACACGATGCGTGCGAAGATCGACGAGGAGATTAAGAAGTTTGATGAAAAGTGAGTTATTTTTAAGTGCTTTTTTTTAGTTGGTTGCCGAATAATTGGAAGGAAGTAGAAGAGATTTACATTTTTTTTATCTGGTTGTTTACTGAGCTTCTATGTGAAAATTTGAATTTCTTGAATCAGGCTCAATTTAGTGGAGCGGTTTTGTGTTTCGGGTCTAAGTTAATCATTAGTTGTAATTGCGATAATGGAATCATATTTGTTGATTGTGGTTGTTAATGGCTTAATGCTACCGAAATTAAATATTTAACTAATTAATTACGGAGATTGGAACTTAAAGTTTGAAGGGATGCATTGTTTTGATAAACTATGATAGAATGTCCCTCGGGCACACTGCTTGATATTCTGCTTCAAATTGAGTATTTCTTTTTCAAACTGTTGCAAGCATGTCAAATTGGTTGCAGTTTAATGTTATCTCAGTATTTGAGGATAATATGGGTAGTACTGTTATATTGTGTGAGGAAAGGTGGTCGGCTGATTTTTCTCAGTGTTCTTAATGGCTGTGTGCGTTGTTAAAAATCTTGAATAAAAGAATTGAACGCCGTGGTTTTATAGTTGGCTTAGAAGAGAGTCTTACAGTTGTAAACCTTATAAAATGGTTTGGAAGCCCTCTGTGGATTTGGATTTGGATTTCACATCAGTGAATACTGAAGGGAAAACACAAGATGGGTCTGCAGAAATAATTGGGCTTGATGGTACTCTGCTGGAACTTACTAGATTGAACTAGATGTTTAATAGAGCCTTTCGGGGGTGATGGTCTTTACGTAAGGTTTCCCTCTGGCTGCTATTCTAATGTTTTCTTTTATTCTTGTCTTCTTAATCCTCTTTCTCCAAATTTTGTATTCCGATGTTGACCTGAGGACAACGGGACTAGGTTACAGAATAATATTTAGTTTTGAAATTCTGTTGGCCATGTCATTCTCTGTGCTTGAGTTTTATTAATAGCGTAGGTTTCAGCATGAATCGTCTCCCACCCTCCCTCCCACCCTCCTGTTGCTGTAATTTTATTGCGCTGAGCTAAATTTTACAGCTTCAGGAACGCTTAGTGGTTTTTGAGATCTAAGATTATATCATTTAAAGTTGGTAATCAGGGTATTTTGTAGCTCTGATGGAAGAAAACAAGGAATTAGGTGATAACATCCATTTGTGCAAGATAAAATGATAGAAAATTGCCATATTTTGTGCTTGATATATGGTGTTAGAACTCTTGCTGTCCTTTTCTTATTTGGTTGGCTCATGTCTTTTAATATCATAGACTATAAAATAATGAATAAGTAAATATCTTGGATGAATATAATAATTTTCTCTGAAACTGAATTTTTCTTTCAGAGGCTAAGTTTGTTGACTCTCTTTGATTTCCATTTCTCTAAATTATACTATATATGTCTTTTCTGAGCCTATTTGGTTATCATAGGATTTTGCTTGTAATAATAAGCAAAAAAGTATTTGATTGTTATATTTTGGTAACAGATGTCTGGCTGACTTTTGGTTTTGCTTGATTTCTGTGTTTGTTTAGGATTGAGTCTCTTTATTTTGTCAAAAATCAAAGCTTGGATGAAACTTGCAAAACATTCTCACAAGAAAGATTATTAAATTTTAAATGGTGCAAATCCAGTATTTAATGGGAGATATTTCATGGATTTGAAAGCCTGACCTAATGTGCCATAGATAATGGAAACATTGTAAATTGAGTCAGTGTCGGATGTTGTGGGTGAATCATTGGATGTTTGTTTTGAATCATGTCAAATAAGAGCCCTCCCATGGCTCCTGCTTATATTTTATTGGAAAGCAATCAGTAAATGGGTAATCATTTCTTTTGGTTGTCTTTTATAGGATTGCTGATGCTGAAGAGAATTTGGGTGAAAGTGAAGTTCGTGAAGCTCATTTAGCTAAGTCATTATTTTACATTCAGATTGGTGATAAGGTATATAACTATTATGACTTGTTGCTTTTTGTAGTATTTTAGTCCACAATTATATGCTTTTTGTGCATTTGTTGTTTTAATTAAAAAATTGTCCCACTTGAACCCAGGAAAAAGCTTTGGAACAACTGAAGATAACAGAAGGCAAAACAGTTGCTGTTGGGCAAAAGATGGATTTGGTGTTCTATACACTGCAGCTTGGGTTTTTCTACATGGATTTTGATCTTATTTCCAAGAGCATTGATAAGGCCAAGAAGTGCGTCAGCAATTTCCGACGACCTTTTTCATTTACATTTCCCTAAAGTGCGGCCTGTGAATCTCTGATTTAACTGTTTGTTTATGATGCCAGCTTGTTTGAAGAGGGAGGTGATTGGGAAAGGAAGAACCGTTTGAAGGTGTATGAAGGCTTGTACTGCATGTCCACTCGGAATTTTAAGAAGGCAGCCAATTTATTTTTCGATTCAATTTCAACGTTCACAACTTATGAGCTTTTCCCGTATGACACCTTCATATTTTACACTGTCCTTACAAGTATTATATCATTGGACAGAGTTTCCCTGAAGCAAAAGGTATCTGGGGTTATGCACCAGTGTTTATGCAGTGAATTCTTGGTTTTATTTGTTCTATTAGTCAAATGGCATGCTTACTGTCAATCTTGCTAATTTGAACTAACTGCAGGTGGTGGATGCTCCTGAGATCTTGACAGTGATTGGGAAAATCCCTTATCTTTCCGAGTTCTTAAACTCTCTTTATGATTGTCAATACAAATCATTTTTCTCTGCTTTTGGTAAGTATAGATCTAATATTTCTTGTA
Source organism: Pistacia vera (assembly GCF_008641045.1). NCBI lineage: Eukaryota > Viridiplantae > Streptophyta > Magnoliopsida > Sapindales > Anacardiaceae > Pistacia > Pistacia vera. Next base: position 185,038 of record NW_022196419.1, read on the forward strand.
CCACAATTTAATTGAATGTCTTCAGAATTGTTGGTTGTTTTGCTTTATCTCTGAATTATAGTGCTGCTTTATCACCTTTGAATTTGTGGTGATATAATGATTGACCATTCATAAGGTGTCTGAATTATGTTCTCACAGCTAGGCTTTTTTTATTGTTCTATTTTCAGCTGGCTTGACAGAGCAAATAAAATTGGACCGTTATTTGTATCCACACTTTCGGTATTACATGAGGGAGGTCAGAACCGTTGTGTATTCTCAATTTTTGGAATCCTATAAGAGCGTTACTATTGAAGCAATGGCAAAGGCATTTGGTGTAACAGTGGAGTTCATTGATCTGTGAGTACCTAATTGCATGAATGCATGTTCCTTTATATATATACTTTTGAAGAAAAAAAAGTTTAGATGGTCCCTTATATTCTGAGGTCCTGTTATGTTTGAATATTTTGGCCTATCAGTAAGCGTAACCCTTTTATTTCTCCAGGGAGCTATCACGGTTTATTGCAGCTGGGAAGCTTCATTGTAAGATTGATAAGGTTGCTGGTGTTCTTGAAACTAATCGCCCGGATGCAAAGAATGCTCTTTACCAAGCAACAATCAAGCAAGGGGACTTCTTATTGAACCGCATCCAGAAGCTTTCTCGTGTGATTGATCTATGAAATTGGTTGAGGCAATTTTTTAATTCTGAAATGATGCTGAAATTTGCGAGTTATAAAGAAATACAGAGAATAGGAACTCTTGTTGTTTGCCTTTATCTGAATTAACTTGATACTAGTTAAGATCTGCTTTCTCTGCTTTGCAAATTTGTTTAGAATTATAGCTGATTAAGTTGTCATCATCCCCATTTGTTATATGAGTTCCTTCTTGAGGTGATTATTTTGAGTGCACGAATACATGATATCTAATTATTTTGCTTTGGGGATCTAATTAAGCAAACCTCTCAGCAAGCATGATGTCGTTTCAGAAATAGCTTTTCCAATGCATTATTGAAACTTTAGGAGCACGAAATCGGTGATATGATGCGTGGGGATATGTAAGACTTATTGGGCCATCGCTAGTGGATCTGGATCCAGTATTTGCAAGCTATATACTTCTTTTCCTTCACATTTTCAATTGATTGATAAATTTTTTTACCCCAATGTCTTCCCTTTTGGTGATGCTTAAAAGAAAGTTGGATGGTGAATAACTCAATTCAGGCTCCCACGGTTTTAGGTCCCGCTGCTCCTGCAACATACAGTACTGCTAGAACTTGTCCAATCTTTTAATATCATGTACCATTTTTCAATATATTACCGTATCTTTTATCATTTGCCCACTTGATACTATGGTTTTGAAAACAACGGCTTATGGGCCAATCAATATTTCAACCTTTGTCCTTCAATGTTTGATGCATATGTGCCACCAATTATTTTGTTTTATTTTAAATAAACTAGATAAGACCAAGGATGTGATGCACTTGATCTTCAAGGAGTTAGCTGTAGGTTCTTTTTTTCCTTTGTCTTGGTAGACTGTCTTGTGATGTTTATTGATGATGGCTTTATCTTTAATTTAATTGCTGCCAGGTAGGCTGAGAGTCCCCAATGATTTGGTTCGGAAAATGGCTGTAGTGTTCTTTTTTGTTCTCTAAAGTAATTGACCAAAACATCCTCTATACCTTGATGATAGCTGTACTGGGGAAACTATTGATTGGGAATTTGGAATAACCACCCGTGATAAAGAGGCTCTGCTCACCTCAAGTTCCAAAGGAAGAATCTTGACAAAATGATAACAGCATCAACCTCAATGCCAGAAAAGGACCTTGACTGTGTACACATGATGAAATGCTCACTAAAAAGAAGGGTGAAAGAACAAATTATTTGAAAACTCAATTGATCCTGATAAATTATTGATCCAGCTACACTAAATATGAATCAGTTCTCTGATCAAGATGAGGATGATGAAAAAGCAAGTGAGGATTCTGATTCCTCAGACTCATCTTTACAGCCCTATACTTGTCAGATGATGACAATGATTTGAAAAAAAAATTACATTTGGTTGTATGTAGTTGGAGCTCTGCGGAAATCCGATGACTGACGGGGTGAGTCATTTGTGTTCATTGATCTTTTTGTCCAAAAGGTTTTTCTGACAGGACAGTTTTAGGTAATAGTTTGTGGCATCTCTCATATTTTACCTGCTGCAGATTTTATTGATCCGAAATCTCCCAGCTTGGACTCATGCATATTGTTGTTAAAATAAATTTTCTGTAAGGCTGTTAACCATTTCTTTTGGTACTCAAGTATTCTTGCTATTGCAGGCGAGAGGGCTCTTGATGTTGCTGAAAAGCTTGTGCGAGCATCACCTGATGAACTTATTCATGTGGCAGGTGATTTAGTTAAAACTCTTGTACAATTTCGTTGCTCGATGTGCTGTAGAAGGTGAGGAAGAATCAGCTGAGGAAGAGACCACAGAGCCTTGGTTGCTTTGCTTGTCACATGTCCATTTGAATCTCTTGAAACCCTAAACAAACTGTTATACTCACCTACTTAGATGTCAGCCAACGCATTATGATCCTTGATATCATGACAGAAGCAGCTCAAGAGCTTGCCAATTCTAAAGTTATGAAACCTAACATCAAGCAAGGGCCAGCATTTCAACCTTTCAGAGACTCAACCATGGTCTTGCCTAGTACACTGGACCCCCTGGAGCCAGTGCCTGGGAAGAGATCTCAGAGACAGGAACTCTACTGAATTGGTCAGCTCGTTATGAGAGAGAACTTCCATCAAAACCTGGTCAGATCAAGAGAGGGAAGACGCGCCGTGGAGCCTCAAATCAGCAAATATACAGAAAACCAGATGGAATTGTCCCATACAAATTTCCTGTGTATGCAGCAGCATTATGCTTCCTGCCATGCAGGGATTTGATAAGAAAAGGCATGGTGTTGACTGCTAGAGGATTTTATTGTTTTGGGAAAACTTATCTATATGCTCGGTGTTTGCATAAAATGTGCATCTATGCATCCAGAAGCATCTGCATTGGCTCCGGCTCTTCTGAAATGTTAAAATCAGGTAATTATTGACCATCAGTTAACAGATTGTGGCATTACCTTGAATTGACTTTGTGGGAGAAGCATTATTAGTGGCAGGGCAGGATCAACCATTTGCCCTGGTCTCAAAAATGTTTCAGTGTTTTGCACATACCCGTTGTAGAAGTGATAATAGCATGTATTGATGGCAGTTCTCCTTTTAATAGATACCAGTTTACCCATTCTTTGCATAGATATCTGATATTTTCACATTTAGAAGACAGCTTCTTATTTTTGAAGAAACAGACATTTGTTGATATGTCACTTAATCTAAAGGTGTCAATTCATGCAGGAGGTATGCATCACAAAGAAGCATATGTCAGAAGAGCTGTTCTTTTTGCAGCTTCATGTGTGTTGGTTGCACTTCATCCCTCTTTTGTAGCATCTGCCTTGCTGAAGGAAATGCTGATCTTTCTAGTGGGCTTGAATGGATTCGATCATGGCGCTTGATGTAGTTGATTCAGACACCGATAGAGACTGCTATACAGTAAGCAGGAATTTTTAAGCTCTATTAAGGCTCAAATTTTTGGCTCCATTGTTTTTTTTCGATTACGAAAAAGGTTATAGTATCACACATACAGTCAAACATATATTGTCATCTTTTTATGCACGTCTTCCAGAATTTACCTTGTCCATTATTTTAAAGGATGTCCTATATATCTGCTTTTTTCTGTCTACTTATTTGAGTTAACTGTTGATGTTTTGTAGTTGGCTATGTCGTGTCTCCAACTCCATGCTGAATGTGGCTCTCCAAGCTTCGCGAGCACTAGAATCAGCCGAAAGCACATTCAAGTCAAGGGTGTTGGCTTCCATCTACTCTCTCAAAGGAACAATCATAATCCCCACTCGAATGTGGAATACTAGCTGACTTCGCCATCTTGCTACCGATAATGATCTTTTGATTGTACAGTTAAGTGACATTCATTCTAAATTTATAGAAATTTTGTATTCAATTCCCTGGATTCTGTGTTAACAAATCAGATATAACTAACAATACAACATGCGTATACAAAAATCAAAATTATGCAACTAACTCAATTTGCTGCTAATTAATTACCTCTTTATCAAAGTTAAAAGTAATATAATCAGACGATTTTATTCAACATTTAAAAGTGATGCGTTAAGGATCCTTGAATCATGTGATGATGGCTGTGGCCTTTGACAGCCGTCTCTAAATTCTTCTCGTCTCTTGTCCCCTCAAAATCATCATCGCCACAACCACCAACTAACGTCGCCTACCCAAAGGGTCCAAAACCAGTTTACCCCCATAGTCACAGCTAGAGCGACTGAGTTTGCCCCCTCAGTCACGGATCATGATGATATTACTAGCGGTGGTGTGGCCTTCACTGGTTAATGCAAACATTCTTTACTATTACAATGTTCAGATTAATGTGGGTGATGATCCTGAGGAGAAGACCCCGAAACGCTTCAGGAGTGCGGTCTTCAGAGCTGATATTATCCGAGAGCACAAGAGAAGACGATTCTTTGGAGATCATGAAAGAAGCGTGAAAAGCAAGATCCGCCCTCAGAGGAATTGTAAAGGTAAAGCTTCAGTTCATGTTCGCATTCTCTTTCTTATATGTGTTCCTAGCACAAACCCGAGAATAGGCAATTGCAGAATGGAAGAAGACTTTGATTGATAGAATTACCTTATCGTTTGAAGCTTTGAACTGGCAAGCTAGTACAGTCAAAGTGGGTGATCACTTGCTCTAGAATTTTTCCAGGCTCTATATTAATGTTCAAGTCGATTTCTATAAATAATTCATTTGGCAAACACAATCAATACTGTTGTGGAGAGCTCCTGTTACTCAGTACAGAGAAGCATGGCTGAAAAATAATAGTAGAACTGCAAGACCGTGGTAGTCCCGAGTGAAACTTAGATATAAGTCACTATTTTCATTACAGGACGAGTCATATATTGCCTACATCATAACGATTCATAGATTGCATCTACGCACTAGAAAATCATATTTTTAGAAAGCATTGAGCTTCTTGCATAAAAGTTCCATGCTTTCTAGACTGAACCAATTTTTTTCCATCTGCAGAATATTAAGGAAAGTAATAAGACTTTGTCACTAATATAAATTATCAACGCTGCAAATGATAAAATATAAAGCAACAGGAAAGCTTACAAAGTAAGATAGCCATCAATGTTAAAATTCTCTGAGCACTCTCCCAAACATATTAATGTAACATAGAACAAATTTACCACATTCTTCACCATTTTCTCGCTGAGGGACCTGGAATAAAATAAAATTAAACAAGAGCAAATTTACAGGCATTGGTATGAAAAATTAACCAAAGCTAGTATATTGATCACCTTAGCACCAAAAGGGGATTTCGAGAAATTGCCTCCTTATTCACAGGCCTATTCTCTGCTCTATATATGTCCAACACAAACCTTGAACACAGAGAGTAAATGTTCATACTCACAGGCAAGACAGTAATTCAAAAATAATAATACTACAATAATAAAACGCCAAACTTTCTTATGTCTGGTTCAATTCGCCTGGGATTTCCTTTTCAAGAGAATCCAACAACAGATGCACGGAGTTCTTTTTCTGACTGCAAACTCTCACAAAGTTACAGAAAATTAACAGGCTCCAGTGACTCCTGAAAAACAAAGGATTTGAATGATACAATTACATGCACTAACAAGGAATCTGTTATTTAGTGGCTAAGGTAAGAGAAATGCTCACCAGCAAACAACTGGAACAAGACATATTTTTTTGAGAAAATGTTCTTCTTCTTAATCCAAGTCAAAACCTTTTCTTTGTAGATGCCTTAGTGTACAAGCTAAACCAAAAGAATCAAGGCACATAAAACAAGACTTCTTATCCTCCGGTAAGCTCCTCCACAATTACTACACAATTTTACCTAAAATCAGCACAAGCTAACTAAATTAAAGGCTACCACAAGAGATTACAGAAACAATATCTTACTCCAAGTGGCACTCAAATTTTCCTGAGTCTAGTTTGTTCTGTTTTCTATTCTGTCGTTTAGAGATTTCATTCTTGCACTTAACAGTTCTCGTTGATCGTTTACGGCAAGGGATTGTATCTAAAAAACACGGGGCATTTAATTCAAAGTCCTTTAACTGTTGTCTAGATGTCTTGATTCTGCGAGAACGCAAATTTGCTAAGACTTGCAGCCAACAAGTGCGATGCTTTAAAATTTGATCAGGAATATCTGCCAGAGCATAACACACTCAGCCATTAATCTTTTTCTATTCATTATTCGATCTAATATTTATAACTTCAATAAAAAAACACAAGCATAAAATATTTAAGTTCCCACAAGTAAAAAATTAAGTTGAAAAATTCAGTACATTCTGAACTAATTTAAAGATCTCAAGGATAATCAAAACTAATTATGCATTCTCTCATTTGGGTCATTGTAAAAAGGTGGGCTTGAATGCGATAAATACATAACACACAATCACTAATCCTGCTGCTTAAATGAAAAACAACTCAAAAACCCTTTTAGGAAAACAATTTCCCCACCATAGTATTTGAAGCAATTCAAAATAACACATCTAGCTTTACTGTATTCACCAACATTTTACCAAAACTAAAACCAAAAAGTGTTACCAGAGTTTTAGAGACGAGATCAATTGGATTGGTGAGATGGCCAATCTGTGCTTTCCCATTTCTTTTCAGTTGTTTCTCGGAACACTTAGGGTCTCCCGCTTTTTTATTTCCCTGCCGTTTTGACTGCAAAGAATTCGTAGTTTCGTACAGGGAAAATCCAAATAATAATATATAATAATATTGAAATAAACATAAGAGTAATACTAAAACCTACATCATTTTTATTATATATTTCTCATCATCTATATGATAAGATATGATTGGCTAATTTAAGTTAAAAGTAAACTTTCACCAAATCATATCTTGTCAGATAATGTTGTATGAGATGATGTTATCGTAATATTATCTAAAATAATAAAAGAGTGAATATAAAAGGAGAGAACGAATATTTTTCCATCCAAGGTTGGCAAAATGACTTTTTCCCACTCGCAATTTCAAATGACATTTTTTTCCACCTTCGTCAAAACTGTTATATTTTCTATTAATATTTAACTGAAAAGACGAAAATACTCTTAAATATTTACTTTATAACTTTTTTTTAATTTTTGAATTAGCCAAAAAGTAAGAATTAAAAAATCAAAAAGAAAAAATATTTAGGCCAACTAAAAAGTTAAGAGTAGTGCTATCAAATTGTTTAAAGTTAAATACATTAATATTTATTTATTTATATATCAAATATCTCATCACTGTTATTCAAATCTACTAATAAATATTTTATTTTTACTAATTAACATAGAAAATCTTATAGTTAATATTCCTAATTAATTAAATAAACAAGGAAAAAAGTATCTTACCTTGAGTAAAAACTTTCACTAAACTAAATTTTAATTTATAATAAACTATTTAAAGGTATTTTTTCTTTAGTCAAATATTAACAAAAACACTAACAGACCTAACGAAGGTGGGAAAGTGTCATTTTGAAACTTGATGGGTGGAAAATGTTGTTTTGCCAAACCTGGGTGAAAAAATTATTCTCCCATATAAAAAGTCAAACCTCATCATATTCACTATTCAATTAACTCTTCCATTTATTTTGTGCCACATCATTTTTTACACAAATCTTGTAAGATTTATTTGTACATGTAACATTCCTCTAATAATAATAATAATAATACTCAGTGTACAGTTTCAATAATACTAAATATTCAAATAATCTTACAAAATTTGTATACAAACTGATGTGCATAGGAAACTTACTCTTTTATTTATTTTCTGTCACTCACTTTTGTACTAAATATTTGTATCAATTGTTTGTACATAGCATTGCTCCTACGGTTTTGGGTGAGGTAATGTTTCTGTTTGTATGGTTTCAACTTTCTATTACTGAGGAATGTAATTGATCAAAATACAGTAACATAAGTTATATAGAATCAAATATCATTTGGGGGATAACTATTTAATAACTTACAAATTGGTACATAAATTTCAAATTATTCGAGAAAGAGATAATTAATAGTTATTTTACCTTCAAACTTAAGCTAAAAAATTTAAAAACCTAAATACCCTTAAGTCATAGTTAAAATAATAAAAATTGAAAAAAACGTTTGGTTAGAGGAAAATACCATTATTATTTCTACATAAATATATTGTTTCTAATTTTTTCCATATAAATTCAATTACAAGAAGTAAAATAAACACGAGTAGAATATTGTTGTTTGCCAAAACGCAACAACATACCCAATCGACCATGATGAATTGAGTAGGATATGTACGTGATTAAGATAATTAATTTGGAATGAGTTAGAAAATCCACAACAAAGTGGCAAAAGAGGTTTTTAAAGTGTTCGACAAATATGAATCAACATACGTCAATTGCTATGTTATTGTTTGTATTTGCTTTACATACATAATGATTACAAGGGAAACACGTAAAAGCAAGGTTAAACTCTCTCTTAGTGGGTTTCTTTTTGTGGTGTGATCATCCTCTCTCAAAATGGACATAGAGTATTCCTTATACATTGTCTAAATTGGTTGAGAGTTATAATTACGGTAGTTTACACGTATATTATCTATAATCGGTTAAACCTCTCATACTTAAGTCTGAACACACATGTTTATATTGATAGACTTGTGTAGAAGCCATTGCTATGTGATGACACATGGGGTAGGCTTAATCGTCAAATCTTGGTTTGATGCGAGGACTGTGGCACAAATTTGGTCGTTGGAAAGTCATGCACAACAATATATATTATGTTCAGAACCCCATATCAACATAATTAACCCTCATAAAATACTGAGGCTATGTTTGGTTTACATATTGGGAAAACTATAATAGTTTTTCCAAAAAAGTTAACTTTATTCCACCTATTTTTAAATAGTTTTTTAAATTATTCAATTTTTTTAATCCCCCTAAATTTGTTAATTTAATTAAACAATTCCTAATTTTTTTAAAAATTGACTAAAACACCCCAATAACCCAAATTTACCAGATTTTGCCACCACTGTCGAAAGCTGGCCGGAATCTGGTGTAATGGCGCACTACCGACCAGATTCAACTGGTGTGCATCGATCTAGTCTTTTCGTAGATTTGACCGGAAAAGGCCAGATCTATGGCCAAAGATCTGGCCGTGGACAGATCTTTGGCCGTAGACAGTCGTCAACGACGGCCAAGATATGGTTGTCGTTGACCATCAACAACGGCCGTATCTTTGGTCGTCAATGAGGCCGGAAAGGCCAATCGGCACGCGAACGGAAAGATCGAGTTAGTCACCGCGCCGATAAGGCAACTCCGACCACCCTCTAGTAGTGGTGGCCGGCTGTCCGTATTTATGAGTGGATTGAGGGTGTTTTTGTTAACTTTGAATATTTTATTATAGGAGGTTTTAGTAAATAATAAACATGGAGTATTTATGTTAATTTAAAAAATTCTACATCGTAATACCCACCTAATTTAATTTTTTTAAAAGATTATTACTAAAACCACCCATAATAACCAAATGGAGCCTGAAATTTGAAGAAACAATAGAAAATTCTGACACTGTCAAGAACAATGGGCTATTTAAAATTTAACTAATTAAAAGCCCACGACGGCCCACTTAGATTTGCAAGCCAGACTTTTGAAGTTATATATCATTATAATCCACTACGAACAACGCACACTTTCTCTCTTCTAACCTTCCTCCTTTCTCAAGAAATCCAAGCTTGGAAATCTAAGTCACTCAGTAACCCGACTCAGCCATGGATAGCCAAGACGGAACTCAACAACCACACCTTGTACTTGCTCACAAGCGTTTCCTTCTAACTCACCCAGATGTTCAAGACATCGAGAAGGTCCGTCTAAAAGAAGAAGTTTTCGCTATGGTCAAAGCCGACGGTACGTAATTCGCTCGATGCACTTTGAGTCTCTTACATTTTTTTTCGAGTTACTCTAGAGTTTTTGTATTGCATTTTAATTTTTGTTGTTTCAAATGTAGATATGGCCACGTTTTATAAACCCTAGCGGAGGAGTCCGTGCTGGATATGGATCAGAGCGTTCTTGACACGATGCGTGCGAAGATCGACGAGGAGATTAAGAAGTTTGATGAAAAGTGAGTTATTTTTAGTGCTTTTTTTTATTGGTTGCCGATAATTGGAAGGAAATAGAAGAGATTTACATTTTTTTTATCTGGTTTTTACTGAGCTTCTATGTGAAAATTTGAATTTCTTGAATGAGGCTCAATTTAGTGTAGCGGTTTGTGTTCGGGTCTAAGTTAATCATTAGTTGTAATTGCGAAATGGAATCATATTTGTTGATGGTGGTTGTTAATGGCTTAATGCTACCAGAATTAAATATTTAACTAATTAATTACGGAGATTGGAACTTAAAGTTTGAAGGGATGCATGTTTTGATAAACTATGATAGAATGTCCCTCGGTCACACTGCTTGATATTCTGCTTCAAATTGAGTATTTCTTTTTCAAACTGTTGCAAGCATGTCAAATTGGTTGCAGTTTATGTTACTCAGTATTTGAGGATAATATGGGTAGTACTGTATATTGTGTGAGGAAAGGTGGTGGCTGATTTTTCTCAGTGTTCTTAATGGCTGTGTCGTTGTTAAAAATCTTGAATAAAGAATTGAACGCCGTGGTTTTATAGTTGGCTTAGAAGAGAGTCTTACAGTTGTAAACCTTATAAAATGGTTTGGAAGCCCTCTGTGGATTTGGATTTGGATTTCACATCAGTGAATACTGAAGGGAAACACAAGATGGGTCTGCAGAAATAATTGGGCTTGATGGTACTCTGCCGGAACTTACTAGATTGAACTAGATGTTTAATAGAGCCTTTCGGGGGTGATGGTCTTTACGTAAGGTTTCCCTCTGGCTGCTATTCTAATGTTTTTTTTATTCTTGTCTTCTTAATCCTCTGTCTCCAAATTTTGTATTCCGATGTTGACCTGAGGACAACGGGACTAGGTTACAGAATAATATTTAGTTTTGAAATTCTGTTGGCCAGTCATTCTCTGTGCTTGAGTTTTATTAAGCGTAGGTTTCAGCATGAATGTCTCCCACCCTCCTCCCACCTCCTGTTGCTGTAATTTTATTGCGCTGAGCTAAATTTTACAGCTTCAGGAACGCTTAGTGGTTTTGAGATCTAAGATTATATCATTTAAAGTTGGTAATCAGGGTATTTTGTAGCTCTGATGGAAGAAACAAGGAATTAGTTGATAACTCCATTTGTGCAAGATAAAATGAAGAAAATTGCCATATTTTGTGCTATATATATGGTGTTAGAACTCTGCTGTCCTTTTCTTATTTGGTTGGCTCATGTCTTTTAATATCATAGACTATAAAATAATGAATAGTAAATATCTTGGATGAATATAATAATTTTCTCTGAAACTGAATTTTTCTTTCAGAGGCTAAGTTTGTTGACTCTCTTTGATTTCCATTTCTCTAAATTATACTATATATGTCTTTTCTGAGCCTATTTGGTTATCATAGGATTTTGCTTGTAATAATAAGCAAAAAAGTATTTGATGTATATTTTGGTAACAGATGTCTGGCTGACTTTTGGTTTGGCTTGATTTCTGTGTTTGTTTAGGATTGAGTCTCTTTATTTTGTCAAAAATCAAAGCTTGGATGAAACTTGCAAAACATTCTCACAAGAAAGATTATTAAATTTTAAGTGTGTCAAATCCAGCATTTAATGGGAGATATTTCATGGATTTGAAAGCCGACCTATGCTTCTTTGTATGAATTGCAACAGTGTGTGAGAGTAACAGTATGAGCATCATTCTGACAGAACAGACAACTGTGACAAACAATTCTAATATTTCATTGTATATTTGTTGGTTTGCTATGATAATCCTACAAATTTCTGTTGTTTCGTAGATTTTTTTTTTTTCATTCTTAATTGATCAAGCCTCAACACAGACTTCTAACTATCCATTGCCATCTAAATAATTTATGACAGATTAGTTGTACTTTGCTTGCTTGAAAATAATGGAGTTCTCCAGATGGCTAGAGAATTTGGCGTTTCTTGCATGTATGAAGATTCTACAAACGACTGGCTGAGGCCATCTCTTTCAAGGGTGGCACAGCTTGTTGCATCTGTGCCAGACAAAGCACGGCTGAGAGCACCGACTTCACTTACATCACAGTATCCTTATTCTCTCATGTGCAAATATATGGTTTAACTATGCATGCAATTACAGCATTTCTATGTGTGTTTAATGAGTTCACGTTTTCTTCAAATGCTGTGTTGTTGCCTATCTTTTATTTGAAGGGATTTGTCAATACACTATCCTTGGTTGTTACAGATTGAACTTTCCTCTATAATTGCCATGAATTTATTGTAAGTTCTTCACAAGAGTATCATAGTTTGTTCTTCAAGATGATAACCATTCAACTTCTATCTGGACTAGAAGAAAGGGCTGCCAATCTTTCAGATAAAGTCGCTACCTTTAAAAAAATTGAACTGGATGGGACTTCGCTATTTGTTGGGGAAACTTTTTCTCGCATTTGCCGGCGTGGTTCTTCTGGTAAGTTTATATATTTTCTTCTAATTCAATGTGCTTCAAGTTGATTTTCTGCAAAACCATTTATTTTTCTGTAGATGTCTTCTTGTACTCTTCATAATTCTTTTTTTCTATTTCTAATGGAAAAAAAAAAAAAAAAAAAAAAAAATTCTTTTACCAACTGAAAATTTGATAAAACTTGATGGTTGCAGCCCTCTATTTGTAGACCAATTTGCTTTGTGATTAATATTTCAAATAATTTTGTTTCGTTCATACTTTTGGGCATATGGAATTAGTGTTGACACTGAAGTCAAAAATTTCCTCATTCACAGATGTGCTTTCAAGTGAAGTAGTCCTTCGTGTTCTTAGACATGTTCAGAACGTCTTATTCTCCAATAGTGATGTAGCTCCCAAAGACATTTTTGGGTCTAACCCTGAATCAATAATTTGGTCGAAGATGATGGAAGCAATTAAAGATCCATATGCTGTGGAAAGAATGTCTGAAAAGCTTTTGCATCAGCTAGCAATTGATAGTGTGACTGACTGTGAAGCATACTGGATTATTTGGTTATTGTTTCATCAGCTTTTTCATCATCAGACATCAATCAGGTCAGTGGACATACTTTCATTTATATTCTTTAACCAACTGAAGTTGATTCTCATTATGTTTCCCTGTCTATTTCCTCCTCTCCCTTTCCCTCACATTTAGATTATTCAGAATCTAATGTAGTGAGAAATAATGATTCATCTTCCTGTGAAAGTAATGGTATGAAACCATGAAAATCTGCAGTATATCAATTGTGTAGTCCTGAAATACTGAAATCTTCCTAGATGAATTTAGGCGGCGTTTTCTCTTATATTTGACTTCTTGGATAGGCTTTTGAATTTCATCTTTATTGAAATGTAAGAATTTTGCTCTGACATTTTGATACCAAATAACTACTGATAAAGTTAGGTCATATTAACTTTATGAACATACATGCATAAAAGAGATAAACTGATAACAATCAAGTGCACTGAAGTTTATGTCATGCAACTAGACATATTATATTAAGTCTCTAATATTATTTATGGAACACTAGTTTTTTTTTTTTGTTTTTTTTTTTTTTTTATGATGACCAAGTAGCACATTACAATGTTGCTTCCATTTATACTTGATGTCAATTCTTTTTCTTCATTTCTCCTTTAGGTCAATGTTTGTGGATAAATTTTTACTCTGGAAAGTATTTCCTATCTGTTGCCTGAGATGGATTCTTCAATTTGCTGTTTTTGAATGCCCACCTGTTGCTGGTCCACTCACAAAAGACCATGAAACCCAAGGTCTCTTAGACACTGTGCAGCGGCTGGTATCAGTGTGGTCTAAGAGAGAGTTTGTGCTGTCTGCCACAATGGAGCAGCAAGCATGTATCCTTTATCATTCTTTAATACTCTGATAAGATGTTCTTGAGATTCTTGGGTGGTGATTACGATTAAAGGAAAAGTTGTTGAGGGTAATTACTTAAACAAATTTTATTTGTGTGAAATCCTGCTGCTTTAGAAGAAACATTTTATTCTCCCATGCTTCTCTCTTCTAAATGTTTGTGACATTTTGTTTCTGAACTCCTCTCATTTTTATTGCATTTTAATTTTTTTCAGATCCTGTTGTCCTTAATCTTGCAAAACAGATGTTTCTGCAGCTTTAGGCCTTTGCCTTGGGAAGATGTCCAAAGAGGAACTAGATAAGACCAAGGATGTGATGCACTTGATTCTTCAAGGAGTTAGCTGTAGGTTCTTTTTCCTTTGTCTTTGGTAGACTGTCTTGTGATGTTTATTGATGATGGCTTATATCTTTAATTTAATTGCTGCCAGGTAGGCTGGAGAGCCCCAATGATTTGGTTCGGAAAATGGCTAGTAGTGTTGCTTTTATGTTCTCTAAAGTAATTGACCCAAAACATCCTCTATACCTTGATGATAGCTGTACTGGGGAAACTATTGATTGGGAATTTGGAATAACCACCCGTGATAAAGAGGCTCTGCTCACCTCAAGTTCCAAAGGAAAGAATCTTGACAAAATGATAACAGCATCAACCTCAATGCCAGAAAAGGACCTTGACTGTGTAACACATGATGAAATGCTCACCAAAAAGAAGGGTGGAAAGAACAAATTATTTGAAAACTCAATTGATCCTGATGAAATTATTGATCCAGCTACACTAAATTATGAATCAGTCTCTGATCAAGATGAGGATGATGAAAAAGCAAGTGAGGATTCTGATTCCTCAGACTCATCTTTACAGCCCTATGACTTGTCAGATGATGACAATGATTTGAAAAAAAAAATTTCACAGTTGGTTGATGTAGTTGGAGCTCTGCGGAAATCCGATGATGCTGACGGGGTGAGTCATTTGTGTTCATTGATCATTTTTGTCACAAAAGGTTTTTCTGACAGGACAGTTTTAGGTAATAGTTTGTGGCATCTCTCATATTTTACCTGCTGCAGATTTTATTGATCCGAAGATCTCCCAGCTTGGACTCATGCATATTGTTTGTAAAATAAATTTTTTGTAAGCCTGTTAACCATTTCTTTTGGGACTCAAGTATTCTTGCTATTGCAGGCGGAGAGGGCTCTTGATGTTGCCGAAAAGCTTGTGCGAGCATCACCTGATGAACTTATTCATGTGGCAGGTGATTTAGTTAAAACTCTTGTACAAGTTCGTTGCTCTGATGTGGCTGTAGAAGGTGAGGAAGAATCAGCTGAGGAGAAGAGACACAGAGCCTTGGTTGCTTTGCTTGTCACATGTCCATTTGAATCTCTTGAAACCCTAGACAAGCTGTTATATTCACCTAACTTAGACGTCAGCCAACGCATTATGATCCTTGATATCATGACAGAAGCAGCTCAAGAGCTTGCCAATTCTAAAGTTATGAAACCTAAACATCAAGCAAGGGCCAGCATTTCAACCATTTCAGAGACTCAACCATGGTTCTTGCCTAGTAGCACTGGACCCCCTGGAGCCAGTGCCTGGGAAGAGATCTCAGAGACAGGAACTCTACTGAACTGGTCAGCTCGTTATGAGAGAGAACTTCCATCAAAACCTGGTCAGATCAAGAAAGGGAAGACGCGCCGATGGAGCCTCAAATCAGCAAATATACAAGAAAACCAGATGGAATTGTCCCATAACAAATTTCCTGTGTATGCAGCAGCATTTATGCTTCCTGCCATGCAGGGATTTGATAAGAAAAGGCATGGTGTTGACTTGCTAGGGAGGGATTTTATTGTTTTGGGAAAACTTATCTATATGCTCGGTGTTTGCATAAAATGTGCATCTATGCATCCAGAAGCATCTGCATTGGCTCCGGCTCTTCTAGAAATGTTAAAATCCAGGTAATTATTGACCATCAGTTAACAGATTGTGGCATTACCTTGAGATTGACTTTGTGGGAGAAGCATTATTTAGTGGCAGGGCAGGATCAACCATTTGCCCTGGTCTCAAAAAATGTTTCAGTGTTTGTGCATACCCGTTGTAGAAGTGATAATAGCATGTATTGATGGCAGTTCTCCTTCTAATAGATACCGGTTTACCCATTCTTTTGCATAGATATCTGATATTTTCACATTTAGAAGACAGCTTCGTATTTTTGAAGAAACAGACATTTGTTGATATGTCACTTAATCTAAAGGTGTCAATTCATGCAGGGAGGTATGCCGTCACAAAGAAGCATATGTCAGAAGAGCTGTTCTTTTTGCAGCTTCATGTGTGTTGGTTGCACTTCATCCCTCTTTTGTAGCATCTGCCTTGCTTGAAGGAAATGCTGATCTTTCTAGTGGGCTTGAATGGATTCGATCATGGGCGCTTGATGTAGTTGATTCAGACACCGATAGAGACTGCTATACAGTAAGCAAGGAATTTTTAAGCTCTATTAAGGCTCAAATTTTTGGCTTCATTGTTTTTTTCGATTCCGAAAAAGGTTATAGTATACACTACATACAGTCAAACATATATTGTCATCTTTTTATACACGTCTTCCAGAATTTACCTTGTCTCATTATTTATAAGGAATGTCCTATATATCTGCTTTTTCTGTCTACTTATTTGAGTAACTGTTGATGTTTTGTAGTTGGCTATGTCGTGTCTCCAACTCCATGCTGAAGTGGCTCTCCAAGCTTCGCGAGCACTAGAATCAGCCGAAAGCACATTCAAGTCAAAGGGTGTTGGCCTTCCATCTACTCTCTCAAAGGGAACAATCATAATCCCCAACTCGAATGTGGAATACTAGCTAGACTTCGCCATCTTGCTACCGATAATGATCTTTTGATTGTACAGTTAGTGACGTTCATTCTAAATTTATAGAAATTTTGTATTCAATTCCCTGGATTCTGTGGTTAACAAATCAGATGATAACTAACAAGATACCAATCATGCGTATACAAAAATCAAAATTATGCAACTAACTCAATTTGCTGCTAATTAATTACCTCTAGTTATCAAAGTTAAAAGTAATATAATCAGACAGATTTTATTCAACATTTAAAAGTGATGCGTTAAGGATCCTTGAATCATGTGATGATGGCTGTGGCCTTTGACAGCCGTCTCTAAATTCTTCTCGTCTCTTGTCCCCTCAAAATCATCATCGCCACAACCACCAACTAACGTCGCCTACCCAAAGGGTCCAAAACCAGTTTACCCCCATAGTCACAGCTAGAGCGACTGAGTTTGCCCCCTCAGTCACGGATCATGATGATATTACTGCGGTGGTGTGGCCTTCACTGGTTAATGCAAACATTCTTTACTATTACAATGTTCAGATTAATGTGGGTGATGATCCTGAGGAGAAGACACCGAAACGCTTCAGGAGTGCGGTCTTCAGAGCTGATATTATCCGAGAGCACAAGAGAAGACGATTCTTTGGAGTAATCATGAAAAGAAGCAGTGAAAAGCAAGATCCGCCACTCAGAGGAATTGTAAAAGGTAAAAGCTTCAGGTTCATGTTCGCATTCTCGTTCTTATATGTGTTCCTAGCACAAACCCGAGAATAGGCAATTGCAGAATGGAAGAAGACTTTGATTGATAGAATTACCTTATCGTTTGAAGCTTTGAACTGGCAAGCTTGTACAGTCAAAGTGGAGTGATCACTTGCCCTAGAAATTTTCCAGGCTCTATATTAATGTTCAAGTCGATTTCTATAAATAATTCATTTGGCAAACAACAATCAATACTGTTGTGGAGAGCTCCTGTTACTCAGTACAGAGAAGCATGGCTGAAAAAATAATAGTAAGACTGCAAGACCGCGGTAGTCCCGAGTGAAACTTAGATACAAGTCACTATTTTCATTACAGGAGGAGTCAATATAATATGCCTACATCATAACGTTTCATAGATTGCATCTACACACTAGGAAAATCAATATTTTAGAAAGCATTGAGCTTCTTGCATAAAAGTTCCATGCTTTCTAGACTGAACCAATTTTTTTCCATCTGCAGAATATTAAGGAAAGTAATAAGACTTTGTCACTAATATAAATTATCAACGCTGCAAATGATAAAATATAAGAGCAACAGGAAAGCTTACAAAGTAAGGATAGCCATCAATGTTAAAATTCTCTGGAGCACTCTCCACAAACATATTAATGTAACATAGAACAAATTTACCACATTCTTCACCATTTCTCTGCTGAGGGACCTGAAATAAAATAAAATTAAACAAGAGCAAATTTACAGGCATTGGTATGAAAAATTAACCAAGAGCTAGTATATTGATCACCTTAGGCACCAAAAGGGGAATTCGAGAAATTGCCTCCTTAGTCACAGGCCTATTCTCTGCTCTATATATGTCCAACACAAACCTTGAACACAGAGAGTAAATGTTCAATACTCAACAGGGCAAAGACAGTAATTCGAAAAATAATAATAACTACAATAATAAAACGCCAAACTTTCTTATGTCTGGTTCAATTCGCCTGGGATTTGCCTTTTCAAGAGAATCCAACAACAAGATGCACGGAGTTCTTGTTTCTGACTGCAAACTCTCACCAAAGTTACAGAAAATTAACAGGCTCCAGTGACTCCTGAAAAACAAAGGATTTGAAATGATACAGTTACATGCACTAACAAGGAATCTGTTATTTAGTGGCTAAGGTAAGAGAAATGCTCACCAGCAAACAACGGGAACAAGAACATATTTTTTTGAGAAAATGTTCTTCTTCTTAATCCATGTCAAAACCTTTTCTTTGGTAGATGCCTTAGTATACAAGCTAAACCATAAAGAATCAAGGCACATAAAACAAGACTTCTTATCCTCCGGTAAGCTCCTCCACAAATTACTACACAAATTTTACCTAAAATCAGCACAAGCTAACTAAATTAAAGGCTACCACAAGAGATTACAGAAACAATATCTTACTCCAAGTGGCACTCAAATTTTCCTGAGTCTAGTTTGTTCTGTTTTCTATTCTGTCGTTTAGAGATTTCATTCTTGCACTTAACAGTTCTCGTTGATCGTTTACGGCAAGGGATTGTATCTAAAAAACACGGGGCATTTAATTCAAAGTCCTTTAACTGTTGTCTAGATGTCTTGATTCTGCGAGAACGCAAATTTGCTAAGACTTGCAGCCAACAAGTGCGATGCTTTAAAATTTGATCAGGAATATCTGCCAGAGCATAACACACTCAGCCATTAATCTTTTTCTATTCATTATTCAATCTAATATTTATATAACTTCAATAAAAAAACACAAGCATAAAATAAATTTAAGTTCCCACAAGTAAAAAAATTAAGTTGAAAAATTCAGTAACATTCTGAACTAATTTAAAGATCTCAAGGATAATCAAAACTAATTATGCATTCTCTCATTTGGGTCATTGTAAAAAGGTGGGCTTGAATGCGATAAATACATAACACACAATCACTAAATCCTGCTGCTTAAATGAAAAACAACTCAAAAACCCTTTTAGGAAAACAATTTTCCCACCATAGTATTTGAAGCAATTCAAAATAACACATCTAGCTTTACTGTATTCACCAACATTTTACCAAAACTAAAACCAAAAAGTGTTACCAGGAGTTTTAGAGACGAGATCAATTGGATTGGTGAGATGGCCAATCTGTGCTTTCCCCATTTCTTTTCAGTTGTTTCTCAGGAACACTTAGGGTTCTCCCGCATTTTATTATTTCCCTGCCGTTTTGACTGCAAAGAATTCGTAGTTTCGTACAGGGAAAATCCAAAATAATAATAATAATAATAATATGAAATAAAATAAAGAGTAATACTACACCTACATCATTTTTATATAATATTTCTCATACAATATTATATGATAAGATATGATTGGCTAATTTAAAGTTAAAAGTAAACTTTCACCAAATCATATCTTGTCAGATAATGTTGTATGAGAATGATGTATCTGTAATATTATTCTAAAATAAATAAAAGAGTGAATATAAAAAGGAGAGAACGAATATTTTTCCATCCAAGGTTTGGCAAAATGACATTTTCCCACTCGTCAAGTTTCAAAATGACATTTTTCCACCTTCGTCAAAATCTGTTATATTTTCTATTAATATTTAACTGAAAAGACGAAAATACTCTTAAATATTTGACTTTATAACTTTTTTTTTAATTTTTGAATTAGCCAAAAAGTAAGATATTAAAAAATCAAAAAAGAAAAAATAGTTAGGCCAACTAAAAAGTTAAGAGTAGTGCTATCAAATTGTTTAAAGTTAAATGACATTAATATTTATTTATTTATAATATCATGAATATCTCATCACTGTTATTCAATAATCTACTAATATAATATTTTTTATTTTTACTAATTAACATAGAAAATCTTAATAGTTAATATTCCTAATTAATTAAATAAACAAAGGAAAAAAAGTATCTTTACACTTGAGTAAAAACTTTCACTTAACTAAATTTTAATTTATAATAAACTATTTAAAGGTATTTTTATCTTTTAGTCAAATATTAACAAAAAAACACTAACAGACCTAACGAAGGGTGGGAAAGTGTCATTTTGAAACTTGATGGGTGGGAAAATGTTGTTTTGCCAAACCTTGGGTGAGAAAATATTATTCTCCCTATATAAAAAGTCAAACTCATCATATTCACTATTCCAATTAACTCTTCCATTTATTTTGTGCCACATCAGTTTTTACACAAATCTTTGTAAGATTTATTTGTACATGTAACATTACTCTAATAATAATAATAATAATAATCTTCAGTGTACAGTTTCAATAATACTAAATATTCAAATAAATCTTACAAAAATTTGTATACAAACTGATGTGGCATAGGAAACTTACTCTTTTATTTATTTTCTGTCACGTCACTTTGTACATAAATATTTGTATCAATTGTTTGTACATAGCATTGCTCCTACGGTTTTGGGTGAGGTAATGTTTCTGTTTGTATGGTTTCAACTTTCTATTACTGAGGAAGTGTAAATTGATCAAAATACAGTAACATAAGTTATATAGAATCAAATATCATTTGGGGGATAACATATTTAATAACTTACAAATTGGTACATAAATTTCAAATTATTCGAGAAAGAGATAATTAATAGTTATTTACCTTCAAACTTAAGCTAAAAAAATTTAAAAAACCTAAATACCCTTAAGTCATAGTTAAAATAAATAAAAATTGAAAAAAACGTTTGGTTAGAGGAAAATACCATTATTATTTCTACATAAATATATTGTTTCTAATTTTTTCCCATATAAATTCAATTACAAGAAGTAAAATAAACACGAGTAGAATATTGTTGTTATGCCAAAACGCAACAACATACCCAATCGACCATGATGAGATTGAGTAGGATATGTACGTGATTAAGAATAATTAATTTGGAATGAGTTAGAAAATCCACAACAAAGTGGCAAAAGAGGTTTTTAAAGTTGTTCGACAAATATGAATCAAACATACGTCAATTGCTATGTTATTGCTTTGTATTTGCTTTACATACATAATGATTACAAGGGAAACACGTAAAAGCAAGGTTAAACTCTCTCTTAGTGGGTTTCATTTTTGTGTGTGTGAATCATCCTCTCTCAAAATGGACATAGAGTATTCCTTTTATACATTGTCTAGAAGTGGTTGAGAGTTATAATTACGGGGTAGTTTACACGTATAATTATCTATAATCGAGTTAACCTCTCTCATACTTAAGTCTGAACACACATGTTTAATATTGATAGACTTGTGTAGGAAGCCATCTGCTATGTGAATGACACATGGGGTAGGCTTAATCGTCAAATCTTGGTTTGATGCGAGGACATGTGGCACAAATTTGGTCGTTGGAAAGGTCATGCACAACAAATATATAATTAATGTTCAAGAAACCCCATATCAACATAATTAACCCTCATAAAATACTGAGGCTATGTTTGGTTTACATATTGGGAAAACTATAATAGTTTTTCCAAAAAAGTTAACTTTATTCCACCTATTTTTAAAATAGTTTTTTAAATTATTCAATTTTTTTTAATCCCCCTAAATTTGTTAATTTAATTAAACAATTCCTAATTTTTTTTAAAAATTGACTAAAACACCCCAATAACCCAAATTTACCAGATTTTGGCCACCACTGTCGAAAGCTGGCCGGAATCTGGTGTAATGGCGCACTACCGACCAGATTCAACTGGTAGTGCATCGATCTAGTCTTTTCGTAGATTTGACCGGAAAAGGCCAGATCTATGGCCAAAGATCTGGCCGTAGACAGATCTTTGGCCGTAGACAGTCGTCAACGACGGCCAAGATATGGTTGTCGTTGACCATCAACAACGGCCGTATCTTTGGTCGTCAATGAGGCCGGAAAAGGCCAGATCGGCACGCGAACGGAAAGATCGAGTTAGTCACGCGCCGATAAGGCAACTCCGACCACCCTCTAGTAGTGGTGGCCGGCTGTCCGTATTTATGAGTGGATTGAGGGTGTTTTTGTTAACTTTGAATATTTTATTATAGGAGTGTTTAGTAAATAAATAAACATAGGAGTATTTATGTTAATTTTAAAAATTCTACATCGTAATACCCACCTAATTTAATTTTTTTTAAAAGATTATTCTAAAAACCACCCAATAATAAACCAAATGGAGCCTGAAATTTTGAAGAAACAATAGAAAATTCTGACACTGTCAAGAACAATGGGCTGTATTTAAAATTTAACTAATTAAAAGCCCACGACGGCCCACTTAAGATTTGCAAGGCCAGACTTTTGAAGTTATATATCATTATAATCCACTACGAACAACACGCACACTTTCTCTCTTCTAACCTTCCTCCTTTCTCAAGAAATCCTAAGCTTGGAAATCTAAGTCACTCAGTAACCCGACTCAGCCATGGATAGCCAAGACGGAACTCAACAACCACACCTTGTACTTGCTCACAAGCGTTTCCTTCTAACTCACCCAGATGTTCAAGACATCGAGAAGGTCCGTCTAAAAGAAGAAGTTTTCGCTATGGTCAAAGCCGACGGTACGTAATTCGCTCGATGCACTTTGAGTCTCTTACATTTTTTTTTCGAGTTACTCTAGAGTTTTTGTATTGCATTTTAATTTTTGTTGTTTCAAATGTAGATATGGCCACGTTTTATGAAACCCTAGCGGAGGAGTCCGTGCTGGATATGGATCAGAGCGTTCTTGACACGATGCGTGCGAAGATCGACGAGGAGATTAAGAAGTTTGATGAAAAGTGAGTTATTTTTAAGTGCTTTTTTTTATTTGGTTGCCGAATAATTGGAAGGAAATAGAAGAGATTTACATTTTTTTTATCTGGTTGTTTACTGAGCTTCTATGTGAAAATTTGAATTTCTTGAATCAGGCTCAATTTAGTGGAGCGGTTTTGTGTTTCGGGTCTAAGTTAATCATTAGTTGTAATTGCGATAATGGAATCATATTTGTTGATTGTGGTTGTTAATGGCTTAATGCTACCGAAATTAAATATTTAACTAATTAATTACGGAGATTGGAACTTAAAGTTTGAAGGGATGCATTGTTTTGATAAACTATGATAGAATGTCCCTCGGGCACACTGCTTGATATTCTGCTTCAAATTGAGTATTTCTTTTTCAAACTGTTGCAAGCATGTCAAATTGGTTGCAGTTTAATGTTATCTCAGTATTTGAGGATAATATGGGTAGTACTGTTATATTGTGTGAGGAAAGGTGGTCGGCTGATTTTTCTCAGTGTTCTTAATGGCTGTGTGCGTTGTTAAAAATCTTGAATAAAAGAATTGAACGCCGTGGTTTTATAGTTGGCTTAGAAGAGAGTCTTACAGTTGTAAACCTTATAAAATGGTTTGGAAGCCCTCTGTGGATTTGGATTTGGATTTCACATCAGTGAATACTGAAGGGAAAACACAAGATGGGTCTGCAGAAATAATTGGGCTTGATGGTACTCTGCTGGAACTTACTAGATTGAACTAGATGTTTAATAGAGCCTTTCGGGGGTGATGGTCTTTACGTAAGGTTTCCCTCTGGCTGCTATTCTAATGTTTTCTTTTATTCTTGTCTTCTTAATCCTCTTTCTCCAAATTTTGTATTCCGATGTTGACCTGAGGACAACGGGACTAGGTTACAGAATAATATTTAGTTTTGAAATTCTGTTGGCCATGTCATTCTCTGTGCTTGAGTTTTATTAATAGCGTAGGTTTCAGCATGAATCGTCTCCCACCCTCCCTCCCACCCTCCTGTTGCTGTAATTTTATTGCGCTGAGCTAAATTTTACAGCTTCAGGAACGCTTAGTGGTTTTTGAGATCTAAGATTATATCATTTAAAGTTGGTAATCAGGGTATTTTGTAGCTCTGATGGAAGAAAACAAGGAATTAGGTGATAACATCCATTTGTGCAAGATAAAATGATAGAAAATTGCCATATTTTGTGCTTGATATATGGTGTTAGAACTCTTGCTGTCCTTTTCTTATTTGGTTGGCTCATGTCTTTTAATATCATAGACTATAAAATAATGAATAAGTAAATATCTTGGATGAATATAATAATTTTCTCTGAAACTGAATTTTTCTTTCAGAGGCTAAGTTTGTTGACTCTCTTTGATTTCCATTTCTCTAAATTATACTATATATGTCTTTTCTGAGCCTATTTGGTTATCATAGGATTTTGCTTGTAATAATAAGCAAAAAAGTATTTGATTGTTATATTTTGGTAACAGATGTCTGGCTGACTTTTGGTTTTGCTTGATTTCTGTGTTTGTTTAGGATTGAGTCTCTTTATTTTGTCAAAAATCAAAGCTTGGATGAAACTTGCAAAACATTCTCACAAGAAAGATTATTAAATTTTAAATGGTGCAAATCCAGTATTTAATGGGAGATATTTCATGGATTTGAAAGCCTGACCTAATGTGCCATAGATAATGGAAACATTGTAAATTGAGTCAGTGTCGGATGTTGTGGGTGAATCATTGGATGTTTGTTTTGAATCATGTCAAATAAGAGCCCTCCCATGGCTCCTGCTTATATTTTATTGGAAAGCAATCAGTAAATGGGTAATCATTTCTTTTGGTTGTCTTTTATAGGATTGCTGATGCTGAAGAGAATTTGGGTGAAAGTGAAGTTCGTGAAGCTCATTTAGCTAAGTCATTATTTTACATTCAGATTGGTGATAAGGTATATAACTATTATGACTTGTTGCTTTTTGTAGTATTTTAGTCCACAATTATATGCTTTTTGTGCATTTGTTGTTTTAATTAAAAAATTGTCCCACTTGAACCCAGGAAAAAGCTTTGGAACAACTGAAGATAACAGAAGGCAAAACAGTTGCTGTTGGGCAAAAGATGGATTTGGTGTTCTATACACTGCAGCTTGGGTTTTTCTACATGGATTTTGATCTTATTTCCAAGAGCATTGATAAGGCCAAGAAGTGCGTCAGCAATTTCCGACGACCTTTTTCATTTACATTTCCCTAAAGTGCGGCCTGTGAATCTCTGATTTAACTGTTTGTTTATGATGCCAGCTTGTTTGAAGAGGGAGGTGATTGGGAAAGGAAGAACCGTTTGAAGGTGTATGAAGGCTTGTACTGCATGTCCACTCGGAATTTTAAGAAGGCAGCCAATTTATTTTTCGATTCAATTTCAACGTTCACAACTTATGAGCTTTTCCCGTATGACACCTTCATATTTTACACTGTCCTTACAAGTATTATATCATTGGACAGAGTTTCCCTGAAGCAAAAGGTATCTGGGGTTATGCACCAGTGTTTATGCAGTGAATTCTTGGTTTTATTTGTTCTATTAGTCAAATGGCATGCTTACTGTCAATCTTGCTAATTTGAACTAACTGCAGGTGGTGGATGCTCCTGAGATCTTGACAGTGATTGGGAAAATCCCTTATCTTTCCGAGTTCTTAAACTCTCTTTATGATTGTCAATACAAATCATTTTTCTCTGCTTTTGGTAAGTATAGATCTAATATTTCTTGTACCACAATTTAATTGAATGTCTTCAGAATTGTTGGTTGTTTTGCTTTATCTCTGAATTATAGTGCTGCTTTATCACCTTTGAATTTGTGGTGATATAATGATTGACCATTCATAAGGTGTCTGAATTATGTTCTCACAGCTAGGCTTTTTTTATTGTTCTATTTTCAGCTGGCTTGACAGAGCAAATAAAATTGGACCGTTATTTGTATCCACACTTTCGGTATTACATGAGGGAGGTCAGAACCGTTGTGTATTCTCAATTTTTGGAATCCTATAAGAGCGTTACTATTGAAGCAATGGCAAAGGCATTTGGTGTAACAGTGGAGTTCATTGATCTGTGAGTACCTAATTGCATGAATGCATGTTCCTTTATATATATACTTTTGAAGAAAAAAAAGTTTAGATGGTCCCTTATATTCTGAGGTCCTGTTATGTTTGAATATTTTGGCCTATCAGTAAGCGTAACCCTTTTATTTCTCCAGGGAGCTATCACGGTTTATTGCAGCTGGGAAGCTTCATTGTAAGATTGATAAGGTTGCTGGTGTTCTTGAAACTAATCGCCCGGATGCAAAGAATGCTCTTTACCAAGCAACAATCAAGCAAGGGGACTTCTTATTGAACCGCATCCAGAAGCTTTCTCGTGTGATTGATCTATGAAATTGGTTGAGGCAATTTTTTAATTCTGAAATGATGCTGAAATTTGCGAGTTATAAAGAAATACAGAGAATAGGAACTCTTGTTGTTTGCCTTTATCTGAATTAACTTGATACTAGTTAAGATCTGCTTTCTCTGCTTTGCAAATTTGTTTAGAATTATAGCTGATTAAGTTGTCATCATCCCCATTTGTTATATGAGTTCCTTCTTGAGGTGATTATTTTGAGTGCACGAATACATGATATCTAATTATTTTGCTTTGGGGATCTAATTAAGCAAACCTCTCAGCAAGCATGATGTCGTTTCAGAAATAGCTTTTCCAATGCATTATTGAAACTTTAGGAGCACGAAATCGGTGATATGATGCGTGGGGATATGTAAGACTTATTGGGCCATCGCTAGTGGATCTGGATCCAGTATTTGCAAGCTATATACTTCTTTTCCTTCACATTTTCAATTGATTGATAAATTTTTTTACCCCAATGTCTTCCCTTTTGGTGATGCTTAAAAGAAAGTTGGATGGTGAATAACTCAATTCAGGCTCCCACGGTTTTAGGTCCCGCTGCTCCTGCAACATACAGTACTGCTAGAACTTGTCCAATCTTTTAATATCATGTACCATTTTTCAATATATTACCGTATCTTTTATCATTTGCCCACTTGATACTATGGTTTTGAAAACAACGGCTTATGGGCCAATCAATATTTCAACCTTAGTCCTTCAATGTTTGATGCATATGTGCCACCAATTATTTTGTTTTATTTTAAATTGATTCCTGTGATATCAACCTCAAGTTAAAAAGATAAAGCATAGTCCTACTGCTATGCTCTTATAAAGAAAAGAAAAAAAAAAAGTAAAATCAGAAAATAGATAAGGGTCTAAAGGACAAAAGGGGAAAAGTGATAGATATCGAGATAATTTTAGTTACCCTCTTGGGGTTTGGGTCTAGTTTTATGACTTTATCCCGATCCTGCAATTGAAACTGCTAGTAGACCTGCTAATTTTAATTGACCATAACCCTAGTGTTTTAAAACTTGATGCGGCCGACCTATTGAATCGAGACTTTATACTTTCACTGAGTCGGGTTACAAATTTTTTTATTCATTGAAAGCTCTAGAAATTAGGATATCAATCCATGAACAATTGAAGGTTGGAATGTTAGGGTTTTTGAAGAGGAATGATTGGTGAGTGCATAGTGATTTTCAGTGAGTGAATCGATTAGACATTGCAAAACTATGTTGACAAAAAAAAGGCCGTTGTTGCTGGCAATTGGGGAGGTGAACGAGAAAGGGGTGAGATAGGTTTTGATCAAGAGGCCGAGGGAAGTGTTTTCATGGTGATAGAGAGTAACAAACTCTATTTGCCGACGTCGACGGTAGTGTTTGAGATTTTTTGCAAGACTTCAAACCTATAGGGACTTATAGTAATTTTAGGAATATTTTTATTAGATTTTAAACCTATAGACACCGGTTTGACCTGTCGGTTAAACCGATCAACCCGAGACCCGACCACTTTGCCAGGTTTCACTCCGGGTTGGGTTTTAAAACACTGCTTAACCCATGTAAAGGCAAAATGGATAGAGTTATTTGATTAGTAATTGTTAGTTTGAGGGGATTATTTCATAATATTTGAAAAGATGGGACTTTAATTTGGACCGAAAAGGGCTGGGTGGATTAAGTTAAACATGGTATTACACATGCAATATTTTTGTAAAATATTTTGATGATGTGACAAAAAATAATTGATTGATTTTAAATTAAAAATAAATTTTTATCTAATTATCTTTTATGACGTTATATTATATGAAAAATATTATAGGCTAGTATTACAGTAAGTTATTCCCTCCCTGGTTGTTCATCCATTTTTTCTTTAAAAACCAGCAATTTACTAAATAGAAACTAGACGTGCAAGCTAAGCGTCACATTTTTTGAAGAATTCTGAACTCACCATCACCATCCTTTGGTTTCTCAGCCACAACTTCACTCCCACAAACATTCTGCCTAGTACAGCATACATTTATCGTACATATCAATACATTATATCCTCCTCACTTCCACTAGGATTCCGCGGCATGAAACGTCAGTATAATCTTAATATTTTATTTTAATAATCATACCAAACAAACACTATGCCTCCTTTCGATTTCAAAGAGATTCAAGACAAGCTTTCCCATTCCTTGAGACCTTGGCAACGCTCCTTACAGTTTTGGGTTCGAGCTGTTGATATCTATACGGGCTACAAGGTTTCTCTCTCTCTCTCTCTCTCTCTCTCTCTCTCTCTCTGTGTTTCTTCCTCTCTTTATGGTCATGAACTTTAGTGGGATTTATATGGGTTTGTTGTCAGGCGTTTCAAGTTCGAGTTAGCTTCGTGAAAGATGTCCAGAAGCAAGAGGCAATGTGGGAACAACAACATGAGCTTGCTGCTCAGAAGATTTATGCAATGTGCTCTGAACTTGGTGGCTTCTTTCTTAAGGTACTTGACTCGTTTCTCTTTTTTTAAGTTCAATTTTNAGTACAGCATACATTTATCGTACATATCAATACATTATATCCTCCTCACTTCCACTAGGATTCCGCGGCATGAAACGTCAGTATAATCTTAATATTTTATTTTAATAATCATACCAAACAAACACTATGCCTCCTTTCGATTTCAAAGAGATTCAAGACAAGCTTTCCCATTCCTTGAGACCTTGGCAACGCTCCTTACAGTTTTGGGTTCGAGCTGTTGATATCTATACGGGCTACAAGGTTTCTCTCTCTCTCTCTCTCTCTCTCTGTTTCTTCCTCTCTTTATGGTCATGAACTTTAGTGGGATTTATATGGGTTTGTTGTCAGGCGTTTCAAGTTCGAGTTAGCTTCGTGAAAGATGTCCAGAAGCAAGAGGCAATGTGGGAACAACAACATGAGCTTGCTGCTCAGAAGATTTATGCAATGTGCTCTGAACTTGGTGGCTTCTTTCTTAAGGTACTTGACTCGTTTCTCTTTTTTTAAGTTCAATTTTCTCTTTGCTATTTGCTTTCTGTTGAATCATTCTCTGAGAATTCTTCAACTCAAATGGGGTTTGGGTCTTCGCATCAACTTTTTACTGTTTAATCGAACTGTAAAAAACTTTCTTATTGCATGTCTGATTTTAGCTGTTCTTCTGATTTGGGAAAATATAATTACTATCCTCTTCTTAATTTAAATTAATAGATTTTGCTTTCAATTTGTAATAAGGAGTGGAGCGTGAAATTATTTTTAAAATTATTATGTGTCTTGGTCTTAGAATTTTCTCTGAAATCGTGCTTTAATTTATTGTTATGTCATTTTTTCATTTCCTCATTTTGTAGTTTGGTTTTTGTTTAAAAGGTGTAAATTCCGCAACTTGTTCATGATTCCGATTTGTACTCTGTGCTAGATGTATTTATAACTTTATTGCTTTAAACTAGATTGCCCAAATTGTTGGGAAGCCTGACTTGGCCCCAGCTGCATGGGTGAGAAGGCTTGTTACACTGTGTGATCAAGCTCCTGCAACTCCATTCGAGGCTGTTCAACTCGTTCTGGAGAGGGAATTAGGTCGAAGTATTGGCGACATTTTTGAAAGCTTTGATGTAAATCCTCTTGGTTCTGCTTCTATTGCGCAGGTATCTTAAACCCAGAAAAATATTCTGATGCCACAAGGCATGGTAATGTGTTGCTTGAGACATTTTATTATCTATCAATTAAGAATTTTATTTTATTTTTAAAGAAAACTAATGAAGACTATCAAGATCGATGCCCCTTTTTGTTGACATTTTTAAGCTAATAATTTGGCTGAGCCTTGAAGTTCAAGAGTTGGTAATCTGGAAACAAGAATGAATATAGGAAATAAAATTCGACACCATCTGTCCATTGATGATTTTGTCATTATCAGTATCAATCTGTATGCTAAACAGAAATCACTAGAGCATAGACTTTACCTTTGAATTGAGTTAGCTGCGAGTGAAGTCAAAATGACATTCTTTGGCAACAATGTGCAATGTATCTAATGGTTACATTTTGTTTCATTTTTGACCAACCTAACATAAACAAGTATTAGAACTGTGCTTTCTGGTGGTGACACTAAATGCACTTCCAAACTTCACACACTGCTCCCTTGAAGCTAAAAGATATAATTATAGGAAAACAGTGTCTGTGTCTGTGCCAGTTGGGGGGATATCATTTGAAGAGTCTACGTGTTTACATAAACACTAAAACTTGTTGTTTTTCTGTTTTCCATGAACTTTTACATATTTAATTTGAAAATCTTGTAAGTGGTATAAAATTTTAATCCGAAAGTTAGGAAAATTGTAGAGCTGGTATCTCATCTTGAACCCCAGAAGGTAATCTTCATCTGTCACTGTATTTACATGTTGTCTTGAAGATCTAATAGCCAGCAATTTTTTAATCCATTAAGGTTAGAAAAACTTTACTGCCTTGTAGGAGTGAAAATCACTCTGCAAATTGTATTTATTATGTTGCTTATAAAGAGATATGCATGTATAACTGACAACTTTTATGCTCAAATTAGGTTCACCGAGCAAGATTCAGAGGTGATAATAGTGATGTTGTTGTAAAGGTATGGATTCTCATGGAAATGATCTTTTGTTGGTGTATGCTATCTGTCAGATTCTAACTATTAAGTACATTTTAGGTGCAACATCCAGGAGTTCAGGATCTGATGATGACAGACATCCGTAACGTGCAAGCATTTGCTTACTACTTGCAAAAGACAGATATTATGTTTGATCTACTTTCTGTGACAAAAGAAATGGAGAAACAGGTACACGTGATTTTTGTTGATAGTCTTTCTCCATTATTTTCATCATTTTTCCCCCAAGTGTATAAGGGTTGTTTTGTGCTGATATTGGTTAGTTTTGCCTTCTTTAGTTTGAAAGTAGTTGAAGATAGCATAAGTAGTAACATGGTTGGGTTGGCCATGTTTGACCATTTAGTCCTTGTGAAATTATGCCAAGATATAATTTCTAATTATGTGAATATAAAGCTTCTTTTTGTATGGCTCTGAATTTTACTATGTCTGTATAATTTATATATACATGTTTTTGCCATTCAAGATTGGATATGAGTTTGACTTTAAAAGAGAGGGAGATGCGATGGAGAGAATTCGGCAGTTTTTGTACAAGAATAACAAAAAGTCTCCTGTTGTGGTGCCACGGCTACTGCATGATATGGTTACCAGGTACTTGTTGCTGCACCATGTTCTTAAGTTGTCCAAACTTCAGCAGTCCAACCAGGAGTTGTTTCCTATAGAAAATGCTTGATACTATGTGGCTATCAATTGAAGAGCCATAAAGATGATATTTTTTATATACCTGCTGTACCATTTTGAGCTCTTTGTTGTATTATATATGATTCATTCTTTGAATTGTGAGTTGCCTTCATTCAAAGGTTCCACTAGTTTTATAGCTATTAAAGCTATGTGATACATGCTCTTACTTTTATTTTCTTGGGGCATGTATTTGCTAATTGACTAGTTTTAAAATAATCCATCCTTGTCAGTTGTCATGACTACATGTTTGCTATTTTTGTATTTGTTCTTATATGAGATAGAACCAGCAGGGAGTTGTTTGTGCTGTCAATGGTGCCAAATACGGGAGCAAGAATTCGAAAGGATTGAAATTTATGTAGTAAAAAAGAACATAGGATTTCATGCTTAAGTGGAAAAGAAAACTGACTTTTGACTCATGGGGCTGCAGAACTTTAACTCATGCCATCAAATCTAGAAAGACTTTGTAAAAGTAATGGTGATTCTGTGGACTAGGATTCATGTTGCTAACTTGAAGTTAGTGACATACTACTGTAGATTTTGGACTGAGAATTTGCTGCAGATAATCTTAATAAACTTTACTTTATTGCTGGATAGGGAATGGTTGGTAATTAATTTGACCAACCAAAAGAGCTTGATGTTTTAATTCTGGTTATAGCAATTTTCATGTTAGTATTGCTCCTTGCTCCTTGGTGTGTCTTTAATGGTCTATGTAATCGTAAAACTATCTTCAATTACCCTATAAAATTGCATTGTTGATATTTTTACCACATCTTCATCATCTTGGTCGAGTGCTAGCTTCATAATTTTCCCCCTTTCCATTTTCTGCAACAGATTGGAAACATTGTATTATTCACAAGTATGTTAAATTTTACTCTTTTTTTCTAGTCATAAGATGCATCTGCGCTTTAATATCTTGTACTGAATAACTGCTTGTGCTTTGATTTTATTTAGATGCTTTTAGTAATTTAGTATCAATTTGTTTGGGCAGGAAAGTCTTAGTGATGGAATACATTGATGGGACCCCGATCCTAAATCTTGGTGATGAAATAGCAAAAAGAGGAATCAATCCTGGTGGTAAGATTGCAGCAGCAGCAAAGCAGTAAGCCCCTAGATTGTCTCAGAGAGTATGGAGCTTTTTTTGCCACATTTTCTTTTTCTTTTGATGGCTATTACTTTGCCTATATTGTGTTTTCCTTCCTGGTACTGCAGATTACTTGATTGTCTCTTTCGTATAAAGTTGAAGTCCTCTTATGAGTTTCAACTTTGTTGAGAATGTTTGTCTTTGCTCAAACTCCATTACCTCAATAGCCTGTCCCCTTGTGCCTGCAATTTTTCACTCATGATTTCATCTTAGACTTTTGCTTCAATGCGCTTTTTCTAAGTTTTAACATCTGGTTGTTGTAATCAGTTTTGCAGAAAGTTTACTTATTATGTAACCATTTACTGATGATTTTATCTTTTCTTTCCCTCT
Source organism: Pistacia vera (assembly GCF_008641045.1). NCBI lineage: Eukaryota > Viridiplantae > Streptophyta > Magnoliopsida > Sapindales > Anacardiaceae > Pistacia > Pistacia vera. The sequence continues at coordinate 218,447 of NW_022196419.1, forward strand.
CTCTTCTCTCCACGCTCTGACATTGTAGAAACTAGTGATCTTCAATATAAAGCATGACATGCTTGTTAAAATTCCGTTGGATGCAGGAACATACTTAAGAGTTTGACTCTAGCATATGGACAAATGATACTGAAGAGTGGATTCTTCCATGCAGATCCTCATCCGGGAAATATCCTGATTTGTAAAGGTTCAGAGGCAAGTAATCCATCAACATTTGTTTTATACTGGATCCTGTAAGTTTTAGTTTTGCAGTCTTTTTGTGTAGCTTGCTCCTGAAGGGGTGTAGTTACAGCCCTCTTCAATATTCTCTTTTTCTTAAATATGGGTGATACAAACAAGAGGTATATATTAATTTAACACTTTTTTAACTCTCTGTGTTTTTTAACTATTAACTTGGTCTGTGTTTCCTATATTAAGTCAGGTTGCCTTATTAGACTATGGACAAGTAAAGGATCTTCCAGACAAGTTGAGGCTTGGATATGCTAATTTAGTTCTTGCCATAGCTGATAGTGACCCCATTAGAGTGATGGAGAGCTACAGGTAAACTTGTTTCCTAATATATTCAATTTTAATCGGTTTTCCAATACTATAAGAGAAGCTAAGATCAGAACCGGCAGGCTGCTGCGTACACTTGTGTTTCTGTTACTCTTGAAGATTCAAAATTTAAATGGGAAAATTACGAGAAATCTGATCTTAATCTTTTGAAAGTTATACTTCAGCCAATTATTTGTTTGGTTGTTATCGATTAATGGATGATATAGTTTTTTTCTGGTTACATGAAGTAAGGATGTAGTTTAGAAATTTTACCATTACCGTTTTTGTGATATTGTTCTAAATTGGGCAATCTCTCAAATGGGCTGAACTGCCATGTCTATTTCTTATTCCAACGTCAGGGAGCTTGGCATAGGCACATTAAGCAAATGTGAGAATGAACAACAGGAATTGCTTAAGTTGGCCCAGACAATGTTTGATACAAAACTGCCTCCTGGAATGACAATGCTACAACCCTTCTCAGAGGAATCTTCAATTAAGAAGATTGCCGTTCAGGTAAGCATTTGATGAGAATCCAAGCCCATCATACTCATCACAAATGCTAGGGATTTCAATGAAGTCCTAGCCTGAGTGGAGTTAGAATTGGTTGAATTGGGGTGGTATATGAATTGTGATTGTAAGAATTCATATCAGCATTGCATTTGATGGTATGATTAAAAATAAACCCCCAATTTGTGTCAGATTATGAATAAGATATTTCTTTTCTTGGTTTTCTATGTTGAACATATTTGTGTCAGAATCTCTCAAGTTTTTCAAGACATATGGGAACCACAACCCCTATGAAACAAGTCTATGTTGTCTTTGCTTCATTTTGATATTAAGGGTTATGATGTTCTCAAGGAGTACCTAGTAACCGAAAATTTCAACTGTTCATTGTGAAGATTTAAGGGAATGATATGATGTATGGGTTTTTTCAAAAATAGTTTCAAGGAGCCCTTTGTTTTCTTGGTATTAAATTGTTCTAAACCATAAATGTTGAATTTAAGTGTTATACTGAATAGGAAAATAAAATGAAATACTCAGTTTTGTATCATATGGTATTCTTCTTTCATGTTATTCTGTTTAGTGAAATAATAATATATAATTTTCTGAATGCTGTTTAACTTGAGATTTGCAACATCAATGGAGCAAGCAGGAAGTTAGATTATATTTCTCATGCTTAACAATTTGCCTATGACAGTCTTTCCCGGAAGAGCTGTTTTCTGTTCTTCGCACAGTGCACCTTTTGAGAGGACTTAGTGTTGGTCTTGGAATCAATTACTCGTGTGCAGAACAGTGGAGACCAATTGCTGAAGAAGCTTTATACCTTGCAGGAAGATTGAGAGGTTGGCTTTCTGAAGTTTGAACTAATTCTCTAGTGACAGACGTTTTTTCCATGTTCTCGAATCCTGTAGGAATTTATGTAGTCTCATATGAATGCTTATGTTGTTTGTATATTCCCCACCTAGTTTTTCAGACATAGAACACATCATTTATGTGTTCCATGTCTAACTGTTCATTGTACTTTTTCAGACAAGGATCGAAGTCTAGAGTTAACAGGCGGCGTTTCTCAGAAGATTGAATCGTAGAGAGTGACCCCGGTGTCAAAGGTGGGCATCATTTAATCAGGAAATGTAGTGATATATTTCGTGTATACTGATTAAACCTTCAATTGCCTTTGAAATTCAATACTCTGTCATTAGACATCCTTCATTTGATGTTTACACACCTATCTGTTGTGGTTTTGAATGCAGCATCGATCTTATTAATTCCTCGGAAAGTGTAAGTAGAAAGGGAGGAAATGATAACCTCCTTACCAAATATGGATTGAAGATTGAACTAAGCACAAATATTTTGAATGTATTTTATTTCCATTAAAGCATTTGGATTTTTGTTGATTTATTCTTAACATAACAAGCAGTCGAGCCTCTGATAGGATCCTGTTGGCTTATAATAGTATTATAAAGAATCTATTCTTTTATTATATCATTATTTTTTGGGTTAAAATGTTAGAACCCTAAATTCTTTCTACGCAATATTTCTCTTAATACTTTTTTTTTTTTAAAAAATATATGAAATTTGGAGTAACATAACAAAATTATGAATGAAAATGATTATAAAATAATTTAAACTTCATCAATTTTTATTTTGTTTTGTAGTTCAATTTTAATTAATATTCATTAAACAGTTCAATTTTAATATACATTTCTATAAAGACCACTGGAGAATATAATTAAGAAATGATAAAATAATGAGATTTATTTTTTCAAAGAAATAATAAAAGGATAATATCAAATGAATTGAGAAATACATACAAGTGAATATTTTAAATTATTTTTTAGGTAAGGCTTTATTAAATAAAACATAAGGTTTCAATAACTTTAAAAATAATAATATAATAAAGGGTAAAGAAGAAGGAAATATTCAGTTTTAAGCTAAGATTCTTGAATATTATACTCACTGATAAATTCGATTCAACCAATCGTCTTTGCTAATAAGGGTGCCGGCAGAGTCCGCCACCCCCCGGTGTCAACCAAATTGTCACTGTTAATTGGTTAGTGAGCCAAGGTGGGCCGAGATCACGTTGGGCCGGACCCGTTATACTAATAGTCCATTCTTCTACAGCGGGCATTTGTGGCGCCAAAGCACGCAAACCAAAAAAAAAAAAAGAAAAGGCAGATCCGAAATGTTCGGAAGTGAGAGCAGCTTCTTCGACACTGGACTGCCTGGATTGGAGAAGCCGCCGTCTAAACTTATCAAGATGATTCTTTCTCTATCTATGGTATACTTTTCATGTTTACGTATATCTTTAATTTATTAATGGCCTTCAATTGTTCGAATCCACCATCTTGTTGCCTGAAATTGAAATTTGTTTAGCTTCAATTGGCTTGTTGGTTTGATTTTGTAAGAAATGAATTACGTGATTTGATTTTGTGGAATCTGTTTATTTAGTAATCAACAACGCTTTATTGCTCGTTTGTGCGTGCTCCGTTCTTTTTGGTCTTTGGTTATTTGATAATTGATTCGTAGCAAGTTAACTTTACTACTACGGCGTTTGATCCATATTTTTTTACCATCTGCGTTACTGTTTGTATTATTTATACTCTGCTTATTTCCTCGGTAATTGATGCTCATTTTTTTTTTTTATAAATAAGCCATGAATCAATAGCATATACTGATAATGTGTTATTATTCTAATGTGACATCAAGAAATGATTTGTGCTCTGATCTGAGGTGTGACCAAAATTAGAGAGAATTTCAAAAATAGTATCAATATCAATTGTACTGCATGTGACCTTTTTGAAAACTTTTGCACCAAAAAAAAAAAAAAAAAAAAAAATTAATAATAACTGCTGTACCAATATTCTTTCAAAACGGTAGCTGCAAAACTTGGCCATGCGTGTTAATTTTCCCATTCTTGGCGCAGAGGTTACACTAATGAAGCTTAAACTAGGTTCTCAACGCGATCTGGGTTCACCTCCCGATATAGATATGGAGAGAGAAACTGCTTGTAGTTGCATGGATGCTAAAAGCTCACATTGTTCAGAGGAAAATTCTACTTCTCTCAAAGTGTTGAACAGTTCCCATATTGTTTCCCAGGGCCACAATAATGAGATGGTGATAGATACTAATGGTTCTTCTTCGAGTATTTCATCGAGTTCGAGTGATTGTCAATCTACTGGCAGTTTGCAACAGCAGCAGAACAGGAATTTGTCCATTCTTTACCTCTTTTCCAAATTTAGGAGTTCTGGACAAGGCAAAAGCTCATCGCAAGAGGAGAATATGATGATCGAGAATGATGGTTCTTGTGTAAGTACTTCAACAACTTCTAGTAGATTGGAACAGGATTGTATCAGTTCTTTTCCTGTTAGTCAATCATGAGAAAAGTTTTGTGTTCCTGATCTGGATACGTGTTAACATTAGAACGGTTTGAATTCATTTTCAACTTTGTTGTAGTTATTGTGCTCACTTTTGATTAGTAATGCTGGGTAAAGAATGTTATGTGCTGCATATTTTGAGGAAATAGCATGATAAAACGGTTTGAATTCATTATTTGTGCTCACTTTTGAGTTCTGATAAGTAATGCTGGGTAAATAATGTAATGTGCCTCGTAGTTTCAGGAAATAGCATAATATGAATCTATTAACAAAGTTTAGATGGCAGAATTTGTTTAAATTGGCAATTGAAATGACAAAAATAAAATCAAGTCTAGAAAAAGTTTATAAAGAAGTCCGGTAAAAAACTAAAAAAGAAAAAAATTTGATAAAAGATTATTTCCGTTACATTTTCAAGTATTTTGCTCCATGGATGGGACCAAGCTGACGACTGTTTGAACAAGATCTCAGTTTTAGCAATGGTTTCATTAAATACCTTACAAGTTACAACTAGAATCCCTTTCTGTTTTTTTTGTTGAGCCAGTTCTTCCACCCAGTATAGGCCCTGTTTAACGCCAGAAACCCTCAGGCAAGTTTCTTTTCTTCTCAAGCAATGGTAAATATTACTGCAATATTCCCATATTACAAGATTAATAGTTCTCAAAATGCCAGATACAACTAGCCTTAACAAGATTTCAGTCATAAAAGGGTTGCTGGAACATGATACAGCAGTAGATGGCCATTCATCTAAACGGAGAAATGAGTCAAATTAAGAAAAGAAAGAATGAAGGACTAAACTTCCGAATGTTTCTATTAGAAAATGACAATTTTATTCTTACATGCAGTTTTCATTGAACTGTTTGAATCAAAGATCAGTTAAAACACTAGGGTAATCCGAAGACAGCTGTTACAAAGGTGTGCCTAACTGTAATTGTTTGGTGAAAGATCACTCCGTTAACCATGGTGCTTGAGCTGGTATCCACTGGCATAATTCACCTTCCTTGAACCATAGCGCTGCAGAGAAATCAAAATATGAGAGAGAGAGAGAGAGAAAGAGAGAAGGAACAGGCATTTTGCACTAGGATCAGATAGATTCACCCAAAGTGATATGGATAGAGCATAAAATCTATATTCTAGCTTCCAAAAAATGGGAAAAAAGCAAATTTTATTGATCAGGTCTGCATGAAGATAGAAAAGGAAGATGCAGAGAGGGAAACAAATTATACTATCACATTTTCTTCCCAGTATGTAGGCCATTTGTGGCTTTCCAACCCAATACTCACTTGACTATATGCCCCATTTTCATTTAAGCTCTCAGTATCATATGCATTAGCTTCCTACGTCTCGCTCTCATATGATACTTGATGATTATGGAATACTGAAGTGCTGAGTTCCTGGTAACTTAAAAATCTCTCACTACTACCAATGTAAGCATCATAATCACACATATATCATTTATTAATTGGCTGATTGGCTGCTCTCTGGTCTTTGCATTGTTCGGGTGAGGTTACAGTGTTGGTCAGTTCATATGAATGGTATGTAATATGTACTGGGAAAAAAACCAGGGCAAGTAACTTCAGTAGCATCTCACATCACATAGGCTATATACCAACACTGGGATTCACTTTGAGATCAAGAAAAGAATCATGAAAATGAGCACCATGCTGTTCCCAATGTCATAAAAAAGCATTAACAACGTTACCTATCTCACGCTTGCCGTTCTCAGGGCTGTCACTTCCATGGACCACATTCCTGCCAAAATGCTCATCATCAGACTTTGTCTATTGACAAAATAATTGTTTACAAGAGGATTAAATATTTAAGTACCATCTAGTATAAGATGCACTTAAGTAGAGCAAAGTCAAAAGTCTGAAGAGGTCTACCTTCCTGTTTGAACAGCAAGATCCCCTCTTATTGTTCCTGGCTCTGCTTGCAGAGGGTTTGTTGAGCCTATTAGCTTACGTGCTGATGCCACAACACCAACACCCTCCCAAGCCTTGATAAAATTACATCACCATCAGTTTCTTGAACTAAAAAGGTACATATAGAGTTAAAAGAAAGGAGAAGCATACCATACATAAAACTGGGCCTGAAGTAATGTATTCAATCAATTTAGGGAAGAATGGTTTGGACTTGAGATCCTTGTAGTGTTCCTGTAACCATTGAAGATACACATAAGCAAAATTGTCCAAGCATCATGAGGAGGTTATCAAATAGCCATATATTGACAAAATTTTCAAAGATGAAACTTAAAATATTCTGAATCATTGTCAACACACGCAGGTATAGAAAGCTTATGGCATACAGTCTGGCGGCACACTATATTATTGAATGCTAATTTCTATTTCCTCAACAATGAAACAGGTATGTGCTCTATTGTAAAAAATGCACTACTTGGTCTGCTTCATTTATATACGCAGTCACTCTTGAATATTAGAAAGTAAGCTGTTGATTTTTCTTCACAAACAACAGTAAAAGGAATATAAGTATATCACAAAAACAAACCTCAGCCAATTCTTGGGGACATTGAAAGAGCTTCAAGCCAGTCAGTTTGAATCCCTTCCTCTCAAACCTTGAAATAATTTCTCCAACCTAATAAAACATAACCCATATTGATAATTCAGAACAAAAAAATTATTTAATGTCTCCTGATTAATGCCTATGCTGAGAAAGCCGAAGCATACATCCTTTTCTGCTGTTGTCCTATCCAGAAATGAAGTAGCCATTTGAAATAAGCAGAAACATATTTGTATTGCGTTCAACTGATTCAATAGGCTTTCTCCAAGGAATAATTGAAATTACAAAATTGTATTTCTTTTCTCAGCGACAAACCAGCATTAAATTTTCAACAAATACATTACACAAAACGAGTAATACTTACAAGACCACGTTGAACACCATCGGGTTTTACCATAATGTAAGTCTCCTCAACTTGTTCCTAAACACAAAAAGAAGAAAGAAAAAAAAAAAAAAACCTCAGATGGGTTTCCATTAATCGACCCCGAATATGAAAATAGAGAAATAGGCTAATTATACTCTGTTACCAAACTAAATAAAAAAGAAGGGAAAAACACTCCAATAGGGTGCCATAAATCATGTAAAAAGAGTCAGAGAGAGGAGCAAAATCATACCAGGGAAGCGACCAAGTGGGGAAGGAAGATGCCAGGTTTGGTGGAGTTGCGAGCAATGGTTTTGGATTGAAGAGGACATGTTTGAGATTTTAGGAAAAGATGGGAGTGAGAGGGGAATGCAGCAAGTTGAGTTTTGCTGCGTTGGATAAGCTTGTTGGAGGCGTAGGATAAGCTGCAACTTCTCTTACAAACAATAGAAGCTGATGATGACACACCCAACACCCCTACACCCTCCATCATTTTTTCTTCTCTCTTTCTCTCCCTCCACAACCCTTAAAAAGTTCCACTTTTTGCGAATCACTAAAAATTACCCATTGTCATACTTACGGAGAATATCATTTTTTTTAATATTAAGCTGACCCTCAAAGGTTTATAAATATATTTTGAACGCCATTTCATTATTAAATAGACTATCAAAAATATTTTATCATTGATGCCTCTTTGATTAACTTTTTTTTTTTTTATATATATAATCGAAGGTGTTTGGGATAGCTTACGCTTATTTTAACTAATTTTTTGGGATTTTGAAATTATCGACCAAGTAAAAACTTTAGTAATTATCTCTATTAACAATCGAAAAAAGACTCGAAGTTAAGATCTCTTGAATAATACATCTAAGAGTCCCTATCGTACCACTTGACTTACTTTGTTAGGTTTACAAAATTACTTTCTTACAAGACTAAAGTTGTCTTTTTGTTTTAACACTAGTTCATAAGATTCAAAGTTACCATTTTACCCATTTAAAATTTATAGCAATATAAGGAAATTAGGACAAAAGGGTAAACAATATAATTTTCAAACTTTAAGGGACTATTTGAAGGTGCAAAAATTTTCATCCAAATAAAATTAAGAAACCTTAGGGATAGTGAATGATATTCTCCCCCTTTTTTTTTCCTTTTTCATTATGACCTCCAATTGCTCTTAAAATAGAATATGAGATGAGAACAAGAACAAGGTGAGAATTAGTAGAATTGCGAAGAACAACTTTCATAACATAATTTTGATACATTATCAAAACGTTTAGAATATGGTGGTTAGAGGTTGTCCCGTTACCAAATGCATTAGAAAATATATCAAAACTGTTCTCAGAGCTTATTACTTTTTGAATACTATGAAAGTGAAAGGTGCAGTATTATGACTTTTTAGCATTTATAGAAGACTAAACTATTTTTTTCTATTCAAATAATGACTTAATGATACTTTTTCATCTAAAAAATTTTAAAATATAATTTTATTACCTATAGCAAAGTTTTATAAATAAATCTCATTGTAAAAAAAAAACAAGATGGCCAAAAATCTGTTATAAGTGAGGGCAGGATGATTAATTAATATTAATTTTTTGTTTTTTTTTCCCTTTTTTCCCTATTTCTTTGGCTAGCTGCTTCTCCCTTCTCTCCTTTTGCTGTCATTGGCGTTTTGTGCACCCATTTCCTCCCATACTACCGCCGATTTTGGCCAGTCCTGATGCGGGCTTCTATCTTCTATATATATTAAGGTAGCACAACTTTGGAGAAAGTTGATCATCAAAATTAAGAGTCTTTGTTTTTTTTTTTTGAGTAATACTACACATATAATATTTTTATACAACATTATGTGATAAAATATGATTGATTGATTTTAAATTAAAAATAAATTTTCATCTAATCATCTTCTATCATATAATATTATAAGAGAATATTGTATCGTGTATTATTATTATTATTATTATTTACTTGGTTTTGAGCATTTGTTTAAAGCATTGTTTTTTTGAATAGGCTTTGGGCTTAAAGGATTGTACATCGTCTAGTATTCTTGGTCTTTTGTGTAGCTTAGCCTTGGGCTTGTCCAAGGTTTAGCCTAGGGGGGATTTCATTTCTTAGGTTGTTTCTTTTATTCTTTTTATACAATTATCGGTTTTATCTAAAAAAATAATAAAAAAATAAAAAATAAATAAAAGTCTAAATGCAAGCTTTCTATATATCTTTTGTGTTATTGTTGCCTCGCTTTGTAAAATGTTGATCATCAAAGACAAGTGACTTTTCAGAAGTTTGGTCATGAATTGAATTAAAGAATTAATGAAATATCAATATGTAGCCTTATTAGGGGTTGTGGGGATCAAACTCAGGACACCATATCAATCCTCATCTTTTTTGATAACCGAGGTATCTGGGTCAATTTACACATATATCAACTAATTTCTCGAAAATACCAGTCAAATAAGAGCTCTAGTGGTCATCTCTATTAGGGGTTGTATGGCCTCGAACTCGGGAGATCATGTTAGATTATTCTTTTGCTTTTTTACCATCAAGAGGACTCGAACTTGAGATGTCATGTTAAATCCTCCCCTTGCTCTGTTATTATTAAGGGGATTCGAACTTGCAAGGCCATATTAAATCCTCATGTGCTCTTTTACCATCAGGCCACCCAATGATTGGTGCTTTGGAAAAGGTTGATCATCAAAGACAAGTGACTTTTAAGAAATTTTGGTCATGAATTGAATTAAAGAATCAATGAAATATCAATATGTACATTTAGGAACCCATCCTCTATGCACCCAAACAACAATACATTTACTTTATTTCATCTGTTCAAAGACAATGAACAGGTCACACTGGAATTCAAAATGAGTAATGCTACAGCCACCGATGATAGTGCATCGAATTTGTGCATCGAATGACGTGATAAAATCCTGACCGTTGATTAATATTAAGTTAAAATTAATCAACGGTCAGGATTTTGCTACGTCATTCAATGCACAAATTCGATACACTACCGTCGGTGACTGTATTATTTTCCATTCAAAATAACTTGCTTTCACTCCAAATTTTGCTACATGCCTAACATAGTAGCGCCAATGGAGTAAAGACATTATTGGGTTTTCATTGCTACCTAGTTACCATTAGAACCCTGGTAACTTTATTATGCAGCTATACATGCTTCAGCATTTCCAACAAGAAGTAGCAATTATTGGCTTTGATTTCCATCCGAGAACCAAACATCCCTTCTCTTCCACAACAGTGTAACCTTCACACACCTTTTTGTTCTTGAGCCATTTCTGGGCCTGAGCCATCATCTTGATGGGTGCCACCTGAAATCCTGCGCGACTCATCCTCCGTCGCCACTGATCCACCCTCTCATGTCGCTCAACCCTTGCAGGTCCCTCACAACTCACAATGTTTTTAATTTCCTCTGCAAAGTAGAACTGTTCCATTTTGGCGCGCCTGGTGTCATATTTGGGTAGCATGGCATCGAGGGAGTCAAAAATTGCTGAGTAGTAATGCAATGCTTCCATGAATCTCCCCAGAAAAAATGGCCCATTATGGCTTGAGTCCTGCTCCACTAAAACCAAAACTTTGGGCGATAGCTCATGGATTATCTGAAGGACTGAATTTAGAGCTCCTCGACTTTCTTTAACCACACAATGCAACTGGAGGATGCTATTGACAACAAGAACTTCATTTTCATCTACTTGGATGTCTTGAGTCTGCAGGTTTTCTAAGTTGCTTTCCACAACGGAAAAGTTCAGATTTATACAATAATCGTGTGCATAAGCCTCAAGCTCATCGCCAATAATTTGGAATTTATCAACACAAAGGCCAACCGCAGTTATTCGAAGACGGCGGGGCGGTTGGCCCGCACGGTTGGCGAGGCTCTGGATCAGCCAGCGCCACTGGTGCCCATCTGGCAAACCAAGGGTCATCCCTAAGTCCACCACATGGACGAAACTCTCTCCCTCAAAGGCTTCCAATATTGATGAGTTGGCTAAGAAGTGACTAAACTGAATATGCGGGCAAATTTCATAGACAAGGCGCAAAGCTTCCACTCTCTTATCTGAACTTGCAACATCCATTATGTTCATTGTTGGTGGTGCTGCAAAACCAAACGTTCCAAGGGGTTGAACCATTGCAAGACGGTCAGTAAGACCTTGGACAAAGCAAGAAGCAACACGTTGGAAGGAAGAGCCAAAGACCAACGCATTGGCCCTTAATTCTGACAACAAAGCCGAGGCATGTGACTTGTCTCGACAAGCCACGGCTTCTGCACAAGCAATGAGAAGCTGAACAAGCCTCATACCGTCGGCAGTTCCATCTTCTTCGGCAGCTCCACCATCCTCAGCATTCATCATGGCCTGTGCCGCCTCCTCTACAGCCTCGGCGGCAAGGTATCTCCGAGTATAAGTCCATATATGATCCCGGAAGTGGAGCCTCGGCAAACTATTCAAGCTACCAGTGCTGCTACTGCGGCTAATGCAGCTTCCGCCACTGGACAGACTACTGCTACTTGAAATGGATTCAGCAACACTCGGTGTCCGTTTAATCCTCTTTTGATCTCTGGTCTCTTCCGAAAAAGGAAGGATCAAGGTTGAAGCAGCCGCATGTTTCAACATAGGCATGTACCAATCTAAAGTTGAAAGCCCCAGTTCAAGGGCCATCACTTCATTACTCCTTTGATCACTATAAAGCTTATTTGAAGGGAAACCAGGCATCATTTTTCAGATTTTTCTCTTTCTCACTCTCTCTAAATATATTCAACAACGCTCTGAAAGAACCTATTACCAAAGGTTGGTGCGTTATATAGACACAATTTTCCTCGTTAATTTCGCAGAAAATTACAAGATACTAAGAAAACAATTGGCTTGATGGGTGTCCCCCAAGACAGAGGCATAGAATAATAATAAGCTATAGCATCGAGCAATCATCTTAAAAGCCCGTCGCTTTCTATGAGTTTTGTATTCTTTAACTTGTCAGTCTTCCGGCCTAGGAGGTAACTCATTTGGTTTCTAATGTAATTGAAAAAATCTTATCAGTAAATGTCATTTCTGCATATCCTTATTGATACCTATTTCATATATTTTAATCTTTCTTTTCATCAATCCGGCCTGCTTAAATGTTACCTGCAAACAAGCATTAGGACAATTAGATATACAAGTTCCACATCATTAAATGTTCTTAGTCGTGGTAATTTTAGGAGTTGGGACGTTTTTAAGAAGCTGCAGTTTTGCGACAAGAAAGAAGGAAACAAGGACGATTGAAGGACGATTTCCTTAAGCTCAATAGTCAATACAGAATTGTTCACAATTCCCATTTCAGAAATTTAGCATAATCTAATCTCCTGTCACAGCTGGTGGCGGTAATGTTACAATGCAGGCAACTCTACGCGTTTGTGATCCTGTGTTTCGAGCCTGCATTGTGGATCATGTAATGGGATTCTATACTTGGCCTTGCATCCAATGCCGGCCTTCTTGAATACATACAGAAAAATACAACATACATATGGTGCATTGATACGTTTTTAAACCCTCTACGCAACTAGGTTCACATATTAATATTATATCTTAATACATCTAATGCTTATTCGACGTTTTATGCATGGTTTAGTGATATACCAATATATTCTCATTTGATAGGTTCTTTACAGCATAATTATAAGACTCCGATTACTAAGTAACAAAAATAAATGCAGCAGAGCTAACCCTGCTGCGAGTTTGCTCTGCCATGAACGGTGAGGGAAGCTCCTCAAAGGAGAGTTTCGGTGTGTCTCATTTCATTCCATTATTATTCCAAAATATGGTTCTATATTGAGCTGCAATTCTATTCATGGCACATATTGAACATCAGGGAAAGACAAATGGGAAGGAAATAAGATTTTCCAGCGCATTGGATTGAACAGGGTGAACTTTCTATTTTCAGTATTTATAGAAATACTTGGTAATGAATGAAGCATATTTCATAATGGGAAGGAAATAAGATTTTCCAGCGCATTGGATTGAACAGGGTGAACATTCTATTTTCAGTATGTATAGAAATACTTGGTAATGAACGAAGCATATTTCATAATTCATACTAAGCTCCAGAAAAAGTTGTATATATCTCACAAATGGATGTGGACAGAATAGGGAACATTATGCCTAAATGCATGATACTTCTCCAATTTCTGTTTTCACCAGATTTATTTAAGATCCAAGTGGGAATTTTTTGAACCAGTTTAAGTGCTTTGATAAAGGGCTCTACCTGAAAAAGGGCACAGCTTCTTGTAATTAAGCAAATGTTGTCTAAGCTTCCTAAGCTCCAGACTTTGAAAGTGGATCTTCAGGACCAATCTGTTCAAGTATGGCTTATAAAAATTTAATACTTAGTTTCTCATTATGGGTAATCTTGTGTCTTTAATTCGGGGTAATTTTGTGACTAAGTTAGTGTGAGATGTGGCTACGGTTCAGCACAAGTATGAGAGAGAACATGAGCAAGAACTCTTAACACGAGAGATTTTGAGTGATTAAGATATAGAAGGTGAGAAACGATTATATATTGTAATTGTATTGTTCTCTTTAATCTAGTGAAGTATATAACCTCCTGTGAATGTAGACATTTTTTTGATGAACCACTTACAATCACTTATATATTGTGTTGCGGTTGTCTGTTTGCTTGTTGATTGGTTCTTTATTGTCATTTGTATCACTTCGGTTCATTAAATCCAAGGTCTTAAGATGTTCTTTGTATTATTATTTGACAAAAGTGCCAACTGAGCATAAGTGACACTAATTTTGGTTTCAAACATTGTCTTCATCACATACTATTGCAGCACTCACATCCAAAAATAAGTGGGTGGGGTTTTGATAAATACTAAGCGGATTATCTACATTCTTTAAATCTCTCATGAGTTAGCACTACCTTGGAGAACCCCCATGACAGTGGCAATCCAATTTTCACATTGCATTTTCCTATTATGATCAACGTGAGCTTTCTTTAATGAACTTCTGATCTGATACATGTACTATATTCTAATTATTTTCTTTTCATAGTGGAATTGCATTACTATGGTCAGTGTTTTGCGTTTTGTTTATCCGGTAAATCAGGAAAGAATGATTCCCAATTTGGCTAGGAGATATCTCGTGATAAAGACTTCGCAAATCAAGAGGTGAAAATCAAGTCAATTTTTTGTTTCATTGATTTTGTATTTACTTATAATTCGAACTTGTAATAGGTACAGTATATAAACCCAAACCCTAGTTCTTTTAAGAAGAAGACACAAGAATCATTACACAGATTTATTCACAAAGAGACTGAGAAAAGAGATAACTCGAGAGATTCGCCATTCTTATAAACTCTCAATAACATTATTGTTCCATTGATCCAATATCAAATCCGTAAGTCTCAAGTAGATTCCTACACAGATTCATGCATCTGGAATCATGCATACTTCTGGTTTGTGCAAAAAATCACACCAACACGTCTTATTTGAACCAAGATTTGGGCCCAATTGTCTAGTTATAACAGCGTTGAGTTTTGGGTCGTTTGAAGGTGTTCCTAATAGCACCCAGCAATATTTAACACCTAACTCTCTATATTACATCAAGGCATTCAGCAACAACCCATTAGATTGCATTTGATTATTATATTACGGTTGAAAGATGGACTAAGGGACCCTTGATTTTGGAGAAACTGGTGAATAAAACTTCAAGGTTTAGATCAACGCAATTTTTTTTTTTTTTTTTTCTTTTGCATTATGCTCTCGATCTTTTATTTATTTCACCCTCATAAATTTGATTGTGTGAAAGATGAGGTCCATTAAGGTTAAAAAAAAAAAAAACCAGACCCAGTGGCTGGCAGCTGCCGGCATGCTTATTAATGCCGTAAATATGATTCCACCAATAATTTTCTATTAATAATATACACGTATATATTCATGCATGTACCAATCACCATTCCTCCAATTGGACTTCAATGGAAGACACAGTGCAATGATATATTGCCTCTTCATTTTTCAGTAACAAGTTTGTCCTAAACAACTAATATCGGCTTCAGGCTCTACAATGAATTTTGCAATTAATAATCTATATACATGTATTCAGGACTTATATTAGTTTCTTTTTGACCATGATTTATTCGCTAATTTTTAGTAGAAGATCATAGGAACATAAGCATGGAGGAGCAAAATGATCTATAAGGGAAAAATTAAGGCTGCTGGGGAAGATGGTGTGATGGTCTCTCTCTATTAAAGATCACTTTTGTAAAGCACCATCAACTCCAGGAGGAAACGCTGTACCTATTCTGTAGTTTGTGATTGAGATTATATTTCCTATGTTGTGCATTGAACTCTCCAGCTAAGCAGCCGGCAACTAATCTTAATGAATGGAATGTATGACGACAAATTTAATTTAGGCAGCGACTCAATTAGGTCAACTATTTGTTTGGTAAGGTAATTAACAAATATTCTCTCATTAAACAAGGCTGAAGATCCTGGCTAACTATTGTTAAATCCAAAGCTTAATTATATTAAAAAAGTTTCGATTATTACATCACCTGATGTAATCGCTATGGATTAAATTAAACGAAGAATTAAACTGACCATCTATTTGATCAGAAAAGGGAGACTTATCGAAGCCAATTAACACAAGTACTGGAGGATCGTTGGCGCGCATGCAATTCAAGATTATATGTGTTATGCCTAAAGAATGTAGGGCTGACGTAAGGTCCAGTCAGCATGTAAAAGTCAGAGCATGGGTACACCCGCAGCCGAGTCACGTGAGGAAAGGAGCAGCATGCTCCTGTCAGTGCAGTGGGTGCGCGCCAGACCAGCCAGGAGCTGCAAAGCTTCCACATGTCCAAATTCCTGCACCAAATCACGTAAATCACTCTGGAAGGTGGGCAATGGGACGTAAAGGAAGATTTGTACGGATAATCCCACCAACTCACAAATTCAGTAATGATAACCTTAATCAATCCCACTATAAATTGAGAGCTCCTCTCTCATTTGGGGGATTCGCTTATTCTACTTTTGATTAGCTACTCTCTCTCAAGAATATATAGCATCCTCTCTCTTGTACAATCATTTGTAAGTCAGTCCGCTAACGCGACCTGACCTCTATCATTAATATAAAAATTAGTGGACATAGGACTTGCTTCCTTAGCATCCGAACCACTTTAAACGCTTTTTCTCATTGTGTTTACTCTCATCTTTTCACATTCACGTATGTCTTCTGGGCCTGCTCAACATTTCACACGTGCATTTGGTTGGTGTCAAAATCTCGCATCAACAGTTTGACGTTAGAAGGAGGGCCTGATTTAGTACTCGTCCTTCATCAGGAGAATCTCTAACTTACTGGTCCTACAACAGCAAATGGCTCGCCAACCTGAACCTGAGCGAACCAATCGGGGGGCTGAAGAGATCCCCCAAGTCCAGGAGGACACCTCTACCGAGTTGCCTTCAGTTCCACAAAATATTGCAGGAGATATCCCGTCAAGTTCACAACTTGACCCTGCCATCAAAAGCTACCTGGAGAGGTTCAACAATACCCTCCAGTCAACCGAAGGTTGGACCGTTTGGACTAGGGCGTGCCACCCAAATCAGCTGGGACGGTGCAACCGCAAAAAACGCCTGCAGGTCATGCGAAAGCACAACAAAGGGAGATAGCCCATGCCGCGAGCACTGCAGCGCGTCGAAGAAAGTGTAACAAGTGGCAAAAAAGGGGCCTAAGGGCTCCAAAGGGCTGGTGAACACCGACCACGTCCCAAGTAGAATACCCGTGGCGTTAAGACTCGATGAAAAGTCACAAGTCGAGTCGTCCCATGCCACGTTGCATGCACACCCCCATAAAAGTGCGAGGTGGGGCGATTCTTATCATCGCCAGCAAAACAACCCTAATCATCATCATGCGGGAGGTTCCCACACTTCGCAGGGCGGTTCGTACCACCGCGAAGGTCGTGACAATTCCCTACACCATTCGTCGCTATCACACGGCTCTAGCCAGCGTGTGTCGAGGGCGGCTGAAATTGTCGGCCGAGGCGAAGAGGAATCCAACCTCTGGACTTTTCTCAACTGCAACCGTGAAGGTCGGACTCGCATGGGAGAAACCAATCCCCAGATAGCTCCGTTGCCTCAGATTGAGGAGTTACAGCAAGTTTTAGACCAGCTAAGAGCTCAGTAAAACGAGCAAGGGCAGGTCGCGTCCACTTCCCCTTTTTTCTCCGGCAGTGTTAGCCGCCCCACTCCTATCAAGATTTAGAATGCTCGACATGCGGACGTTTGATGGAAATTTTGATTCGCAAGATCATTTATATGAATTCAACGACCTGATGGAGCTTCACTAGGTCTCAGATCTAGCAAAGTGTCGTTGTTTAGCAGTAACCCTGACCTCTCATGCCAAACGATGGTTCAGGTCGCTCCCAGCGGGATCGATCAACTCGTGGCCTCAAATGAGCACGACATTCCTGAGGCATTTCCAAGCAAATCGAAAGTTCTCGATGCCTTTGAGCTACCTTAGCAACATAAGACAAGAGAGGGATGAATCCCTCCAATTGTACAGCGATCGATTCCATAGAAAGCTTAACAAGGTAGCTCACACTCCTGAGGAGTCTGTTCGGACTCTCATCATAGCAGGAGTTCGCCCACAGACTGACCTGTGGAAAGAGTTACAGGCTGAGGATGATGTTTCCCTAACTCGTTTCTATAACCTTGCGGAGAAATACCTCTATATTGAAAGTTCCATGGCGGCGCTTCACCGCCGCGACCACGGCTCTTCGGGTAGTTCGTCTGGTCGGGATAGGAGAGTTGATCGTAGATGGGCTACTGATGATCAACGAAAATGAAAGAAACCGCGCTATGAGCCCAAAAAGTCTTATGCTCCTGTTCCTCGTCGCGATCGCGACAGAAATCAATATACACCTTTGAATGCATCTGTATCGGTTATTCTTGATAAATCAGAATAAGCCAGCCTGCTTGAAGAGCCTGAGCCCATGAAAAATCCCCCATCAGCCAAAAATAGTAAAAAATACTATCTTACCATCGGGATAATGGGCATCACACCGATGAGCGCTGAGCTCTCAAGCAGGCAATCGAAGACCTCATCAAGTAGGGGCATTTCAAGGAATATATTGATGACTCCACTCTTGCGCAAGAGAAAAGTCAAGGGAAACCTGGAAAGAAGCGACGTGATCGCAATGGGGTATGCAACGTCAATTTGATCTTCGGAGGACCGCACTTCGTGGGGAACTCTCGAGGCGCCTAGGAAAGGTATGCTCGCGCCGCTCATCACGACCCTATCAGTGTGATGAGCGCGTCGCGGTGACCACAGAAGGTTCGCAAGGAGGAGGAAATTACCTTCTCCGAAAAGGATGCAGTTCGGCTGCATCATCCCTATGATGACGCTTTTGTGATCACGCCTCTGATAGGGTGCCATAACACCCACAAGATGTTGGTGGATAATGGAAGGGCTGTGAACATCCTGTTCCAGACAACTTTCGAAAGAATGAACCTGGATAAGGCCGAGTGAAACCCGCCTTGTTCCCTCTATACGGTTTTACAAGGGACCACCTGATCCCCAAAGGAACGATCTTGCTTCCAGTCACACTGGGTGACTTTGACGAGGTGACCAAGGTAACTAAATTTTTGATAGTGGATTGCCCGTCTGCTTTTAATGGTATCTTGGGGCGACCTCTGCCAAGAAACTTCAAGGCAGTCACTTCGATATACCATCTGAAGATGAAGTTCCCCACCCTAACGGGGATAGGGGAAGTCAGCGGATCTCAGTGCGTATCTCACGATTGTTATATGAAAGCAGTACAGATGGCGTACAAAGGGAAAGGTATTTCACATGGCATTCCCCGACAGGCGATGGCGATCAGCCGAATCGAGCCGCAGCCTGGTCCAGCCAAGGATAATATGGATCCTCGTATTCAGGAATGCCCTTCCAGTGGGTCAGTTGAGGATCTGTCTGAAGTATCGGTTGAGCAGAGCGAGCCGAGCAGAGTGTTAAGGATCGGGAGCAATCTCAATCCCCAGCTCACCACCAAACTGACCAGCTTCCTCAGAGAGAACATCGATGTGTTCGCGTGGTCACATGCGGATATGGTCGGGATCAGCCCGGATATAATTCGCCATACATTAAACATCGACAGTGAAGCCAAGTCGGTTCATCAAAAAAGAAGAGCGATGGATCCGGAGCGATATGCCGCCTTAAAACTAGAGGTGGATAACCTCCTTCGGAACGGATCCATCCGAGAAGCGCTCTACCCGGCCTAGGTTGCCAACCCGATTCTAGTAAAAAAGCCTAATGGCAAATGGCGAACCTGCGTCAACTTCACCGACCTCAACAAAGCATGCCCGAAAGATAACTTTCTCCTACCCAGAATCGACCAGATCGTGGATGCCACCTCGGGGCACGATCTACTAAGTTTCATGGAGCGTAGTCGGGATATAATCAAATTTCGATGTACGTGCTAGATGAAGAGCATATATCCTTTGTTATAGATCAGGGACTGTATTGCTACAGAGTTATGCCCTTCGGCCTCAAGAATGCTAGCGGGACCTACCAGCGGTTGGTTAACCGGATGTTCTCCGAACATATCTGTAAGTCAATGGAGGTTTATATAGATGACATGCTAGTCAAGTCCCATGTCGCTTCAGATCACATAGCGCATCTCGTTGAGATATTTGATATCCTCCAACTATACAGAATGAAGCTAAACCCCCTTAAGTGCTCGTTTGGAGTATCCTTGGGAAAATTCTTAGGATACACCGTTAACCAACGTGGTATAGAAATCAACCCCGAGAAAATTCAAGCTCTCCGCGATATAGAAAGCCTGTCCAGCAAAAAACAGGTCATGAGCCTTAATGGGCGAATAGCGGCGCTAAGTCGCTTCATATCGAGGTTAACATATCGCTGTTTGCCATTCTTCAATGTTCTGAAGGCCAATAAAAAGTTCCAGTGGACTCCCGAGTGCGAACAGACGTTCCAAAGTATTAAAAAACACCTCGGGAAGCCATCTCTTCTGTCCAAGCCTCTCCCGCAAGAGATCCTCCTCCTGTACCTATCCGTTTCTCAGTTCGCGGTCAATGCAGCCTTAGTTTGGGAAGAGGAAAAGGTCCAATGACCAGTGTATTACGCGAGCAAGCGTCTATTGGATGCCGAGATGCAGTATCCAAAAATGGAACGATTAGCCTATGCCCTACT
Organism: Pistacia vera; assembly: GCF_008641045.1. Classification (NCBI taxonomy): domain Eukaryota; kingdom Viridiplantae; phylum Streptophyta; class Magnoliopsida; order Sapindales; family Anacardiaceae; genus Pistacia; species Pistacia vera. The sequence continues at coordinate 238,912 of NW_022196419.1, forward strand.
GATCGCTTCTAGAAAGTTATGACCTTATTTCCACGCCCGTACGATCCATGTAATGACGAATTACCCGCTCAGGCAGGTCCTCCAGAAACCAGAGGCATTGGGTACACTGCTCAAATGGGCCAGGGAATTAAGCTAGTTTGATCTAAAGCACAGACCGAAAGCAACTATAAAAGGGCAGGCTGGTGCTAACTTCATATCAGAATTTTCACATCATCTGACGGATGAGACAGATGAGTTGGAGCAACAACCCAACGAAGTCATTCAGGAAATTGTCTAAAATCTATCGACTTAGAGCCTTTACGTCGATGGATCATTGAACAGAAAAAGCGCCGGAGCAGGTCTTCTCCTTTTGAGTCTCGAAGGGGCTCGCATTCATGGCATTCTCCGGTTTGGGTTCAAGGCAACCAATAATGAGGCCGAGTATGAAGCTCTGCTTGCTGGACTACAGTTGGCCAGAGACATGGGTGCAACCGCGATCAGTATCCACAGCGACTCCATACTGGTCGTCAACCAGATTTTAGGAGAGTACCAAGCTAAGGAAGAAAACATGATCAGTTACCTGAAAACAGCAAAGGCCACACTCGAGCCATTCAAGCACTTTGCGATCACACAGATTCCTAGAGATAGCAACTTTGTGGCAGATGCTTTAGCAAGGATAGCCTCGTCATTAGACTCGGATGCACCGGAGAGCATTCCTGTTCGATTCATCGAAATCCCCAATATCAGCCCAATCGAATAGGCTGTGAATGTAACAGAATCAGATTCCTGGATGACCCCTATCATTCGGCATCTCAGAGATGGAACTTTGCCCGACAACAAGGTCGAGGCGAGGACCATCCGAACAAGGTTTTCTTGTTACACCCTTATCGGAGACCAGTTGTATAGGCGGGGTTTTAGCGCCCCTCTCCTTCGATGTGTAAACAGCGAAGAAACATACTACATCATGAGGGAGATACATGAAGGGATCTGCGGTAATCACACCGTCGCACGATCCCTCGCTAACAAAGTTGTTCGCCAAGGGTACTATTGACCCCTAATCCAAGAAGACGCCTACAACTTTGTCAAGAGGTGTGACAAGTGCCAGCGGTTCACGAATATACTGCAAGCTCCTTCCCACCAACTGATAACCATGACCAGCCCCTGGCCATTCTCCATGTGGGGAATCGATCTTATCGGTCCCATGCCAGTTGGTAAAGGGAGAGTAAAGTATGTCGTGGTCGCGGTGGATTACTTCACCAAGTGGGTCGAGGCAGAACCACTGGCCGCGATCACGATCAAAAAGTTCAAGGACTTCGTTTTCAAGAACATCGTGTGCCTCTATGGGATTCCTCATACCCTTATCTCGGACAATGGCAAACAATTCGACAACGACGAGTTCAAACAGTTTTGCGACGAGCTGGGTATTCACAAAAAATTCGTCTCAGTCGCGAGACTGCAAGCAAATGGTCAAGTTGAAGCAGTCAACAAAACCATCAAGCACACTCTAAAGGCAAAGCTTAGCGTAACCAAGGGGAATTGGGCTGACGACCTCCCCGAAGTCCTATAGGCATACAGAACAACTCCGAGAACCTCTACCGTAGAAACCCCTTTTTCGTTAGTGTATGGTTGCAAAGCGATGATCCTTATGGAGGTGGGAACTAGTTCACTTCAGAGGGACCTGTACAGCGAAGCTGATAATGAAGCGCTTATGCGCGCAAGTTTGGACCTAGTTGAAGAACATTGCAGCAAGGCTCAACTTAGAGTAGTGGTCTATCAGCAATCTCTAAGGTCAAAAGAAGAGATTTTCGAGTCGGCGACCTTGTTTTAAAGGAAGTTCTTCTCGGAACTAGGGAACCAAATGCAAGTGTTTTGGGACTGAACTGGGAAGTTCCATATCGCATCGCCAAAGTGATAAGGCCCGGGGACTTATCATCTCAAAAGGCTGAACGGTTCCAAAGTACTTCGAGCTTGGAATGCTGAGCACCTCCGACCACATTATCAGTAATTCCGAACTCAGTTTTCCTTGTAAAGATTATTTTTTGATCTTTGTAAATGTAAATAAGTATTATTCTGTTCGCTTGTAATAGTCTTCGCATGTAATATTGTTCGTATAAACGTGTTATCATGTTCGCATAGATTTGTTCCAATATAAGCCGTTAGAATGTGAACTCATATATAATAAAGCGAACAGAAATTGTAAAAGCAAAATATATTTCATTAATATGGAGTACAACAAGCAAGACGGTACAACTGTTAGCCCTGATCTGATTCCTAGAGGACCAACCTCATCATCCTAAGGCTGATCGGCAGGAGGCTTCTCCGGGGCATGTCCCGAACCCTCTCCCTGATCGGATCTTCGGGCGGCTGTCGCTTCATCATCCTGTCATGCCATGGACATGAGAGTTTCCCGCCAATCCTCCGGGAGGTCAGACATATCAATATGCGGATTCTTCGGCCGCAAGGCATAGATGGACTCGATCGCCCATTCGGTAGCCTTCTCTTCGACCTGCGCTGCCTGATTCTGTAACTCTTCAGTCAGGGAAGCAACTTTTCCCTGACTTACTTGGAGTTCGGCCTCAAGAGCTTGCCTTTGCTTCTCGGAGGCCTCACTCTCTTGTTCTGCTCGCAAGGCCCGCAGAGAGGTCGTTTTGAGCTCCTGGTCCCTCTCACCGACCTCCTTGGAGAGTCTGGCTATGGCCCTTTGGAGCTCCTTTACTAGGACCCCATGCTTCTCGAGCTCGGCTTTTTGGAAGTCCACTGTGCGAAGAGCCGCATTTCTTTCGCTCAAGTACCGGTTCGCCGACTCAGAAGATAGGCCGCTTTCTACTTCGGTGGCTTCTAGGCCTCACTTGAGCTGTGCGTTCTCTTCCTTCAATGCGACCTCCCCCTTTGCAGCTCTCAGCCGAACCTTCTGCAGGGATAGTTGCATGGAAAGCAGGGCCTGCGAACAAGAAAAAATTAGCAAGTTAGTTTATCAAAAAGAAGTAAGGGAAGTCCTCGCCGAGGATAGTTCGTTTACCTTGCTTAAGTGCTAGAGCGAGGTGGACATTAGGTCCATGTCACTGGAACCGACGAACTCCTCAAATGCTTCTGAGAGTCCGTACTCTAGCAAAGTGTAGACTATTGACTGTAGGTGTTCCGGCAGGTCCCCCAGAGAGGCCAGCACTGAAGTTTCCTTCTCTACGCCTTCAACAGAGGTCATGCCGACTGTCGGTTCCTTACCCAACCTCCTCCCGACGTCTAGCTGCGACCTCCCAGGCTGATCACCCTTAGATTCGGTCTCTGACTCTTTGGCCTGAATTTGCTTTCTCTTCTTCTTTGGTCATTGAGCCGTTGTCTTTAGCCTCAGGCGAACAGTTGATGGCTGGGAAGCCCTCGCAGGTCGAATTGGTGCGTCCGAAGGTTGAGGCTGAGAAGTTCCAGTAGGTCACACTGGGGCTCCCGATGTGGCACCTTTAGCCGAGGGAACGGTATGAGCAGTATCGGTCGCCCTGGCGGTCCTTGCCCGCGAAAAATTGAATTGTCTTCGTCGCGGCGACTCTAACACCTTCGGAGGCATGGTCGCTGCATGCAAGCATCGTTAGCAAAAGTAATTCATTGCATGACCAGAAAAGACCCAGTTAGCAAGACTTACGCAATGGGGGCTCTAAGGATGCGTTTGCGTTGAAGAAACCGTATTTCCGTAGATTCGCAGTCGTCACGAGCTTCTTAGTGTTGTGACTAGCTTCGGGCAGGAAGCCGAAAGCTACAATCCCATCCGGATCGAAGAGTAGGCCTAAGTCGGTCGACTTGTTAACTGCCAAACAGAAACATGTCGTTAAAAAAAGAATGCACTTCAAATTTGATGAATTCGCCAAGGGAAAAGAACTTACTTGGGTCCTAAAAGTGGTAATGGCCGTCATAACGAAAGAAGAAAAACTTCGTTTCGTAGGCCCCCGCGTTGCTAGGGTAGCTGTGTATCCCTGCGGCTATAGTGGGTCACCTTGACAAGTAATAAGAATCCCTGTCCTTGCTCGTTTTCAAGTAATACGAGCAGCCGAGCTCCGCCGCGGTTAGCTTGCCCAGCCCATTCTCACGACACGCGATGTACATGGTAACAACAATAACATACGCGTTCGACATGAGTTGCATCGGCGCAATCCCGAAGTGATCCAAGAACGACCTAACAAAAGGGCGGAAGGGGATCAACCCCCCACGCTTGAAGATCTCCTTGGAGATCGCGAGCATCCCACTTGAAGGGTATCGCGATGAGCGGGTCATATCACGGAAAACTTCCACATTGACATCATATTGTTTTGTCACCCTCTCGAACTCTTCCCTGGTGAGTATCGAGTAGACCTCAGGAGTGACATTCGGAGCACCCTGCGAGGACGAACCGACTCCTTCCTTAGATCTGGTCGTTGAGGGGTCCATTCTACTGGTCTGCAAAAGCGACAAGCAGGGGGGTCATTTAGCCATCGTACGCTATTCCGTACGATGACGCAGAAGGAAACAAACTCCCTAAATCCTAGAGAAAACTCTAACAGAATGATTCAAGCTGCCATTCATGGCTCGAACCCGACATGAGCGTCTCGTCTCCGATCAACTACCGGAAGACTAATGCCATTTACCAACCACGGGGAATAAGAAAATAAAAGCAGAGAACGATTCTTACCTCTCGGAATACGAAAATGGCTCCTTCTGCTTCAAATATCAAAAGCACGCTGGTTTGGAAGGCAAAGATTCCAAGCTTGCGAAAGTCTCTTGCTCTCTCTGAAAAAGACAAGTGTGGTGACATTGCCTGGGATGGATCTGAGTTTTTATAGCAAAGGAAACGACGCTTGGTTTTCTAGAAATCAAAATGACATTTGGGCAGAAAAATGTCTCACCATTGATCACGACCACATGTCGTAGATCAGTGAGGAAGAGTGACCGTCACGATTAAAGAAAACCAAACCCTTATCCTTTTCAGTTGAAAAACTCAAGCGACGACACTCTCTCCCTCAACATTAATTGCGCCCCAATCTGCATTTAATGCTCTGATAAGGGGTGTCGTTTCAACATGTCATGCATTTAATGTTCTGATAAAGGGTATCGTGTCAGCACACCACGCATTTAATGCGTCTGGTTGGCACTTATTACGCACATGACACGTTTGTCAGAGCAGAGGCTGCTTCATTAAATGCATCCGTATTGAAAGTACAACAGGTAACGCTTGACGAGGTCAGGTCGCTCATCCTTAACAAGCGATAACCATGCGAGGTCGTGTTCGCAAAAAGCACTACCCCAACCTCTTTTCAAACAGGTCGGAATCACCAGAATTTCCTGAAAGCATCCAGTCGCGGCATGAATTATAGTTTCCAAGGTTCAATCCTCAAACCTTAAAAACTAAGGGACTTTTGTTATGCCTAAAGAATGCAGGGCTGACGTAAGGTCCAGTCAGCGTGTAAAAGTCAGAGCATGGGTACACCCGCAGCCGAGTCACGTGAGGAAAGGAGCAGCATGCTCCTGTCAGTATAATGGGTGCGCGCCAGACTAGCCAGGAGCTGGAAAGCTTCCACATGTCCAAATTCCTGCACCAAATCGCGTAAATAACTCTGGAAGGTGGGTAATGGGACGTAAAGGAAGATTTGTACGGATAATCCCACCAACTCACAGATTCAGTAATGATAACCTTAATCCATCCCACTATAACAATTGAGAGTCCCTCTCTCATTTAAGGGATTAGCTACTCTCTCTCAAGAATATATAGCATTCTCTCTCTTGTACTATCATTTTGTAAGTCAGTTCGCTAAAGCGACCTGACCTCTATCATTAATACAAACATCAGTGGACATAAGACTTGCTTCCTTAGCATCCGAACCACTTTAAAAGCTGTTCCTATTGCATTTACTCTCATTTTCTCTTACATTCACGTGTGCCTTCTGAGCCAGCTCAGCATTTCACACGTGCGTTTCGTTGGTATCAAAATCACGCATCAACACATATCATTCTATTGCTTTGGCAAATATTGAATTTTTTAAAATTCATGCATAAGGACCCTGCAGTTTAAACTCATAGTATTATGTAAATGAAAATGTGAGATTTGTCTATCATTTTTCTCACCAAATTCTTTTCTTGTGAGTTATTAACCTATTCTGAACCAAGAAGAAATTTGCTGGCCGAGTATCTCTAATAGTGCTCTTTATTTTAAAGAGCATCTTTCATATAAATAAAGCGCATCTTCATTAATTTTAAAATAAAAAGAACACATTTTTTATTCAAATCCAATAGACTCTTTAAATTTAATGAAGATGATTTTTATTTTTAAGAAAGAGACTTAATGGGAGAGAGAATTAATAAATAAAATAGATATGAACTTGTAGTTTATTAATTAAAATTAGGATAGAGAGTGAAATTTGACCCTCTAAATGTAGAGAGTCAAACTCACTCTCTAATTTATATTTTAAAAATAAAGAGTTTGTTAGACTCTTGTTTTTATAGATAAACTCTTTATAATAAAGAGTTTGGGTCATATAAAGAGTCATTTGGAGATGTTCTAATAGGTTTTATCCTTTTCATTTATGAGGCTAATTATATATATGTATATATAGTAAAACCTCTTTATAGTCATAATGGTGGGATCAAACTAATTTATTACTATAAAGAAGTTCTAATTTAATAGAGGTATAGTTACAAAAATTAATATTTTGATTTCTTATTTTATAATTCATGTTTTAATAGTGTGTATTGGGATTTCAATTAATTGTTTTAGTAGTATTGGTATCAGTATTAGTATCACACAACTGTTGTGTTCTTACCACCAAGTAGCACTTCCAAAATCCAGTTGTGTGATGTAGGCATCATTAGAAATTTCAAAGGTTATTATAGTCAACGTTTAATTGCCTATTTTTGAAACGGATAGAAGATCATGTATTAGAACCAGAAAAGAAAAGTATCCTTAATAAAATTGAAAATGCAGTTGCTGCATGGTCAATTGATGTGAAGTCACAGACAATTGTCAATTGTTTTAAGCATTGCAAAATTAGGACCCTCGGTTTTGATGAATTGCAAGTTACAAATGAAGTGGATGTAGAAAATAAAAGACTCATTGCAGAATTGAGTGATCAGATTCGACAACTTCACTATACTAATCGAATGCATATTAATATCTTCCTCGCTCATCCAAATGAGTAACAAGTCGTATGTACTTTAACTGAAGAAGAAATCATTACTGCAATTAGACAAGAAGAGAAAGAAAATAATCCTGAGGATGATAGTATAGAAATACAAAAAGTTTCGAGCCATGAAGCTCTAAACATGCTTGAAAAGCTAGAAATATTTTGGTTTTAACAAGAAGATGTCTATGCTAACAAATTATTACATACCCGCAAGTTAAAAAGTGTCGTAACAACTCTAAAGCATAAATCATTGTCCCAAACAACTTTAGATAAAAATTTTATTTCATTTTAAACCTTTAATATAACGTAGCATATATTTTTTTGTAATATATATATATAATTATTACTATGTGGAAGCAACTTTCCTTAAGACAAGAATTAGAAAAATTATAACTTCTTATAATATGGAGTTTATTTTTATAGAGTATCACTATATAGAGAGTTTTTCCTGTATAAGGGAAGTCCAATATAATGACTTCAGAAAAAGAAAACAAAAGATTTTTTTTTTTTTTCCAGGATTTAGATGTAATAAATACACAGCGAATTGAAGAGTCCTACAATAACTTGTACCTCTAGATTAGCAAAGTACTATAATCTCCAAAGCTGAACTCGTCAATTTAACAACTGAACAATTAAGGTCGGATGGGATCATTTCTCCGACTTTGAACCTTGTACCATTATTAGCTTACATAAAAGAAGGAAGTTGAAAAGTTGGCAATAAGAAGCTATAAAACTAAAAATAGGATCCACAATTGCTTGCTGCAACTAGTCTAGTAGAAAATAAGGTAGACATCTGACATGCTATTCGCAAGTGTATGAAATCGTGCAAGTAATAAAGCTCGAGTAAACGCGTGTCGAATCAACTACTTGCCAAGTACCAAACTACTCTATTCTATTGCTATTTGATAAAACAGAATTTTAAGAATAGCTTTAATGAAAAAAATAACAAACTAAAGACTAAATAAATGCAGAATTTGTAAACACTTTGATGTAAAGATCAATATGACTAAACCTAGGGCACAGATTTCACACCAATTTAGTCATATGCATCGACAATTATTGCTAACCTAAGTAAGCTTATTCTAAAGGCCAAATTCCCTGTTATTCCACTAACTTTCTCTCGAACAATTAGCGAATTAACCCTTAAGCAACAACCCAAAATATCTCTAAGTTGGATTTAAGAGTTAAGAGATCATTAAGTTCTATAGAATTTACCAGAGCCTCACAGATCGTGGTAACCTATCTCTAGCGTTCACTCAATCTATGGTTTTATTACCTTAGACAAATCAGGTTTCATCTCTAGATCTCAACCCAACTCATGATATCATTCAACTCTCAGATCCTTAAGAATTGAAAGCATTATGCATAATAATAAAACTTAGAATTAAATGCTCAATAAGAATTAACAACAAATTAAATCAACACATATTCATAAATTGGGCTACATCTTTAGCCCTAGAAAAGAGATTCAGTTCATAATTACAATAATGAAAACAACCATTGTATTGAATGACATGGGTTCAAGAAAGAAAAATATAAACACTTCGCTAATTTGTGAATGAGAATCACAAGAACTCCAATCTCCAATGTAGTAGCCGTCCTTTCTCCCCTTTTCAATCCCCCTTTTAACTTCTTAAAGACCCTCTTTTATATCCCTAGGGTTCTGGTTGTGCTTAGGAAAAAGATTGGAAAACTTAGCCCATTCAGATTCGGATTAGGATAATGAATTAACACACACCCGTGACCCATCGCCGCGGCGGTAAGAATGGTCACTGCGGTGATCGTTCTTTCTGTCCAAGGCATCCGTAATCTTCAGAATTTGATAAAGTCACCAACAAAAACATTGTAGCTCTCTGAATAAGCTTTCCAACGCCACCAGAATCGTCGAATTCCGACTTCTACAGCTCAAGTTATGACAGAAATATCGAAACATGCTCATGATAAAGGATTTCCAGATTTTACGTAACGTCTTTGACGCGCCACAACTTTCTCGTTTCGACTCTGATTCCTGTGCCGTTTGTTCCTACACGTTGTGAGTCCCATCGACATCATTCTTTTCCCTTCAAAAATCTGTTTGAGCCTGAAAACACTTAAAATGTACTTGTGATCCCATAAATGGTATTTATGAAAAAATTAATCCAAATTCCATACTTTAAACACATTTTTCCATAAATAAACCAATTAAATCACTAACAAAATATCAACATTCAAGCTCTTATCAGCAACAGAGATGATTTTTGAAGACGCGGAAGATGATGTTGGCCTTTGACAGGAGAAGGTGAACCTTGGACCCAGAAAGAAACCTCTTGTCAGAAGTCCCAATGGTTTACTAATACACAGGGCTAATTTGGCTAACAAGTCCAGCATTCCCAATGCGCACACACCTGATGCTCATTATGGAAGCCATTTAGGTAAACTCAATAGCTGTCTAATGTTTTTTAACTTTTATAAATCATATATATTCTTTTAAGAGACCTTTCTCATAAGAGTCTATGAGGTTTTGCTTCCGAAGATTTGAAGTGGGAATTTGGTCATCTGCAAAAGAGTCAGTATATATATATATAATTTCTACTTATTATTCAGACTTCCTACATAAAAGAAAAAAGTTGAAAAGTCTTGGTCTTCCACTATCAAATTCCGACGACTTCAATCTTCTTGACTTCGTTAAATTATTACTGCCTGTAAATTATTAAAAGATTTTAGTTATACTTAAATTATTACTGCCTGTAAATTATTAAAAGATTTTAGTTATACTTAAATTATTACTGCCTGTAAATTATTAAAAGATTTTAGTTATACTTTCTCCGAAGAAAGTAACAAACAGCCAATCAGGTGATAAAGCCAAAAGAAAATTTCTCTTCTAATGATGAACCTTCCAAGAGAAGGCGGGTAACTTTTTAGTTGTATAATTCATCTTCAACACTCTCCTTTGCGCAAAAATAATCTGTGTTTCTACATATAATTCCAAAAATGGCAGGAAACATTTACGACAAGAACAAGAAAATTGTATGCTATGATCACGGCGGTTTGGAAGAAGATGCAGAAGATTATGGTGGTCTCTCATTGATGAAACTGAATCTGGGTCCAAGAAAGAAACTTGTTATTTTTGGGCTAGGAGGGTTGCTTTGCCATAGGGTCTGTCATAAGCAGAGGTCAAGCGTTCCAATCTATCGCAGTCCTGACGCTGCCCATGGAAGTTATATAGGTGAAAGTTTTCATATTTTTGTTGGCCTACTGATCATAATTAATTAATGAAACTAATCTTTTAAGAAATTCATTCTTTCTTGCAGTTTACAAGAGACCTTACTGTACTGACTTTATGAAGTTTTGCCTGGAAAGATTTGAAGTAGGAATATGGTCATCTGCAAGGGAGTTAGTATTATTAAAATAATAATTTATTAATTTCTATTTCTTTTGAAATTTAATGCTGTTTTCCTAACTCCACAAGACTTATACCAAAACAGGTGGTACATGAGTAATGCCCTTGATTGTATAATGGCTGGTTTGAGAAGCAAACTGTTGTTTGCTTGGGTAAGCATAAACTATACACTGTTTAGTATTTATCTCCAATTTTAAGATTGATAAGTACTGCTGAAGAATTTCTAAAATGTCTGATGGTTTCTTATAGGAGCAAAATGAATGTACGAATTCTGGGTTCAGCACCCTGGAGAAGAAAGACAAGCCCATTTTTCTCAAGGAGTTGGACAAAATATGGGAAAACAAATACTCTAATCTACCTTCGCGTGTGGGGCAATATTTATCGTCCAACACATTGTTGATTGATACTGACGCTTACAAGGCTTTGCTAAATCCTGTAATATGTCAACCAACATCAATTATATTCTTACTTGAACAACTGAAAATTTTCTTCGGGATTTCCTAATCTTATGTCTTTTGTCTTGCAGCCCCACACATCAGTGTTTCCAACTGAATACAAAGCAAGCGATGTTGATGATGATGCCTTAGGTCCTAAGGGCGAGCTGAGGCTGTACTTGGATGGCCTGGTAGATGCAGATGATGTTCCTTCATATATCAAAGAGCACCCATTTGGACAGCCTGCAATAACAGCCTTGCATCCTCATTGGGATTATTATTCCAAGGTTGTCACCCACATCAAAAAAGCTACTCTTTTAAGTGATGAATGGTGATAAGAAAATGATACATTTGCAAGGGTGTGTGAAGTGGCTGTTCATCTAATATAATAATTTGTGGCTTGACTTTGCATATCTTTATTCTGTTTTTCTCCCTCACTAAGCAATGAATAAATCTAATAATTAAAAGCTGCAATGAGGCAGAATACCAGCTCTGGAACAGCAAAAACTAAACGCTGAAATGCATATCAAGAAACGATCATTCACAAGAATGGCAAACAAGATTACAAGAGAAAGGAGAACTAAACATAATATCAAGTGAATGAATAGAATTGTCTTAATTTAGTTCAGTTGACGATCAGTATTTTTGTAAAATAAAAATACTTCTACAACATTGCTAAAAAATGAATGCTGCATTTGTTTCTAATTTCTAAATTTCAGGCAGCAATTTGGGAACTTCATGTTAATTAATCTAATTGTTACAATAAAAATGAAATAAGATTAGTTCATCCAGTTATCACATCAGCCTCCAAGTCTCGAAATACACCTGAAAATGAACGGGAATAAGAATTATTTATGTTTCTCCACTAGTTCTTTGTTTTTTAATTTTTCTGAGCAGTAAATATAAACATACCTTGTACAGCCTATTCACTGAGCAAAGACACATTGATATCAGGAGATGGCCCCTGGTTAGATGTGGTCTCTGAGCCATTCCAACCCGGACTAGGGGATGATGTGACATTTGGCAATTGTTCGTTGTTTTTGGTGTTATTCACTTCTGCGTGGTTTTGTACCAGTATTGGAGTTACAGGGGTCAAACAGGTCTCCCCATAAGGTTTTGCCTGTGAAATTGGTCTTGCTGCTGTCACTGTATCAGGAGCACCCGGAGACATAGAAGGAATCGCATGTTCTCGATGGTGCTTCCTTTTATGTACCTTGTAACCATTTGGCATGAAACTTCCTACCACAATCTAATGAACGAAGCAGAACCAATGTAAGTCATCCATCAAATACAGTAGCATAAATGGTAAAAAATAGTTGAAAGTATTTCTTCTTTTTCTTTTTCCCATTTCTTAATCAACGAGCAATAACAAAATATAGCTACATGTTTCATTGTATAAAACCAGTTCATCATGTATGTCCTTAACTAATGTATTTGAATAAAGCACATTTCAGTTCCATTTAGCACACTAATTTAACATGAAGTTTGCATAAAACATCACTCAAAGAGTGTGTATCCATTGAGGTAAATTCAGACTACGTGTAGAATGTATTAAATTTTTCAGCATTTTCATCAAGTTTATAGCAAGCGGCATAAAATAGCATATTTGATTGCTGGGTTTTAATATAGGATATTTTTGTAATACATAGACATATAAACCATGACCTGGTGAATACAACCAGGAAGTGCATAAATATTTTTGTTGGATCCTCATCTATAACTATAAACTTAAGTTTTGAGGTTAAGTGGTTACTTAAAATGATATAAAAGTCAAGTTATTTAGTGGTCTTACGTTCAAATTGTGCTTATTATTAATTAAATTATAAAAATTTGTGATCAAGGTCATGGTTGTATTTATAAGTGTAGTTGTGTTTGATTCTGATGAGCCACTTGGGAGGCTGGTCTACAGTAGGAAGGGTAGAGGTGAGAAGTAGAGGAATATTTGTTATGCATGAGGTTAGGAGTTGTTTTTGGGAGGATAGGTGGCCTATGAGATTGGAAGGAAGAAGAATTCGGTTAGGAGCAAAAGGTGTCAGAGAATAAAAGTGAGAGAGAGAAGGAATTGGAGGATATTCAGAAAAGAAGGTTAAGGTTTAGAAGGGGAGGTGACTGACCCTCGAAGTTCAGTCTTATCTTTATTTTCTTTGTTGTACTTAGAATTGTTCCAATTTGTTGCTTGTTCACTTGGTAGATGATAGAACATGATCTCTGGATGTACTGCTCTATTTTAACGTCAATATAGAGTTTATTTCCTTTTCTTTACTGTGCTTATTGATTGTGAATTCGTATTGGATAGATTTATTGTGTGTTTCTTGGTGATTCACAGTTCAGTGTTCTATCAAGTGATATCAGAGCACTAGTGTCCAGGTAATGGTTGTGACGAGAATGGATTCTAGAATGGATAATGTTGAGAAAGAAGTTACAAAGTTAGGGGTTGAAATGGGTACTATTCGAGAATGTTTGGTAGAGATACAATCCTGGGTGTGAAGAAAGGACGAAGAAGAAGTTGGCAGAACAGAGATGCACTCATTGGGAAATGTTCGCTCTCACCAAGTAAAAAATCCTAATGGAGCTAGTGGGTCTGGTGACAGTAGCCAGAATCGCAGTGAAATAGGAGGACAAAAATTGGAAATGCCAATATTCTCTGGCGAGGACCCTTACGAATGGATTTTTAGAGTGGAGCATTACTACAACCTTAACGGAATATCTGAGAAAGGGAAACTGACAACGGCGGCCATTTTTATGGAAGGTGAGACCATCAATTGGTTCCAGTGGACTGAATCCAGAACTCCGATAAGTTCGTGGGCCATGTTTAAACTTGCACTCCTCTAGAGGTTTAGTAGATCACAACAGCATAATCCTCATGAGTCCTTAATGGCGATGAGACAGATTGGTTCAATGGCTGAATTTCGTCGACAATCTGAAGTGGTGGCTGCACTTTTGGTAGAGGAGAAGGAAGAGATATTACAGGCTGCTTTTGTAAATGGGCTTAAAGTTGAGATCAGAGTTGAAGTTCGTTTAGCCCAACCTAGCTCTTTAATTCAAATAATTGAATTGGCCCAAAGAATAGAGGAGAGAAATCAAGCCTTAGAGGAAGCCCAATTAGGAGCAACTAAGTTTACCCGCATGAGTGGAGCTGGGCTTTCATATAGGTTCAACAACCATGGATCCAGAAATCTGACCTGACCCAATGACAACCCAAAATTCCCAAATTTGCCAGAATCCCTAAAATCAACCCCTGTTTCCAATTACAATCAACGAACACCTGAATCCTCAATACAGAGTTCGTCACCCAATTACTCCCCTCGCGACCAACCACCATCTTCTTTTCGAACCTTTGAGCGACCAACTTTCAACGAAAAGAGTTCCATTTAGAAAGATGACAGACGCAGAAATCCAAAAAAAAAAAAAAAAAAAAAAAGGAGAAAGGCCTTTGCTTTAGATGCGACGGTAAGTTCTTTCCTGGACACAAATGTGGTGAAAAACAATTCCAAATCATCTTAATTGATGAAGAAGAAGATGAACCAAAATCGATTGGTGATGGAGAAACAGTTGAACCTGAAATTGAGCGACAACAAGAAAATGTCGAACTTTCTCTCAGCTTGATGGTGGGGATCAATAGTCCAAAGACAATGAAGCTTAAAGGAAGAATCAAAGATAAGAAGTTGATTGTATTGATTGATAGTGGGGCTTCCCACAATTTTATCAGTTCTGAGGTGGTTAAAAGGTTGGGGATATCGATAGTAGGAACTCAGTCTTTTGGGGTTAGAGTGGGTGATGGGTATAACGTGAGGTGTGAAAGAGAGTGTAGAGATGTTTGTATGGAGTTACAAGGTGTTACCATCGTTCAAAACTTCTTTCCATTTGACATGAGTAGTGTTGATGCTGTTCTGGGAATTGCATGGCTGAAGACTCTAGGTGAGAAAGTCACTAATTGGAGAAAGCAAACAATGAGGTTTAAATTGGGATATCAGACAGTTAGTTTGTGTGGGGATCCATCACTTAACAAAACCATGGTGTCTCTCAAAGCTATGATTAAGGCCTTGTAACGTGAAGGGCAGGGTTGTTTGATAGAGTTTAGACAGATTCAGACACAGTGTGATGAAAATGGGGATATTGATGATCAATTGCTGGATGTGTTGGAGAAATCTAGTCAAGTTTTTAATCCACTTCCAGGATTACCACCTGCCAGATCGAGAGACCACACCATTCAAGTAGTTCCAAGAACTCAACCACCAAACCTTAGACTGTATAGGTACCCTTACTATCAGATAAAGCGCATTGTCAAGGAAATACTGGCCTCTAGGATTATAAAGCCGAGCATAAGTCCATTCTCAAGTCCTATTTTATTGGTAAAGAAGAAGGATGGTGGGTGGAGATTTTGTGTGGATTATAGGGCAATTAACAAGGTGACAGTTCCAGACCAATTCCCGATTCCAGCTGTCGACGAGTTATTTGATGAGTTAGAATGGGCAACAGTGTTTTCCAAGCTTGATTTGAAGTCAGGCTATCATCAAATCAGAGTTAAACCAGAGGACACACACAAACAGCTTTCCGAACACACGAAGGGCACTATGAATTTCTGATTATGCCCCTCGGCCTAACCAATGCACCAACCACCTTTCAAGTAGTAATGAATGATGTCTTCAAGCCGTATTTGAGGAAGTTTTTGTTAGTTTTCTTTGACGACATACTAATTTATAGTAAGGAGATGGGTGAGCATGCAAGGCATCTAAGCATTATCTTAAAGACACTATTAGATAATTAGTTGGCGGTCAATAAGAAAAAATGTCATTTCAAGCAGCAACAATTAGGGTATTTGGGGCATGTGATCTCAGCAAAAGGAGTGGCGGTTGACCCCTCAAAGATATAGAGCATTACTAAATGGCCAACGCCAAGGGACATCAAGACACTCAGAGGCTTTCTTGGTTTGACAGGATATTATCGACAATTTGTTCGGGATTATGGAAAGATAGCCCTCCCACTCACTGCTCTATTAAAGAAAGATTCGTTTGTGTGGAGTACAACAGCTCAAGGTGTTTTTGAAGAATTAAAAAAACTCATGACGAGTGTTCCAGTCCTCTAAATGCCTAATTTCACACAAGAATTTATCATAGAGACTGATGCTTCCGGGAATGGTTTAGGGGCCGTGTTGATGCATGAGGGGTGACCTATTGCCTTTCTCAACAAAGGTTTGTCTCTAAATTCCAAACTTAAATTAGTTTATGAACGAGAATTAATGGCTATAGTTATGACTGTGCAAAATGGCGTCATTATCTTTTGGAAGACGTTTTGTTATGCGGACAGATTAGCGAAGTCTTCATTTCTTAACTGACCAGAAATTGTTGAGTGAGAATCACCAAAAATAGATTATCAAGTTATTGGGGTTAGATTTTATAATTCAGTACAAACCTGGGCCACAGAACAAGGCAACAAATGCTCTCTCTAGAATGCCGGAAGTTGTCGAGCATCACGCTCTTTCTATGAGTTGCTGCTCAGGTATAACAAATTTAGAAGATGCCATTAATCAGGATGACAAGTTACACGGGATCATGCAACAACTTTTGATTGACCAAATAGCCATCCTTATTTCAAATTGGTGGGCCGACACCTGTTGTACCATGACAGGCTGGTGGTGCCTAAATCTGGACCTCATATCTAGAAAATATTACATGAGTTTCATTCCTCACCCATTGGGGCCATTCGGGTTTCTTTCGAACATATAAACGCATCACAAATATAGTGTTTTGGGAGGGGATGAAGAAAGATATTAAGGAGTTTGTGGAAGCTTGCATTATTTGCCAACGGAACAAATACGATGCCTTGAGCCCAGCGGGTCTGCTACAGCCATTGCCTATTCCTAACCAAGCGTGGGAAAATGTCTCTATGGACTTTGTTATGGGGCCTCTAAAGGTTCATGGGGTAGATACAATTCTGGTAGTTGTTGATCATCTTACAAAATATAGCCATTTTATAACTCTCAAGCATCCTTACACAGCTAAAGTGGTCGTTGATCTATTTATCAAAGAGGTGGTACGGTTGCATGGGTTTCCTCGCACCATTGTTTCAGATCGGGATAGAGTTTTCATGAGCCACTTTTGGGGAGAATTAGTTAAACAGTCAGGAACCCAACTGCACATGAATTCAGCTTACCACTCACAAACAGATGGTCAAACCGAAGTGGTAACCAATGTTTGGAGATGTACCTCAGGTGCTTTTACAATAGCCAACCCCAATAGTGGCTGAGATGGGCTCCGTGGGCAGAGTTTTGGTTTAACACAACTTATAGTAGCTCCACAGGTATGTGTCCATTTAAGGCTCTCTATGGACGCGACCCTCCAACAGTGTTGAGGTATGCTGACCGCACTTCCTCAGTCGAAGAAGTCGACCAACAACTTCGAAATCGCAACAATATCATAGAGGAGTTAAAGAAGAATCTCCTCAAGGCTCAAAACCGAATGAAGACTTATACTAATAACCAACGGCGAGAAGTTACGTTTGAGATTGGGGAATCCATGTATTTGAAGTTATAGTCCTACAGATTAAGATCTCTAGCTCGTCGATATAATAAGAAACCTAGTCCGAGGTTTTACGGTCCATTTGTGATCACGAATAGAATTGGGGTCGTACCTTACAGGCTAGCATTACCTCCCTTAGCTCGTATTCATGACATTTTCCATGTCTCGCAATTGAAGAAGCCAATTTCCTCACTCCCCAATAGTCAACCTCTACCAGAAGCCCTCAATGAAGATTTTATTTTGCAGGTTGAACCTGAAGCTGTACTCAAGAAAAGAAAGCTCTTGAATGGACAATGGGAGGTACTAATTCAATGGAAAGGCTTAGCTCCTTATGAAAACACTTGAGAGGATTTTAACACAATCCACTCTCAATTTCTTTCTTTCCACCTTGAGGATAAGGTGGTTCTCCTTGGGGAGGGTAATGATAAGCCACTTGGGAGGCTAGTCTACAGTAGGAAGGGTAGAGGTGAGAAGTAGAGGAATATTTGTTATGCATGAGGTTAGGAGTTGTTTTTGGGAGGACATGTGGCCTAATCAGATTGGAAGGAAGAAGAGTTCGGTTATGAGCAAAAGGTGTCAGGGAATAAAAGTGAGGGAGAGAAGGAATTGGAGGATATTCAGAAAAGAGGGTTAAGGTTTAGAAGGGGAGGTGACTGACCCTCGAAGTTCAGTCTTATCTTTATTTTCTTTGCTATACTTAGAATTGTTCCAATTTGTTGCTTGTTCATTGGGTGCTATACTTAGAATTGTTCCAATTTGTTGCTTGTTCATTGGGTAGATGATATAACATGATCTTTGGATGTACTGTTCTATTTTAACATCAATATAGAAAGTTTATTTCCTTTTCTGTACTGTGCTTATTGATTGTGAATTTGTATTGGATAGATTTGTCATGTGTTTCTTGGTGATTCACAGGTCAGCGTTTATCAAATTCACATGCAAGTTCACTAATGTTCTCTCTAATTACAATCATATTGGGAGAGAAAGCTATATATTATTAAAGAAGTACTTCAGGAGCTATAAGATTGGTACAGAGAATAATTATTTAAGAAACAGGTTAATACCAGAAATTAGGAGAAAAGTGCTCTGTTCTCTTGCTCAAAACTGAGAGTTTGATTAAAATAATTCAGATAGACAAAAGGCAGAAAAAGGCCTTACCTGGATAGGGCTAGCAGCCAGTAATAAACCAGCAAGACCACCACCTATAACACGCCCATCAGGTCCAGCCAACGAAACGCTCAATCCACCGGTCCTACTTCTTACGCCACCTGTATCACTGACTGTGAATGAACCAGATAATGACAGTATCTCGAAGCGACCCTGCAAAGAATATTTTACTAAAAATTTAGAAGGAACAAAGATATAAATCTCAATGAAGGTCTTATCAGTAAGTGGTAAAATCATCATGAAAACAAACAAAGCCAAGGAGCACAAACATAAATTACTCTGTGCTGCATCGGAGAATATGTTTAGATGAAACAATCATAGCGGGTGATACGAAAGATGATATTGAAGTTAACTGAGTTACTGGCAGTTGGACATTTATCACATGGTACAAATTCTGTAACAGTCCTACTTCTCTATAAACACGACAAAACTGGATGAGAAAAACCTCCCGCCTGCATATATGAAGTGTCCAGGATATATAGCAAGAACACGGCCTCAAGTTTCAAAGTTTTCCAAAGAAATAAAGTTTGTGCAACGTAATATATGTTGAACAAAAAATTTGGTCAAGCGTGTATGTGAAAAAGAATTAGACTTGGAATTTGGGGCGTAAGACTGCTGTTTTGAGCTCAAAGATCATCTGTGAGGCTCAAGTTAGCTTGTCTGATAGTAAGGACTCTCGGGGCTATTTTCGGCTCAATTTTACCATTAATTCTTCCAATCGGGCTTTCCAGATTTTATAAATATAAACAGAGCATATTCTCTGAGAGTATGTTAATGAAGGGTTTGAATGTTAGTAATGAATTATTTGGGGTGTTCTAGTTAAGAGCTTATCATTGATATTGCTCCAGTAACTGAACTGAATTTCTGAAATACTAAAAGAACATATTTTCTGAGCATATGTCGTTGTATCTTTGGGGAAATTTGTGTTCTTTTAGTACTTAAAACATATCAGCATGTGCCCTCAGAAATCACATTTATTAAACATAGTGTTGATGATTTAGTAATGAATGCCACACTTACAAAATATTCATACATTTATACATGCAAACTGATGTGGAAATGTTATGGATTGTCATGTTAACTACTGCCCATGTATTATGTATATATCTATTTGTACAGGTAACTTGAGTATTATATTATTATTTAATAATTGAATGATAGAACGAGAAAGGAAACCTCACCAACCCAATTAATTATTGTGGAAGCAGAGGAAGGGAGAAATTCCAAGAAAGAAATAAAAGCCATAAAAACAAAATTTTCAGTTCGGAGTTGATACCTCATATGTCAAGATACCACCAGAGGACCCTGGTTGGCGAATGGTAACATTAGAAACAGCTCCATTAGCCGAGAGAATGCAAATTCCTCGAGGACCCTTCTGCGAAAACGAAAGAATCTTTCCAGCAACATCCTGCCAAGATTTTGAGGAAGATTCGTCTTAGATATTCTTAACTAATTCACCGAAGCATTCATAAACACGTCCATTACCTCCCCAGTATTAACGGTTACAACATGAGGTGTGAAGTCCCCTCCCGCTGTGTTCGCGAACAATTCACCTTCACAGATCAAATTCCAGATGTAATATTTATCAAATTATAACAATCTAAAGCAAATTCTTCCCATTAAAAAAGTGAGCATAATGACAAGTACTACACAATCTTTAACTTGACTCATTTCTATGATCACAGGAAAATCTTAATTATTAATGTTCAATGATGATACTGAAAGACTGACCTTTTCAAGTACACATTCAACTTTAAAGTGTTATTATGCGAGAATTACCAGCAATTTTAATTAAAATTAAGAAGAAGAAAAAAGTTCAATTTCGTTGAAGCCAGCCTGGTCAGAAATCCATTAAAAAAATTACAATTATCTGCTGAGTTGAAATTAAGATCTCAATCCCACCATAGATCAACCTACTCTTTCAATTCTCACAATGAGTTTTTATCAACCAACCACATATGGGGTTGGTGAGACAATGAAAGACAAAATAAATAAAATAACAAAGTTTTTTTTTTTTTTTTTTTTTTAATTTTTAGGAATGCTTTTTATTAGAAAACAAAACAAAACAAATATCGAGAATTTTCTTTTTCCTTCTGTGATGTAACTTGAGTAATATTTACTTTTTTTTTTTAAAAAAAGGTTAGCAAACATTAAAATAAACCAAAAAATTCTAACATCTTCCCTTCACTTTCCAGCATTTTCTCAGCAACCAAACGCAAACATGAAAACTTTTCCCGGAACTTACCTAAAGAAGCAAGAAGCTGCCAGTTACCAGAACCCGGAGGCCTACCTCGACCCCTTTTTGAAGAAGAATAATCCGGAGAAGGAGTCAAAGTAAAACCAGGAGGTGACGATACAAGTGGAAAAGAAGAAGGTTGCAACCTCAAGTTTCCTTCAGAATCATATTTTCTCGGCCTCCCTCTTTTTTTCTTTCCAAACAAATCCCCGCTACCACCACTATTATTATTATTGTTATTATTATTTTCTGGGGCTGCTGCAACTGCAATTGCCCCTGCACTAAGATCAATGTTCCTTTCCACATTACTGACCGCTACTTGAGACGACGGCGGCGGCGGTTGCGGCAACAACACGTTGTTACTCACTGGTGGAGGTGAGTCAGTGTACGAGTTACCACCTGTTGATCCGGATATAGTGCTTTCTTTTTCTTCCATGAAGAAAGAATTTGAAAGGGAAACTCAGAGAGAAGTGTGAGTTTTTTTATTTCTAGAAATGGAAGAGAAGTTTGAAAGAGAGAAGGGTAACTGCAAATGGCGCCAGAAGTAGAAGGTGGTGTAGCTTTTTGAACTTTGGAGAAATTTTATGAACTTCCCTCCATTAATGGAGAAGCAAAAGACTCAGAAAACTGGTCTTTTTCTTGACTGGACTCCACGGTATGGTTTATACAATTACTATAATGCCCTTCCTTACCCAAATTACCCTTTTCACATTCTTTTAAGTCACAACTTTGTACTATTTTATGATTTTTTTTTTAAATATAATCAAATTTGTCCATTAATATGATTTGATTTTCATGATATTTCTCTGATTATGATAAATTCAATTTTATAATAAAATTGATTGGGTATAATTAATATTATTTCAAAATGTCACGTGTTGCATGAGTTATTATAAATTTATTTTGTTGATTGGATGGGTGAATTTCATTCATGGATTTCAATTTATTTAATTTAATGAGTTGAATTGAATTAGATTTTAATCTATTTTAAATACATTGAATTCAAATTTTCATACATATTTTGTTGCAAACATCTTAATCATATTAAAAATTTTGGCAAATAGAAATTGAATCATGTTGAAAATCTTATTAAATCGAATTTCTATTAAAAAAATTCATTTATTTCGTATCCAATATTATTATTATGAAAGGGCAAAAGAGTAATATCTCATGCAATAGTTTAGAATATGGTTAAAAAGAAAAAAAAAAAAAAAAAAAAAAGAAAGAAAGAAAGAAAAAGGAGAGTAATAATAAGGCGGTTTTGGAAGTCCACAAAACAACTTTGGATTAAAATGCAGTCAAACTGGTGCTTTGCTGTTAAAGCAATAAACTCGCCTTAAAATAATCCCTTTTTATTTTTTTTTTTGTTTTGATTAAAATAAAATAAAAAGGTTCAAATCCCTAACTTACGTTTTTCAACATAATTGGAATCCGAATTTTAATTTGTTCTCATTATAATTAATTATAATTTCTTTTAAAGTTGAGAGATATGATATGGGCACCTCCTTAATTTGATTGAAAGGCAACCCACCATAGTTAAAACAGCATTTATTTCCCTGCTTCTACTTTTAGGTTTTGTGAATTGAGCACTACCAACCTCTTTTATATTGGTCCGTATTTCTTGGATATTATATAGTTTTTTATTAATCCAACTTAAATCTAGATTGAAAGTGGTGTACAGCTTTTTGTTAATTGAGTTAGCTAATAATGGCTTACAAAACTTAAGAATATATTATTATTACATCGATATTTTTTTTTGATGATATTATGTTGTAATAATTACGAAATATAAGACAATATAAGGACTAATACATAACTAATGAAAGATAAGGGCTATGAAATAGAAGAACAACAAAGGGGTTGAAATTTATTATCATCTCACTTTAGTACACAAGAATTACAAAGAGGAGGAAGGGTTTACATAGTAATTCTTGCCACCCCCAAACTAATCAAATCTTGCCATTTAGCCACTAGGTGCCACAAAATTGATACCACCCTTTGCCATCAAGAGGTGGCAATAGTATGATGAAATGTGTCAAATGGTGAGAGATCCATAATTCTTTGCAGCATATTATTGATTTTCCTTAAGGTTTGGCTCTTTTTATCCGAAAAAAAAAAAAAAAAAAACACGTACTTTTGAAGTATTACTTTACTATCCAAATTTATATTATGTTTCCCACTCCGGCATGTTATGACTCACACCATCATTCTCTTCACAATCATCACTCACCAAAATCCCTTAAATCAATTCTCATCGACCCCACAATTGTCGGCAATCGAGCGATTAGCATTTGCGCATCGCCCTTCCCAAGTCAAATTGCGATCAATCCAACCACCAAAATCTAACCTTCCACCACTAAAAGACTCATCGGCCTCTCCTTTTAAAAGCCCTAATGGCTGGACCGAATTTGCTTTTGTTCACCGCTGGAATATAAATTTGGGTAGTCAGTGGTATTTTAATAGTTTATGGGTGAGAAAGTGTCATTAAACCATTATTTGGGTGGGAAAAAGTCGTTTACTAAATTTATAATAATTAGAAATAGAGACAGTGCAAACTTTTGGTATGTGCTTCACTTAAAAGGGGTAGTAATTAAATCAGTTTAACTTAAGGGATATTTATAAATTAACCAATTTTTAGGGGTTAAAAAAACCACTTCTTGACTCTTCTACAGTTGTTTTCTCCTTTATTATTTTTCAAAATATCCAACATTTTGCATACCCTAATCTAAGTTGGCCTCTCCTACCCCAAGGTTGCACATGTCATGGGTTGAGAGTTTCATACCGAAAAGGCTAACCTATTAGGTGGAGGGACTCTCCCTTATAACCCAACACCCTGACACCCCCCCACCCCCCCCCCCCCCCCCAAAAAAAAAATTTCCCTTCCGATGTGGATCCATGACATTCTCTCCCACCCAATCTGTGATGCCCCCCCCACCAGTCACAAGTGGGGCCCCCTGCCTACCCGTCCACCTTATCCTTGAGTGGACCCACAATCACATGTGGACGCCCCTCTGTGTGGACACTTGGCGGGACACTGAAAAATGGATTGGGGTCAGCTTTGATACCACTTGTCATGAGTTGAGAATTTCACACCCAAAAGGCTAACCTATTAGGTGGAGGGACTCTCCCCCTTATAAACCCAAGACCCCCCCATTTCCCTTTCGATGTAGGATCCATGACAATATGCTAACCTAAAGTTCACACAAAATCTGGGTTGGTTTAAGACGAATTTCTAGTTCTTCTTTTTAGATTAAGATATACACAATTCTCAATTTTTTGTCATGTTAATACTATAGCAAGTAGTAGCACATAATAACCTAGTATACTCAGATACTTTATCAGAAAAAAAAAAAACTCTATAAACTGTTGAAACTAAAAATCAAACACATCACAAGTAAAGTATTGTAACGCCCACATTGAGGTATGTAACTTAACTTATGCCCTTATACCCTTAGTTGATTTTTTTTGTTAAAGTTATTTTCAGAAAATGTGAAGAAAATGCCTTAAAATTTCATTAGTGGTAAAATGGTCTTTTCACACATAATTAGTTGAAAAAGTGGGGAGTGAAAAGAGAAAGAATTTCATGAAGAAGTTAATAAAAATGAGGGTATTATTGTAATTGACTAAGGGACATAGATGGAATTTCATAGAAAGTACAAGGACAAAATGGGCAAGTATAAGTAATAAATGAGATATCCTAGGTTCATTCTTGAAAACCCTATCATTCTCTACTCCTTCACACGCCACTTTCATCTCCAAATTCTCTCATTTTCTTCATCAAATTTCCAAGGCAATTTAAAGGATTTTTGGTTGGATTTTGGTAGATATTCAATCCTAACCATCCAAAGGTAAGAGATATTGCAATAAGATGTGAGATTAATTTTTAAAGTGTTGAATTCTAATAGTTATATGCTAAGGGTTTAAGAAGGAGAGGACATCTACCCAAAGAGAGAGTTTCTAATGTGGAACTACCCAAGATCAAGGTAAGTAAATCCAACCCTAAGTTTGATTTGAGTAAGTTTGTAGAGATTTGTACATGTATGTATGTGCTTATGTTTTTGAGAAGTTTTGATGAGATTGATACTTGATGATAATTACAATTCAGCCATGAGAATGTAGACTTTGTCTTAATGGTGATTTATGGAGTGTATTTTCCTAGCTAGGTTTAGTGTTGATTTAAGGGAGTTTTCCTCCAAATATTGGTGGCTTGAGAAAGAAGAATAAGTGTAGCCAAATTAGAGTTTGAGTATGCATGCAATTTGTTTGATGAAAATCCTAAGAGAAAACATGTTACCATGGTTGCCATGTCATAGCCGTGACCTTCTGAATGATTTTTGGGCATCTTACCGATTGAATTGGGTTGAGACCTAAACATAAAAGTTGTAGCCATGTCTCTAAGCTTTAAGACGAGACCAAGTCGTAGCAATCTGATGTGTATAACTCGAGATATGCCTTCTTGAATATGACCTGTGCAGAATGACTACCTCAAAATATTTTTAGTCTAATAATCTATGATTGATTTCAAATATGGGAATGTTGTTGGTAAAAAATACTAGTTCTCTAATGATATTTTTATATGTCATAATGTATTCTCACATTTGCATTTAGAAAGAATAGAAAAGAATGAGCATAGTTCCATGCACATACACATGGATGAGAATAGTAAAGAAGAAAGAAAGAAAAGAAAGAAAGAAAGAAATAATAAAAAGAAAGAAAGAACAGAACAAAAAGAAAGAAAGAATAGAACACAGAAAGAAAGAACAGAAGAGAAAGAAAGAAGAGAAACAGAAAAGAAATTGCATTCTTTATGCATTTATGCATATGCATCATGGCATTCATATTATTGAGAATTAGTTTCTCCAGTTCTGCTTACTCGTGAGTAAGTGAGAAACAAGAATATAGAAAGAATAGAGAGAAAGAATATAGAAAGACCAAAGAAAAAGAAAGAAATGTGTTGTAAGGAAAAAAATTCAGAAATTGAACAACGGAAAGAAAGGAGTAGCCTAATGGGTTTACTTACTGAGCAATTAGTGCTCACCCCGTTATTTTCAATGTTTTTGCAGGTAGTAGATGAGAGGCGTTCGGAAGGAGTGTCAAGAAGCGGAAGGAGCGAGCAACACTGTCGAGACTATTTCGAGAAGTTTTGTTACATGATGTAAAGTTATTTTAAACTCATCTACATGTATATTTTCCTATATATATTTAGTGAGTTTTACTGTTATTTTACGAGTATTCTAGCTAGAAAGAAAGCATTACAAGTATAATATAAAAGATAGAACACACGATTTACTCTAGTTCGTTCCAATTAAGGAACTACGTATAGTATTCAAACCGAGAATTCTTATTGAGTATCAGAACTTGACGCAATTACAATGATAGCTCACTATAACTCTCAATTCTTTTTCACATTAGGCCTCTAACTATTACAAAATACTCATAATAGAAAACCCTAACCCCATTTGGGCTTACCAGAATCTAACCCGACCCAGGCCCAACTATTAATAAACTAATTCCAAAACATTGCACTTACCGTGAGTCGCCGTAGGTAGACAATTCGTCAAGGCTAAGAGAAGTATACACCATATCCAACATAAACTAATAGATTAATTAAAAATCCAATAAATCAAACTCCAAAATACCAATACTTTCTAAACCAAATTTCCAACTCTTCCAATCAAATTTTCGGTTTTCTTCAGCGGTAATCTTATGAAAATGATTAATTATGGCTAAAAGTAATACTTCAATTTGTCAAAAATGGAGACAACACAAAATTGAATTTCAAATTAAAAGAGAAAGAGAGTAAATTACATGAAAATAAATTTGGAATCGTGATAGTTGTTGACCAATATGGTTTAAGGTTT
This sequence comes from Pistacia vera, assembly GCF_008641045.1. Classification (NCBI taxonomy): domain Eukaryota; kingdom Viridiplantae; phylum Streptophyta; class Magnoliopsida; order Sapindales; family Anacardiaceae; genus Pistacia; species Pistacia vera. The sequence continues at coordinate 265,625 of NW_022196419.1, forward strand.
AGAAATGTGGTTGATTTTTTCTAATCCCCTTTCATTTTTTGTTATTTCCTTAATATCTCTTAACCAACTTAACTATTAGTAAATGATTGATTATTAATAAATAATAGGTCGGGTGAGTCTAGGTTTGTTGTAACATCTTCCATTATCACTTATTTTTTAAGCAATGATCTAAAATGTGTTTCGTAAACACATTCCAAAAGTAATTACGGAACAATATACTTCTTCCATAATCTATTTTTTTCAAGGATCTCAAGACCAGGTATTTCTAGTTTTTTTAATTCAAAATCAGCTCTTAGAAAAGTCAATTACCAAAATGCCTAAAGATTAAACATAAATTCTAATTTTTGTATAAACAAATTTTAAATTAGATTGTTAAAATAATATAAAAATATTAAAAACAGAAAATACATAAATTGGCCACAGGAGAGCCAGTCGGATTCACCATTACTAGAATTTGTTTCTCAATGAGTGCAATTACACCGCTGGCACCATTGAGATGGCCAGACGACGATCTACATAATGGTGGCGATGGTTTGTTCAAATAAAGCGGCGGTTTGCCATAGCAGTCCAACAAAGTTTCTTCAAAACTGATAGATCTCCCATCAAGAAGGTATACCAACACAGAGGGTAAAAGGCCATTAATGTAATTGAAGAGGAATGTGTTAGTGGAGGATGGCTTAAGGCATGTGGCATGTGAAGAACCAATTAGTTAGAAGGGAATAATTTTGCTAGTTGATTTATGTATAAAAGGGAGATCCATTTGTGAAAAAGGCAGATTATTATCAATAGTGAATCAAGGAGGTCTCTAGCTCCTCGAACTACTGGGACTATTTGTTACTCATTTTCATTTCATTGTAGTTGAGCACTTCTCTGTAAACTGTCCTTTATTTCTTAATCAATATCAATTAGAATCAACCTAGTTTTACATTAGATATAATTCTTGAGTTTGTCTATGTCTTTTTGGTTTACTGTGTTGCGTGGTTGAGTGGTTGTCCTGGTGTTCTATCAATTGGTATCAGAGCATGATCCTGCGGACGCGTGGCAGGCTGACCTTGGGCTCGAGCTGCGACCCCAAGGAAAGGGAATCCGCGAAGTCACCCAAAGGGTAAAGAGGCCGACGTGGAGCCCATGTAACAAGACTTAGTAGGTCCCCTAAAGGGTCGAGAAAGAGAGTTATTGATAGGCTTCTAGGGCTTGACAGGCTTCTAGGCGAACTAAGACCCAAAAGGAGGGCAGTAAAGGTCGATGAGGGTGGACACTCTCTAGAAAGAAGACCAACGAGGGCGTTGGGTCTCAAAGCGTGGGGAAATGCTAGGATCCCACATTGAAAAGGAAAAAGGTGGGCATGTGGGTTATAAAGGCTTGGGCACCCTCCCTTGGCAAGCCGGTTTTCCAAAGAGAGTTCTACCTAAGCTCATGAAAGACCCATGGCCCAGCCTAAATTGTTGAGTTATTGGAGTGGGTTCCTATCAATTGGTATTAGAGCATGATCTTGCGGACGCGTGGCAGGCTGACCTTGGGCTTGGGCTGCTACCCCAAGGAAAGGGGATATGCGAAGTCACCCAAGGGGTAAAGAGGCTAATGTGGAACCCATGCAGTAGGGCCTAGTGGGCCCCCCGAGGGGTCGAGAAGGAGAGTTGCTGACAGGCTTCTAGGGTCTGACAGGCTTTTAGGCGAAGTAAGACCCAAAAAGAGGGCAGTAAAGACCAATGAGGGCGGGCGCTCTTTGGAAAGAAGACCAACGAGGGCGTTAGGTCTCGAAGCGTGGGGGAATGTTAGGATCCCAGATTGAAAAGGAAAATGGTAGGCATTTGGGTTATAAAGGCTTGGGCACCCTCCCTTGGCAAACCAGTTTTCCAAGAAGAGTTCTACCCAGGCCTATGAAAGACCCATGCCCCAACCCAAATTGTTGAGTTATTGAAGTGGGTTCCTATCAATTGGTATTAAAGCCTTGTGTGGGTAATGACTAAATCGAGAATGGAACAGAAGGTTGAGGGATTGGAGAAGGAAATGGGTAATATGGAGAAGGAGCTAGGAGGGATGAAGGAAGAGTTAGGAAGCATCAAGGGATATCTCCTTGCGCTGTGGGAATGGATGAGGTTGAAGGAGGATAAGGAGGCCAATACTAGTCGCGATTGGGGGAGAGCTCAAATAGCAATGACAATGGCAGAGTTGATCAGAGTAAAGAAACCGAGAGCTCTAAGGAGGAAAGGAAGAGTAAAAAATTAGAGTTACTAGTGTTTAATGGGGAGGATCTCTACGGATGGACCTTCAGAGCAGATCGTTATTTCTCAGTCAATCGTTATGCAAAGGGAGAAAAAGTAGAAGCTGTTGCGGTTTGTATAGAGGGGCGTGCACTGAATTGGTATCAGTGGGTTGAATCAAGGGCACCAATCAGTTCATGGGAAGCCTTTAAGGCTACTATGGTTGTGAGATTTCGACCATCCTTCAAAGGCTCAGCATATGAAGCACTAGTAACATTAAAGCAAACTGGAACAGTAACAGAGTTTAGGAAAAATTTTGAAGAACATTTTGCTCCCTTGCGCGAGGTAGGGGAAGAATTGCTGATGGGTATTTTTCTCAATGGACTCAAAGAAGAGATCCGGGCCGAATTGCATTTGGCCCAACCAACCACACTTTTTTCACTCATTGAATAAGCCCATAGAGTAGAGGAGAAAAATTGGGTCTTGGAGAAAAGTAGGCCCAAACCATTTAGAACCCAAACTAATAAAATGGAGCACTACAACCGGGTCATTCCCAACCCAGAAAACATGGCGCACAAACGCGTGGAGCCCCAGCCCCTTTTCACACAATTCAGACTTTACTCCAAACAGAATAGGTGAACGACGAGAGAGATCCACCAATACACCCATGCCAGGATTTCGGTGCATGACTGACTCCGAGATTCAGAGCAAGAAGGAATGTGGGATGTGCTTTAGATGCGATGAAATGTACAGTCCAACTCATCGGTGTAAAGCGAGGTCACTGCTAAAGCGAGGTCACTGCAGATTTTGTTAGTCACCGATGCTGACACACCGGAAAAGGAGGAGCCCAACTCTGAAGCCAACGATGACATCAACATGGTAGGTAACCACTTGGCTTTGTTGATGAACTCTATTGTAGGGATGACGATGGTCAAAACTCTGAAGCTCAAGGGGTTGATTAGAGATGAGACAGTAATTGTGCTGGTGGATAGTGGGGCATCCCACAATTTCATCTCAAAAAATTAGTGCGGAAGCTAGGCCTGGACATTGAAAAGGAAAAACAATTTGGAGTGATGGTGGGGAATGGTTTCACAGTTAGAGGAGAAGTGATTTGCAAAAAATTGAGTATAAGTATTCAGGAGGTTGAGTTGACACAGGATTTTTTCCCCTTTGATTTAGGAGGAGCTGATGTGATGTTGGGGATATCCTGGTTGAGCACGTTGGGAGATGTGTGCTCTAACTAGAAAAACCTAACAATGGCGTTCGATAGTAACGGGAAGAAAATTGTGTTGCAAAGTGATCCCTTCTTAGTTAAGACTGTAGTCTCTCTCAAAGCAATGCCCAAGAAACTACAAAGTGAGGGAGCAGGGTATGTGGTAGAATTTGTCTCTATCGAAAGGAAAGGAGAGAAGAAGATCGAACCTATGGAGCTTGGAGTTGCTGCCTTAATTAAAGAGTTCCACCATTTGTTTGAACAACACCATTGTTTACCATCTAAGAGATCGACTAACGATGCCATAACTCTCCAAAATCAATCCAAACCCCCTAACCTACATCCTTACAAATACTCATATGCCCAAAAGAATGAGATAGAGAGGTTGGTGGGTGAGATGATGGTGTCGGGAATAATCCAACCAAGTACTAGCCTTTTTGCAAGTCCGGTGTTGTTGGTTAAGAAGAAAGACGGCAGCTGGCGTTTTTGTGTTCATTACCGCGCCCTTAACAACATAACCATACTCGACAAATTTCTGATACCTTCCATTGATATGTTGCTAGATTAGTTGGCAGGTGCTATAGTATTTTCTAAATTGGATTTAAAATCTGGATATCACCAGATCAGAGTAAAGATAGAGGATGTGCCGAAAACCGCATTTCGGACTCATGAGGGGCACTATGCGTTCTTGGTCATGCCATTCGGGTTGACTAATGCCCCCTTCACTTTCCAAGCCCTGATGAATACAATTTTCAGACCAATTTTGAGGAAATTTGCACTGGTATTTTTTGATGACATCTTAATCTACATCCTAGACCTAGAAGCTCACCTCAATCACCTGAGATATGCCTTTCAAATCCTGACTGAACATGAGCTTGTCGTCAACCACAAAAAGTGTCTATTTGCATAGTTGAGGTTGGAGTACTTAGGACATTTGATCTCTTTAGAAGGTGTCAGGGCAGATCCCGCCAAAGTTAAGTCAATGTTATCATGGCCCGTTCTACAGACCATCAAAGGTCTAAGGGGTTTCTTGGGATTGACAGGGTATTACCGCAGATTCGTTAAGGATTATGGGTTAATAGCTCAACCGTTGACTAAATTGCTTCAGAAAGACGCCTTCGGATGGAATGAACTGGCTCAACAAGCCTTTGAAAAACTGAAAATGCCATTCCTCAGTCCCCAAGTTGGTTGTCCTCGATTTCAGTCTCCCATTTGAAGTCCACACCGACGCATCTGGGCAAGGGTTGGGAGCTGTCTTAATTCAAAACCAATGTCCCATAGCTTTCTTCAGCAAAGCGTTTTCCGACCAATCACAGCAAAAGTCAGTATATGAAAGGAAATTGATGGCAATCGTGTTTGCAGTTCACAAATGGAGCCATTACCTCAGCGAACAAAACTTCATTATCAAAACGGACCAGCGCAGTTTGCAATTCTTGACAGATCAGAGGGTGAAGACTCCTGAATAGCAAAAATGGATTTCTAAGCTTCTAGGTTACTCAGATATCATTTAATCAACCTGGTAGCTCAAACCAAGTGGCCGATGCCTTATCCTGAAGAGAAGACATAAAGTTAGCTGTTGTATTGGTCGTTACTTTCTCAAAATTCGATGGTATTGCGGCTGAGGCACAATAAGATGTGAAGCTCCGGACCATCATCCAAGACTTGATGTTTGTCCCCAGAGCCACCCAAACTACAGTCTCCACTGTGGCTGTCTTCTTTACAAACACAGGTTAGTGCTTCCAGAATCCTCTAAATTTATTCCTCGATTGTTGGATGAATTCCACAACAGTCCAGCAGGAGGCATTCTGGTTTTTTTAGAACATATAAACGAGTTACAAATCTGGTTTATTGGGAGGGCATTAAAAGGGATGTTTAGGCTTTTGTACAGCAGTGTTCAGTCTGTCAATTGAATAAACAGTCAGCTCTTAAGCCAACAGGACTTCTCCAGCCTTTACTCATGCCCACCCAAGTGTTTGAGGACATTAGTATGGACTTTATAGGGGGGCTGCCCAAAGCCAAGGGACAGGACATGATATTGGCAATTGTGGATCGGTTAACTAAGTATAGTCACATCCTTCCCTTATACCACCCCTACATGACCAAAGAAGTGGCTGATATGTTTGTTTTGGAGGTTGTCAAACTGCATGGTTTCCCCAAGTCGATTGTGTTCGATAGAGACCGAGTGTTCATAAGTCAGTTTTGGCAAGAATTGTTTAAGGTAGCAGGTACCAAGCTGAAATTCTGTTCAGTGTATCATCCTCAAACCGATGGCCAAACGAAGGTAGTCAACCGTTGTTTAGAAGCCTATCTCTGTTGTTTTTGTAGCAACCAACCTAAAAACTGGCCAAGGTGATTAGCATGGGCTGAATTTTGGTATAATTCTACCTATCATAGTGCAGCCAAGATGACACCCTTCAAAGCACTTTACGACCGCGACCCACCCACTCTTCTACGCTTCACCGATTGCCCATCACTGGTTGAAGAGGTGAATCAGTAAATGGCTGATTGTAACTCCATCTTGGACACGCGGAAGCATAACCTGAGTGTTGCCTAGGCCCATATGAAATCCTAAGCGGATGCCCATGGCTAGGATTTTACTTTTCAGCCGGGAGACCAAGTGTTTTTAAAACTTCAGCCATATTGCTTCAGGTCCTTGGCTTCTAAACTCAATGAAAAGTTGAGCCCACGTTTTTATGGACCATTTCCCATTTTGGAAAAAATTGGACAGGTTGCATACAAACTGGTGCTCCCTCCAACAGCCAAAATACATCCCCTTTTTCACGTATCCCAGCTTAAGCATAGCCTGCACAGCTCGGTTCCCATCCAACCTCTACCCTCATGCCTTACCAAGGACATGGAGTTGTAGGTACAACTAGAATCTGTTTTGGCAGTCTGCACATTGGTGAATGGCTCTCAGGAAGTCCTCATTAAGTGGAAAGACTTAGCCCCATTTGAAGCCACCTAGAAGCTGACAAACATCATCAAGCTTCAATTCCCTCACTTCCACCTTAGGGACAAGGTGGCTCTTCAAGGGAGGGGGGAGGGATTGATAGACCTCCCATCAAGAAGGTATACCAACACAAAGGGCACAACGGTAAAAGACCATTAACTGAATTGAAGAGGCATGCATTAGTGGAGGATGGCTTGAGGCATGTGGCGTGTGAAGAACCAATTATTTAGAAGGGAATAATTCTGTTAACTGATTTATGTATAAAAGGGAGAGCCATTTGTTAAAAAGGCAGATTATTATCAATAGTGAATCAAGGAGGTCTCTAGCTCCTCGAATTGTTGGGACTATCTGTTACTCATTTTCATTTCATTGTAGTTGAGCACTGCTTTGTAAACTGTCCTTTATTTTTTAATCAATATCAATTAGAATCAACCCAGTTTTACATTGGATATAATTCTTGAGTTTGTCTGTGTCTTTTTGGTTTACTGTGTTGTGTGGTTGAGTGGTTGTCCGAGGGTTCTATCAGAAACTCTCTGGCTTCTTGCGGTGTAACACTAGATAATTTGGTTAAACCGCCAACATATTCGAGTAGATTGTCAGGCTGTGATTTTGATGATCATGACAATGTCATGTCAGTTACCAGAAAAAAATTTCTGACAACAATGGCCATCCACAACCACCGACAACTGACTAGCAACTTTGCCGACCAGTTTTTTTTTATTTTATAAGTTCTTAATTTTTTAAAGAAATTAAATTCAATATATTTAAATAATAACACAAAAGTGTACTTAAAAAATACCCTTTTTGGTAATTTTGTATTGGTCATATCTTATTTCCTAAAATCAAAAGTAGTTTTAAAATTAAATAAAACAAACACCCTAATAGATTATTTCTGAAATTGATTATTTCTAAAGTTATAACTCATAAATGATTGAATAATATTACACATATAATATTCTTATACAATATTATGTAGCAAAAGATGATTGAGTAAAAGTTTAACTTTAATTTAAAATTAACCAATCATATTTTACCACATAATATTGTATGAGAAATGTTGTATAAAAATACTGTATGTGTAGTATTACTTTAAATGATTATGGGAGAAACTACAACAATTTCAAACTAAGCCGCAATTCATAATCAATCAAATATATTTATATTGAGTTAAAACCCTATGCATTTTGCAATTTAACAATAAGCCTCCACATTCGTTAATGAAAATTTGTTAGATTGCTAAATGACATTTGCCCTTGTTCAACCTATCGAGAACTTTACAACACCCCTAATCACAAAATTTTAAAACACCCCCATTCACAAATTTTTTTTGCCGTCGACATCAACACCACCTCCAATGGCCTGAGAACATTGCTAGAGGCTTTCAAGGCCTCCCGACAGCCACTAGAGATCTTGTGGCGGCCGTGAAAGCCTTTGAGGCCTCACGTAACCAATTGAGGCCAAATAAGGCCTCTTAACTGCCACCTGAGGGCTGATCCAACCTCACGTCATTAATATTATGAAGTATATAATATCTTTTATATAATTTTATGTAATAAAACCTGTATAGTATGTTGTATTTTTAAGAAAGTATGAATGCTCGTGGAAATCACAAAAACTATATAATATTATAATTTTCAGAAAGTATTATATACCCTCACAAAAACTATATATATATATATATATATCCCAAAAGAAGTTTCATACTAGAGTTCTGAAAATTTATGTCTTCTATTTCAAGTCAATCGACTTTTACTTAAAAACATATGAACCGTAGTCTCTAGCTACTTTAATTTTCAGTACTCTTTCAATGGATAAAGTAATCTGATATATTTTTTAACTTCAAAATGAAATAATTTCCATCAAAATCATTTTTTTTTTCCACAATGCAAACATTTAATCCCATTATGTATAGTTTATGACTCAAAATTCATGCGAATGACTTGTTGTCTAGTGAGTAGTGAGTTTTATGTTCATGGAATGAGTGGTTCCGCTACAATGGGCTTCACTTGGTTTTGGTATTTTGTATGAAAGTAAAGTAATTTAAAAAAAAAAAAATCATAACTAAGGGTAATATGAAATTAATGTGAATTTATTTGAATGAGGGCTAATAAGCGAATTAATAGGGTGCATATAGCATCACTCCTAACAAATAAACAAAAATTAAAACAAAAAAACAAGTTATTAACATTTGAAATTTTTTGAATGAAAATATGGTTGTATTTAGAGTTGAGAAAAAACAATGAAGAAACTGACCAAATAAGTCAAAACCTATTGAGTATTAAATTAATTTAATGTGTTAGTTAAAAACAAAGGAATTAAAAAACACTATTTACATTTGATTGACCAAATTGAAGAGGGANTATATATATATATATATCCCAAAAGAAGTTTCATACTAGAGTTCTGAAAATTTATGTCTTCTATTTCAAGTCAATCGACTTTTACTTAAAAACATATGAACCATAGTCTCTAGCTACTTTAATTTTCAGTACTCTTTCAATGGATAAAGTAATGTGATATATTTTTTAACTTCAAAATGAAATAATTTCCATCAAAATAATTTTTTTTTTCCACAATGCAAACATTTAATCCCATTATGTATAGTTTATGACTCAAAATTCATACGAATGACTTGTTGTCTAGTGAGTAGTGAGTTTTATGTTCATGGAATGAGTGGTTCCGCTACAATGGGCTTCACTTGGTTTTGGTATTTTGTATGAAAGTAAAGTAATTTAAAAAAAAAAAAATCATAACTAAGGGTAATATGAAATTAATGTGAATTTATTTGAATGAGGGCTAATAAGCGAATTAATAGGGTGCATATAGCATCACTCCTAACAAATAAACAAAAATTAAAACAAAAAAACAAGTTATTAACATTTGAAATTTTTTGAATGAAAATATGGTTGTATTTAGAGTTGAGAAAAAACAATGAAGAAACTGACCAAATAAGTCAAAACCTATTGAGTATTAAATTAATTTAATGTGTTAGTTAAAAACAAAGGAATTAAAAAACACTATTTACATTTGATTGACCAAATTGAAGAGGGATCAGTATTTTTATTCCTTGGGGAAAACATTTAGTAAACCCCCACTTGTTTAAGGAATTACAAAGTACCCATTGGTTTGGGAAATTGGACCCTATCCTCTATTTTATCCAGTTTCGTTAATGAAAATCTATTAAGGAGTGAAAAAAAAATTTTACCTTTAAAAAATAATAATAATACAACCCCTAATCTCCCAATCACCTTTGTTGCCACCCCCTAATCGTAACCACCTTCTACCACTAGTGTCGCCACCTCCAACGACCTCTTGGCGTAGTTGGAGGCCTCTATGGCCTCACGATAGCCACTAGAGGCCTTAAGGGCTCCACCGCTTGAGGCCACCAAAGGCCTTGTAATAAAGGCCAAAAGAGGCTTCATGGAAGCTAAAAAAGACAAATCTAGCCCTTGAAGGCTGCGTAGAAGTCGATTTGGCCTCTATTGGTCAAGAGGCCAAATCTAGCCTCGGTGTCAATGATGCCAAATTCATCCTTTCAATGTTAGTATATGTTGGATTCGCCTCTATGAATGTCTTTTAAGGCCATATTAGGCCTCTAAGTAGCCTTAAGAGGCCCGATTTGGCCTCTTGGTAGCCTACTAATACGTTTATCAGTGAGTAAGGAAAGATGTGAAGGGTAAAAGAGAGAGAAAATAAAGTAGCAAGAGAAAAGATAAAAGGTAAGATGGAGAAAGAGAAAAAATTAGCTAGGGTTCTCCTGGGAAAGGCAAGAAGTAAAAAATGCCTGCCCTTCTAAACTCTACTTGCATGTCCGTTAACAATAACAACAAAACTTTACAGATTGGGGGTTAGGGTCTAATTTCTCAAATCAGTGGGCGCTACTTGATAATTTCTCAAATTAGTGGGGGTTTACTGAAAAAACCCGTCCTAGAGAGAAGGTAGGTCAAGCTTTCTTTTTCTTTTTATATTTTTCTTAACTATACTTAATTATAGTTTTGATTTGATTCACTTGTCGGATAATGTCCAAAATGTAAATTAAATAATTTTACATAAATCCAAAAATTAGAACATATAAAAGGGGAGGGCGCCCCAATCACATTCACATGACGTCCAATGAAAAGATGAAATAGAAAAATAAGAAAAATGGTATTTTATTTTAACTCTGCAAAAAGCAAGCAGTAATTAAAAGCTGTCGGTAAGACCGTTGACGGTCCTGACCCAACACGCAATCCCTTCTAATATTAACAAAAAGTTTCTGTTTCTCTGCCTTCCTTCTCAGTTCTCACCATTCTAAACATTGACTCTCTTTCACCCTTCAATCTTCGTTTCATCTTCAATTAGGCTAAGATTTTACATCCTTTGACGACATCGTTTTAATGTTCTCGTAGCGTTGCCGACTGGCCGTCTTCTTATAATAAAAGGTTCCAAATAAGAGTACCTAGATTCTAACGACTGACAGAGACTGTAATTCATGTTGAGTTGCTGACCAACAAACCCGTATTTTATGCCACATTCAACCCCAAATTTTAAGAAACTTCCTCCTCCGTCTCCAGAGTCATACGTAACAAGGAAAAAAAAAAAAAAAAAAAAAAAAAATCACCCATACAAAACTTTAGATGTAGGAAGTGTGATTTTTAATTCGCGTATCGCATCGTGTATCAAAAACTTAATTTTTTAAATAATGTATCATGCATCGTATTATAGGATACATTTTTTTCAAAAAAAAATTAGTAATTTTTTTTTAAAAATTAACATCAATCTTCAAAATTAATTAAAGAATTTTGTGATATTCTTAACTTTAAATTATGATATTACATAATCAAAATTAATCACAAAATTAAGAATCTATATTTTTTTCTCTCAACCATTCATATTATTTTCAAGATTAATGTCAACATCTAATATCTCCAATTGTATTATTATTATCATGCAAAATGGGCAACACATGTTCCTCTTCATTTTTTCCATGCAAAATGGGTAAATTTGAGCAGATTTTAGTGAACCAGATTGGGCGATTCGATTTCGACCCGATTTTTTTTTGGGGCATTTGACCTAAATTAATAAAGTCGTATCGATTTGTATCGGTATTTTTAAGGATACGTATCGTATCATAAGATACATATTAACGTATCGAAAATTTTAGGATACACTCTCTGATACGTATCGTTGGCGATCTGTATTGAATCATATCGTATGATACGTATTGAGTATCATATGATACTAATAACCATAGTATGAAGCAATGAAAGAGAGGCAATGGATTAATCCCTCAAATATTTAATAAAGTAACAAAAATTCCTTTGAAAATTTAAAAATAACATAAAATTTTTATCAATAAATTTTAAGTGTTATAAATTTTAACGATTTAATAACGACAGAGAGATTTTTATAATTTCAAAAATCCCAATGAAATTTTATTATTATATCATGTGTAAGGGTTTTTATATCTTTTAACTCTAATGAATGACATAACTAAAAAGATAAAAATACAATAGAGGGTAATTTCAAAGTTCAAACTAGGGCTGTTAGGTGTCCGTCGAGCCGAGTAGCTTGTCAGCCAACTCAGCTCGACTCGATTAAATCTTGTCAAAAGCTCAACTCGGCTCGTTGTAATAATCGAGTTGAGTTCGATCAGTATTCACTCGGCTTGATAGGCTTGCGAGCCAAAGCTGACTGACTCGCATAACCAGGATTCTTTTGGATGCTTTTAGAAATTATGGGGGATTAAAATGATATTTTATAACTAAATATTTGTAAATGCGACAAATCACCTCCCAATTTTAAAATTAGTATAACACGATACCTAAATCAGAAATTCAAAATCCCTAAATCCCTAACACTTCACAATACCATCAATCCCTATTGTTTGTCGTTGTTGATGTTCTTGTCGTCAGATGACACCGATGCCACCTGTATTTGTAATCTCCAGAAGCTACAAACGCCGTTCTTCTTGCCGTAGACGTACAGCAAATAGACTTCAAGACTCAAAAGATTTCTAGAGAGACTTGTTCTCATGAATCAAAGCATCAACATCCATATAAGATGAGCCACCTGCTTCAACAACTCTCTTGGCCTTCTCTCCAAGCTCTCTAGCTCTTCTCCTCATCTTCACTGCCTCCTTGCTGCCACTCATCAGCCTTTGCACCGCCATCTCCACCTTGTCTCTCCCTACAGCAGCCCAAGGCTAATTGCTCCAGGACACCCAGTGCATGCTCCCAACCGTCACACCAATCTTCAACAGATCCGCAATCAGTTTCTCATTTGAAAACTGCTTTGCTGTAATAGGCCAAGTTATCATTGGCAGACATGAATTTCATATGGAGAACTAGCTTTAACTTTTCTTAAGGTCAAATGAGCCTTGACTAAGCCGGCTCGAATTAGAGCTCTTTTAAGGAGCTCGAATTCGAGCTCAATTATCCCCCGATAATTGAGTTCGAGTTGAGCTAGAAAATCGAAAGCTCAACTGGCTCGGCTCGATCTTGAACTTGCATTAATTGTAATAGAACTAAGTTGGATTAGTCGAAAACTTGGCTACATCTTGAAGTTTATTTACAAAGGATATAAAAATGCTATATTTATATGATAAATAAAGGGTTGACTGAACGGTTAGGGAGGTTTGTTCAATTTCTTGAGTTTTTGGGTTCAAATCTTAGACTGTCTATCATAATAACATTGTGACTTATCTGATCATTTAGGCTTCAATGGACCCCAGAGGTTAGGATACTAGTTACCAAAATATATATACAATTTTTTTGAAGAAAAATTTTACATACCCAAAATCAATTATGATATAAGATATTACAATCTTTGGTCATTACCAAGGTTTATTTTATATATAAGTTTTATTCAAAGCCTATTGATTACATGTCTTTGAATTAATCTTATTCCAATGAATAAAATCCATCAAACAAAAGAAGCAATAGTGTGGTGTATGTATTTCCACAAACACTAACATTTATGAGTTTAATGATCATGCTTTGTAGTCAAATCCCAACTTTTTGACCTTTTAAAAGATTAATTAGATTATGGTAAGGATAAACATGATCTTATTGCAATATATCAACCCACGAAAAATTAAAAAAATAAAAATAAAAATTGAGAAGCTTCTTTTAGCATGCAATTGATTCAGAACATGAGCTCATGAACGCATAGTGGGAAGAAAGTGCAATAAAAATATGACCATCTATATGACTTTCGTTAGTTGCAGTATATTCAATCTAAATCAATCTGAATAAATAAGAAGTACCAAATGAGAGCTATTTGTTTTTCTCTTTTCTAGTTTCTGCATCATTATTGATATCTTCATGCCACATTTCTTTACTCCAAAATATTAAAAGTTTCTGGGACCATCTATATCTAATGCTATTTCTCCTCTCTAAAGAAGAAAAAATAAAAAAATAAAAAAAAAATAATGCGTAGTTGTTGTGATAATCGGTAAATAGTGTTTAATAACACATGAAAGAATCCGCCTACCATATTAGACATCTATATTCTTTTTTTAATCTTTAATATAAGGGAAAATAATTTTATTCTATTAAAACAAAAATTTATGAAAACCAACATTTTGACTCTGATCGATATTGAATGTAATATTTATTTAATAATAATACAATAATAATGATATTTTATAGGATAAAAAAACATGTCAAAACCTAGAATTTGACACAACATGAATAAAAAATATCCGTGTAGATAAGTTATAGTTTTAATTTATTTTATCTATATAAATTTATTCTAAAACTTTGATAATGCTTAAACAACTTAATAAGTTTCTTGGTTCTATGAAACACGGTTTTTCTACTTGGACAAAATTACAAAAATGTTCAAAATCTTCATTTAATTAAGACGAAAAAAAGAAAAGAAAGCTTAGAAGATCCATTTTTTTTTTTAATGATCAGGGTGTTTGGGCCAGTTTACAAATATCTCAACTAATATCTAATGCTTATTGAACACTCTATAAACTCAATGTTTTAAGGTAAGTTACAATTGTGATAAGTGACCCTAATATGGTTTGAACCCAGGAAATCAATAAAGAGAGCAAATATTTTTGACCCTCAGACCAACATCTTAGGGTTAGCTTAAAAGATCTTAATAACTTATATTAAGTTAAATTCGAAAACATAAAAAACCATATGTTAATTATTATCATTAAGACATGAACCCATCATTTAGATGAGAAATTTGTTTAGCAATGTTATTTTAGGGGGTGTTTGTCTGAGCTTATGAAAATTAGCTTATAAGCTATTTAGCTTTAGCTTATAAGTATTGCAATTTTAAGTAATTACGTGTTTGGTTAAAGTACTATAAGTAACTGATAAGTAGTTGACGTGTTTGTAAAATGTGACTATAAGTACATTTTATTATAAAATGACTAAAAATGGTACTACATTAAACAAGGGTATACTATAAATTTTAAAATTAAACAATGATAATGTGGTAATATACTTGGTCAAACTAGCTTATAAGCACAAAACCAAAACAAAAAAGTACCCACTCTCCAACTTATTTTTTTTTTTTTTACTTATAAACTCAACTTATAAGCTTAAAAAAGTTATAAATAAACATGTCAGTTTAATTTAGAGTTTGACCAGCTTAGATAAACACCCCATTAATTTTATAAGAGAGGTTGAATTTGAATGTACTCATAAGAGAGAGAAATGGATTTTATTTAAAATTAGATAGTGGTATTATTATTAATAATAATTGAAATAAATAAATAAATTTAATTCCTTGTGAATAATTTAAAATCCGAGTCCGATGGGGTATTTAATTTTATGCTGTAGGTCCATCGTCAAATTTAATACCACTAATGACATTACTTACCTATAAAAAGGAAAACATTAAATTTAAAGATAATAGAGTAAAAAAAATTCTTTATCGAATTGCTATAACATTCTTAATTCTTCAACATGTGGCCGTTCAACTGGTTTGAATTTAGCTGCTCTACATTAACGAATTCAAAATAAAGTCTATAATAAAAGAATATATGCAAGTATTTAATATTCAATGCTCATAAATAAAATAAGTGAAACCACTAGTGTTTATACATAACTGCAAGTTTTCTCCTTGATAATTCTACCCGTTCATAAATCTAAATTTCATACTTAATTTTTATTGATAAAATTGTTAAAAACGTTTGGTAAACTTTGTTTTTTCTCTACCTAATTTTCAAATTAACATATTAATTAATTCTTAAGTCAAACCAGAAAAGAAGCAAATCCAAAATTTCTTTCTTTAAAAATTGTGCCCAGAATTCAAAAGATTAGATCTAGAATAAATTTATTATCATTTATTTATCATTCAAGTATTCGTTCAACGTATTATTATTTACTCGATATAAAAAAGAAGGAAGAAAGATGTAAAAGTGAAGATAATTCATGCTAGCTAACATTCTTGAGTCATAAAAAACGGCTGTATTAAATTTATAATACAAAAAAATTAGTCAATAATCCTGAAATTAATTCATTAAATAAGGGTTTAAGAAAAAGCAAATTAAAATAATATATTAACTTTAAAGCCAGTTACCATAAGGTTTGAAGATCTCTTCATAATCATGTATGTTTTCTTTTCTTAAGATTTTCCCTTCTCTTTTTGTAGCAGGCATATTGACACACACAAACACAGCTATTCAAATCTATTAATGTTAATTTTAATTCAATTTAAATAATAAAAAATAAAAAGAAAAGTAGTTTAAAAAAATAAAAATAAAAGTAGATTCTCTAGTGATGAGCATGTGGGGTTAAAGAGTTTCAAGGCAACAATTTGTTAATAAATTTATTTTAACTTCAATGTGGGCTTCCATTATTAAAATTAGAAATTTGGTTTTCCAATACACGCCTTGAATAAAGGAATACCAACCTAAAATATTTTGCAATTAATTTCCTTGAACTTGAAGAGTCCCAATATAAAAGATAAAAGGAAGAAATTCTCTCTCGCAAACAAATGAATTATGTAAACACACTCTAATTGGGATATATTTTTTCTTCCTTTAGAATAAGAAAAAGTTTGCTAAAGCTTACAGTTAAAATTACTTTAACGAAAAAT
Source organism: Pistacia vera (assembly GCF_008641045.1). Lineage (NCBI taxonomy): Eukaryota > Viridiplantae > Streptophyta > Magnoliopsida > Sapindales > Anacardiaceae > Pistacia > Pistacia vera. The sequence continues at coordinate 282,036 of NW_022196419.1, forward strand.
GAAATTTAAAAATTCCAATATTATATTTTAAAATAGGTTAATGACTTAATCCGTGGAGGTATGATAAAATAACAAAATTCTCACTAAAGTATCAGAAATAATAGAAATCCCTCTACTCTTTGCCGTTAAGTTTTACGTGTTCAAATAAATGATAAGAGGATAATTTAGTAATATTTATTCACTTATAATAATGTAAAATTTAACTGCTCAATGTTATTAATAACAAATCAATTTTTTTTATTATATTATATATATGGGCTTGGGAAAAAAATATTTTTTGTTTGGATTAAATTTTCTTTTTTTCCTGAATGACATAACTAAAAATAAAAATACAATAGAGGGTAATTTCAAAGTTCAAACTAGGGTTTGTCGGTGTCGTCAAGCCGAGTGCTTTCACCAACTGGCTCGACTCGTTAAATCTGTCAAAGCTCAACTCGCTCGTTGTAAATCGAGTTGAGTTCGATAGTATTCACTCGGCTGAAGGCTGTGGCGCCAAAGCTGACTGACTCGCATAACCAGTTCTTTTGATGCTTTTAGAAATATGGGGATTAAATGATATTTTATAACTAAAATTTTTAAATGACAAATACCTCCCAATTTTAAAATTAGTATAACACGATACCTAAATCAAGAATTCAAAATCCCTAAATCCCTAACACTTCACAATACCATCAATCCCTATTGTTTGTCGTTGTTGATGTTCTCTCGTCAGATGACACCGATGCCACCTGTATTTGTAATCTCCAGAAGCTCAAACGCCGTTCTTCTTGCCGTAGCCGTACAGCAAATAGACTTCAGACTCAAAAGATTCTAGAGAGACTTGTTCTCATGAATCAAAGCATCAACATCCATATAAGATGACCACCTGCTTCAACAACTCTCTTGGCCTTCTCTCCAAGCTCTCTAGCTCTTCTCCCATCTTCACTGCCTCCTCTGCCACTCATCAGCCTTTGCACCTCTATCTCCACCTTGTCTCTCCCTACACAGCCCAAGGCTAATTGCTCCAGGACACCCAGTGCATGCTCCCAACCGTCACACCAATCTTCAACAAATCCGCAATGATTTCTCATTTGAAAACTGCTTTGCTGTAATAGGCCAAGTTATCATTGCAGACATGAATTTCATATAGAGAACTAGCTTTAACTTTTCTTAAGGTCAAATGAGCCTTGACTAAGCCCTGATTGGCTCTTTTAAGGAGCTCGAATTCGAGCTCAATATCCCCCGATATTGAGTTCGAGTTGACTAGAAAATCGAAACTCACAGGCTCGGCTCGATCTTGAACTTGCTTAATTGTAATAGAACTAATGATTAGCCGAAAACTTGGCTGCAGCTGATACAGCTATCAACATCTTGAAGTTTATTTACAAAGATATAAAAATGCATATTTATATGATAAATAAGGTTATCTGACGGTTAGGAGGTTTGTCAATTCCTTGGTTTTGGGTTCAACCTTGGATTGCTACCATAATAACATTGTGACTACTTGTCTTTAGGCTTCAATGACCCCAGATATTAATGGCAAACTGTTAGCTCATACCAAAATATATTATAATTTTTTTGAAGAAAAATTTTACATACCCAAAATCATTATGATATAAGATATTACAATCTTTGGTCATTACCAAGGTTTATTTTATATATAAGTTTTTCAAAGCCTATTGATTACGTCTTTGATTAATCTTATTCCAATGAATAAAATCCATCAAACAAAAGAAGCAATAGTGTGTTGTATTATTCCACAAACACTAACATTTATGAGTTTAATGATCATGCTTTGTAGTCAAATCCCAACTTTTTGACCTTTTAAAGATTATTAGATTATGGTAAGGATAAACATGATCTTATTGCAATATATCAACCCACGAAAAATTAAAAAAAAAAAAAAATTGAGAAGCTTCTTTTAGCATGCAATTGATTCAGAACATGAGCTCATGAACTGCATAGTGGGAAGAAGTGCAATAAAAATTGACCATCTATATGACTTTCGTTAGTTGCATATATTCAATCTAAATCAATCTGAATAAATAAAAGTACCAAATGAGAGCTATTTGTTTCTCTTTTCTAGTTTCTGCATCATTATTGATATCTTCATGCCACATTTCTTTACTCCAATATTAAAAGTTTCTGGGACCATCTATATCTAATGCTATTTCTCCTCTCAGAAGGAAGAAAAAAAAAAAAAAATAATGCGTAGTTGTTGTGATAATGGTAAATAGTGTTTAATAACAGATGACTATCACATGAAAGAATCCGCCTACCATATTAGAATCTATATTCTTTTTTTAATCTTTAATATAAGGGAAAATAATTTTATTCTATTAAAACAAAAATTTTGAAAACCAATATTTGACTCTGATCGATATTGAATGTAATATTTTGACAGAGACTGTAATTCATGTTGAGTTGCTGACCAACAAACCCGTATTTTCTGCCACATTCAACCCCAAATTTTAAGAAACTTCCATCTCTCCGGTCTCCAGAGTCAATACGTAACAAGGAAAAAAAAAAAAAAAAAAAAAAAAAATCACAGATACAAAACTTTAGGTGTAGAAAGTACGATTGTTATTTCGTGTATTTTACCGTATATCAAAAATTTAATTTTTTAAATAATGTATCACGTATCTTATTATACGATACATCTTTTTCCAAAAAATTAAAAAAAAAATTTTTAAAATTAATATCATCTTCAAAATTAATTAAAGAATTTTGTGGTATTCTTGGCTTTAAATTATGGTATTACATAATCAAAATTAATCACAAAATTAAGAATCTATATTTTTTTTCTCTCAATCATTCATATTATTTCTAAGATTAATGTCAATATCTAATATCTCCAATTGTATTATTATTATCATGCAAAATGGACAACACATGTTCCTCTTCATTTTTTCCATGTAAAATGGGTAAATTTGGGCTGATTTTAGTGAATCAGATTGGGTGATCCGATTTCCACCCGATTTTTTTTTTGGGCATTTGGCCCAAATTAATAAAGTCGTATCGATTTGTATCGATATTTTTAAGGATACGAACGGATACGTATCGTATCATAGGACACATATCAACGTATCGAAAGTTTTAGGATACACTTTCTTATACGTATCGTTAGCGACCTGTATCGAATCATATCGTATGATACGTTTTGGGTATCATAGGATACTAATAACCATAGTATGAAGCAATGAAAGAGAGGCAATGGATTAATCCCTCAAATATTTAATAAAGTAACAAAAATTCCTTTGAAAATTTAAAAATAACATAAAATTTTTATCAATAAATTTTAAGTGTTATAAATTTTAACGATTTAATAACGACAGAGAGATTTTTATAATTTCAAAAATCCCAATGAAATTTTATTATTATATCATGTGTAAGGGTTTTTATATCTTTTAACTCTANATTTCAATCACATGAGTGAATCAAACGGTATTCAAATATGACCTTAATATAATTATGTTAGAACGATTTTGACTAAAGAATTTTCGTGTGTATATATAATAATAAAAATAATAAACTCAAATAAGGGAATAAATTAACAAATAAGAGAGAGAAGGAATAAAGAAAGAGAATTGAGAATTGTGAGACTTAATTGATATTGCCTAAAGCCTCTCCATATTTTTATTTAAATGATATGAACCTCTCAAACTTTTTTCATTACTAAGAATGAAGGGGAGGGGGGTATTTATAGAAAAACCCCCTCCTCCTTTTGATCGCCTCCACCGCCTCAAAGTTCAAGACAGTGGAGGTCCATAATATTTTACAACACTCTCCCTTGGACCTCCACTATTTACAGATAATTATATTTAACCTTACTTAAGAAAAATGATGTGGGAAAAAACCTAAGTAAAGAAATACAACTTTACAATGAAATTGTAACGTGCAGTTGGACGTGCTTTATACTACCTCATTAAAAACCTTGTTAGGAAACCTAGTGGAACAAAACTTGATTAAGAAAAAAAGAGTATAGTGCACATATGTCCAGTACAATAAACTTTTCTAAAAACTCCCCCTAATTGATGCTTCTCTTGATTAATGCTCCCCCTCATAATATTAGAATTAATTTAGTAACTTATTTAGCCACTGCATACCGATGTTATATACTAACTTTTCAAATGTCGATGTCGGTAAGGCCTTAGTGAATAAATCTGCAAGATTATCACTGGAGTGTATTTGTTTGACATCAATCTCTCGATTTTACTAGAGTTTGTGAGTGTAAAAGCACTTCGGTGAAATATGCTTGGTTTTGTCTCATTTGATATATCCTCCATTGACTTGGGCAATACATGCTACATCGTCTTGATTTATAATTGTCGGAGCATCTTAGGTACATGACAATTTGCATGTACTTTCGATAAGATGGATGACAGATTTTAACCATACGCATTCTCGGCTGGCTTCAAGAAGCGCAAGAATCTCGGAGTGATTGGAGGAAGTGGCTACCAATGTTTGTTTTGTAGAGCACCATGATATTGTAGTACCATTGTAGGGGAAAACATATCCACTCTGAGAGCGGGCTTTGTAAGGATCAGAAAGGTACCCAACATTTGTATAGCCAACTAATTTAGGATTATTAACATATTTCCTTGGATAAAATAATCCCATGTCCTTTGTTCCATTGAGGTAACGAAAGACATGTTTGATCCCATTCCAATGTCAGTGAGTTGGTGTAGAGCTAAATCTTGCCAACAGATTCACTGCAAATGTTATGTCTGGTCTTGTACATTGTGCCAAATATAATAGTGCACCTATTGCATTTAGATACAGTACTTCAGGACCAAGTATCTTTTCGTCGTCTTTTTTATGATGGAATGGATCTTTTTAGGGATCAAGAGACCAAGCTACCATTGAGGTATTTAAGGGGTGAGATTTATCCATATTAAATCCCTTTAGGATCTTTTCAGTATAATTTGATTGATGGAGCAAAACTCCATTTAAACAATGCTTGATATGTAGATCGAGACAATACTTTGTTTTGCCTAGATGCTTCATTTCAAATTCTCTTTTTAAGTACTCAGTAGCTTTTGTGAGCTCTTTAGGAGTCCCTATTAAGTTCATGCCATTGACATATATTGCCACGATTTAAATCCTGATTCTAACCTTTTTATAAAAACACATCGGCATACATGATCATTTATGTATCCTTCCTTCATTAGATAGTCATTGAGATGATTATCCCACATTCATCTTGACTGTTTCAGCCCATATAATGATCTTTGAAATTTTATTGAATACATGTTCCTTTTATTTGCTTTTAGAACTTTGAATCCTTTAGGGATTTTTATATACATATCAGTATCCAGAGTTTTATACAAATACGCAGTAACAATGTCCATGAGACGCATATGAAGTCCTTTTGAGACTAATAAACTAATCAAGTATCGAATGTGATAGCATCCATCACTGGTGAATATGTCTCATCAAAGTCAATTCCGGTCTCTACAGGAAACCTTGAGCCAATAGTCTGGCCTTATACCTAGCAATCTCATTTTTCTCATTCCATTTCCTTGTTAATACCCATTTGTATCCTATGGATTTCACGTTTTCAGGCGTTTGGACTACATGTCCAAATATATTACATTTTGCTAGTGAGGTTAATTTTGCTTGAATTGCCTCTTCCCATTTTGGTTAATCATGTCTCTTTCGACATTCATCGACATAACGTGGCTCAAACTCATCATTCATAATTTTAGTAGCTACTACGTATGAGAGTATGTTATTAACAATAGTTGTTTCACGATTCCACATTTCTTTACTATGAGCATAGTTTACAGAAATTTCTTCATTTCTATGTTCTTGCATTCCTTTAGGGATTTGTTCCTCTTCAGGGGCTTGTGTCCTTTCAGTGACTATTAACTCTTCTGGAATTAGTTTAGAAGATGTGGAATTATCTATTATTCCAGTATTGTCAATAAAGGTGAAAAATTAACCTGCCGGCTCGGCCCGTGGTGGGTTAGGCCAAATTATGGGCCAGGCAACAAGGGCGGACTGGGTTAGGCCCGCCAACCCTAACTCGACGGGTTTTTGTGCGGGCTGGGCCAGGTTGGCCCGAATTTTTATTTATTTATTTTTCTTTTGTGTAATTTTTTAGCTAACCTTTCAAATATCAATTCAATTAATTTTTTTTTTAGTTAACATTTCAAATATTAATTCAATTTTAATACAATTAAATTGTAATATAAGAAAAATTAGATTTATTCATTTATCAAAAAATAAAATAAGAAATAAGAAATTATAACAATTATTGCCTTGTTAAAAACCTTACCAAGAAAAACCCAATTGGGACAAAAACTTGGTAAGGAAAAAAGAGTGCAAGAATTGACAGTTAATTTACAAATTACAAAGTTACAATTTACAAAACAACTAATTTGATGGTTGACTAGGACCTCCCTCATCTGTATCATCTAAATTACAAAACTAAAATGATTCTATTAAAGTGTCGTTGACAATCTCGTATTGCTCTTGATGGTGCGACTGTTCCCAATCTCGAAGACATGTGAGGACTTCAATTAGTTTTGGTGAAATTTTAGTCCTCTTGTCATTTAAAATTCTTCCACTTGCACTAAATGTTTGTTCAGATGAGATGGTTGAGACAGGAACAGAGAAAACATCTAGGGCAATTTTTGATAATACCGAAAAAATAAATTTTCTGGTTTTCCAATATTTAAGACATCAAAGTTGGCTCTTTGCTGTGGATCTGCTGGTAGCAAGTCAAGGGTTCCCAAATATTGCTGAAGCTTATTACTCTATAGCTGCATGGAGGATGGTACATATTCGTTGTCGATGCTTCGGAAGAGGAGGCTATGCTTTAGGTCTTCTTCGGCCTATTAAGTGCACTTTAGGAGTCGAAGTCTTCATTTGTGTCTTCTAATGCTACTTCCTTGAGTATTGCGCCTCTTTGCTGGTTCTCATACCTGCTTTCATATTGCAAATATACCTCTACAAGACACTGTCTTACCTCTCCTAGTTGATTGGCATATGCTTTGTCTCGTAAATTTTTACTTAACGTGTCTAAACCATTTTCTAAACCTGCTAATTTAATTCTAAGATCAACTATGACAACTAAACAAAAAAAAAAAAAAAAAAAGAATGGGTTTCCAATATTTTTTAAATTTTAATTCCATTGCCTTTATTGGTTCCCCTAAAATTTCATTGTTCCTTTTTTTTTTTTTATAAATAAATCTAAAATTTTTATAATTGTATGTATTATCAATTGATTAGGAGAATAAGACACACCAGAAAGTTTTAAAGTTGATTGATAAAAAGATTTTAAGAAAAGAATGGAAATTTTGAGCTATATGCCAATCATTGTCTACCAAAAAATGAGAACCCCTATTATTTGCTACAAAATAACTAATTAAATTTGCATAAGGTAAACATGAATCAAGCATTAAATAAGTACTATTCCATCTAACAGACATGTCTGATGCCAAAGTTCTAGGAGACAAATTTGATTTTATACAAGCATCTTGAAATTCAGCATTTCTTATATTACTACTAGTAATCCAAGCTAAAGGATCCTTAATTCTATCAATATTATTTCTAATTTTTTTCATACCACTTTTTACAATTAAATTAATAATGTGACATGCGCAACATTGGTGAAAAAACTTCAAATTGTCATAAAAAGGAAAACTTGTTTAAAAAAAATCCATAGCTCTACTATTAGCACTTGCATTAACTAAAGTTAAACTTATCACTTTGTGAATAATATCATAATCTTCTAAGACTACAACAATTTTATTATAAATTTGTTGACCACTATGATCCACATCCATTAATCTAAATCCCAATAAAGATTTATTTAATTTACATTCGTTATCAAAATAATGACTAGCCACAGAAATATAATCTTGTTCAGCTCTACCACTCCAAATATCGGTGGTTAGAGCCACACTAACATGACAACTATGTATTTTATTTCTTAATTCTAATTTCATTTTCCCAAAAAAATTTATTAAATCATTTCTAGTTGCAGTTCTAGAACAAGTTTTAAATTCTGGAAAAATAAATTTTTAATAAATCTTTCAAATATTTATCTTCGGCCATATTAATAGGTTGATCAATTGCAGTAATATATAAAGCTAATTGTTCCATATATGCATCATAATTATAATGCCAAGTAGTACCCATACTAGTTATTTGAGTTTGATTGGGTTCTCTATTTCCATGATGATTTATATGTTTACTAGCATGCCTTTTTAAAGTACTAGTACCATTACTTGCATTAGCTTTATAAATATTTCCACAATACTTGCATCTTGCTTTCTTCACTTGAACTCCATTTTCTGTCTCGTGAAACTTTTCGAAATGCACCCAAACGTCTGATGTGTGCTTGTCATTGGTTCCGACTGTAGTTGATGAACTCGCTTCTACTTGAGATGGAGTTGGACGAGGATGATGATTATGAGAACGACCTCTAGAACCACCGAGAGCTATAGTAGCATCGGTAGGAGGGGGGAGGGGGGGGGGGGATATTATGAGGTGTATTAGATTCTGAGAATAGGAATGCATGACTGTTTAAATCTACTGCATTTATGTTAGTAAATTCAGGGGGACTAGGATAATTTTCTTCATCATTGAAACTGATGGGATGGAAATATCTATCAATTCTAGTTAAAAAAAAAAAAATTGGATATAAAAGAATTAAAAAAGGAGAATTGGAATTTGGAAATATGAATTGAAAATTAAAAAGCCAAAAACTAATAAAAATTAAAATGAGAGCAAATTGACAACAAAGAGATTGAGAGATTTCAATAGAGATTAGAGAAAATAAGAGAATGAGAGAATTTGGGATGTCAGGAAATATGAGAAGTTTAGGCCCTATTTATAGAAAAAAATGGGAAAAGAAAATGAACAAAAAGACCCATTCAACTGTTATAAAACAGCTATATTTTAAGGGTAAAATGGATTTTTGTAAAAAAATATTTAATTAATTTTTTTTTTTTTGTCCAACCCGCCGGTCAACCTGATGGCTTGGATGGGTTTTAAAAAAAAATAAAAACTACCAGTCGGGTCATTGGTTTGGCCTATGAAGGCTTAGCCCGCCTGGCGGGGTATACCCAGGCCAGGTTGAATCCGGGTTGAGGCGGGTCGAGTTAGGGTTGACACGTCTAACCCGACCCATTTGTTCCACCTCTAATTGTTAACATTGACACCTCTTTGGTTTTGTGCCTTTCGCTTCCTAGGAATAGTATCCTTGGCTTCAACCGGCTTGCCACAATTCTGGCATGTAACAGATGAATCAATCATTGCCCGTATGGATTGGTCATTGGTAACATCAATCCTTGCTGGTGTATTGATAGTAGGAATGTATGATCTTGTTATTCTTGCTTAATCTGTAAATGCATCAGGCATTTGATTGGTAATATTTTACAAATATGTTATTTTTTGCACTTCAATTTCAGATTGAGATGTGTGAGGATCTAAATGAGACATAGAATTTACTTTTCGAGAAATTTTAGGTCTTACTTTAGGAGGCTTTAGCCTTTTCCCTAAGGGAGGAAATATTATCTCATCAAAATGACAATCCGCAAAACATGTGGTAAATAGATCACCCGTTAGGGGCTCAAGATATCTGATTATAGATGGTGAGTCATAGCTATTGGAGTAGGTGCCTTAGAGCCAATCAATTATTGTGGAATTAACTATTTGTAATAATGCTTATTAATCAATAAAAGACATTTTCTGCTATATCATGTAAATCATAGTTGTATGTATCGATATATGTCCTTAGGATGGTAGAACCGCGACGAGGGTATTAAGTGTTTCAAATCTTGATAGTGAGAACCCTATGATCACATATGGTGGCCATTTTAGAAATGTCCGTAGCCCCAATATTATTCTGACCAAGGACACAGATAATATGGTAAGGCTATCATAGTGTTGAATGACTCTGTCGAAAGGCAGTGACTGATCTCACTTGTCAAGGTTGTTTGCCGACAACCTGGTGTAACACATGGGTGCTTGCTGTAGGCAAGTTCACTGGACTGACCCACCAGAGGATTCCATATAGATGGTAACCCTAGTGTCTATGGAATAAATCCTCTAATGAATGGTGGTGCATGTGATCTTTAGACTTGAGATCACCGAAGCGCCTTGTGCATCAATTGGTTTAGTTTGACACTAGCCCAACGTAGTTTTATTTAGAGTTATCAATATGATAATGATTGGCTGTATCGAGGAGTATATCAAGACTATGGTGGTCGACAGAGGATTCATCACTCCCGGGTACGGGAAAGTTATCTCACAACGCAATTCAGTAAATGGCAATGATGCTAAAGCTGTGGCCACAATGGGATTGAGTTGTTGCTCAATCTAATTTATTATTCCAGTCATTAGTCCAATAACTGAATATAAAGATATCAAGGATAACTAAGGTTGACACTATTTCTATACGTCAGTCTCGATGAGATAACAGATGATGAAAGGATTTGATTGCATGGTAACCATATCGTTGATAGGTAGTTGTTTTACTGAATCTGAATCTATTGGGTGGCCATGATGCCTTACTAGGGGCCAATCTTGGTCTGTGTGTAGTGAGACGATTGATTGGTGTCAATCGCGATACTACTCACTACCGATACGATGAGAAGCCTATGGGTCACACACTTAGGAGGCAGTTCAAGGATGGTAAATCTTGGAAGGGTATATTTGTCTTTTGGATGAAAGGGCATATTGGTAATTTTGCTGTGTAATTAAATTTACTGAGGTTGTAGCCTGTATCCAATTTGATTATTGCAAATTTAATTGTTGAAGTTAATATTAATATTTATATTAATATTAACTAAATAATTAAATAGGGACCTATGTGCGATTCCACCCAAGTTTGGGTTGTTGCAAACTTTGGGGGTGGAATGGATATTTTACTTTTCTATATAAAGAAAGCAAAAATAGGTTTTGACACAATTCTTCATTTTATAGCCTTGAGTGATTTTGAAAGAAATTTTTTCTCTCTACTTCTTTTCACTCTATCACCCTAAATATCAATTTTCTTTCTACTTCTCTTCACTCTATCACCCTAAATATCATCCTTAAAGCCAAGAATTGATTCTAACAAAATCAATTCTTGATCTCTGACATATTGTCTTCGTGTGGACGACGTGAGTTCAATTCTACTCTTGAATCAGTAGCGAAATCGTGTTCAGAGATATTGATGGAGCCTCCAAACATTGGTATGATCTAATCCTTGCATGGATCTTTGTTATTTCAATTTAAGCATGTAAAATATAGATATATCAGACCCTGATCTTTGCAAAATTAGAGTAATCAATGGGTACTAATTTTTGTTTTTCCACTGCCTCTGCTCATTGATTCATTAACAATAGACAACATATATTCCCAAACGACATTGGGGTCCTATTTTGGTATGCTGAGGGGGTGCAATTAGAACTTGCACAGTACAACTAAAAGTTCTTAAATGGAATATATTAGGTTGATGTTGAAATACAAGTTGTAGTGGAGAGTATTGACGATATGCAGTGGGGCTGAGGCGAATTAACGTCGCAACATGTAAAACAACATAAGCCTAGGTAGAAGTCGATAATTGAGTACGTAATAGCAAAGTTCTTGTAATTAATTGGATACGCTTTATAAATGACTCCGCCATACGGTTTTGGGCATGTACATGTGGTACTAGGTGCTCAACATCAATTCCTATTGCTGTACAATAGTCATCAAATGTCTTTGAGATAAACTCACCAATATTGTCTAGACAGATTGCTTTGATTGGATAATTTGGAAAGTGTGCCCGTAATATGATAATTTGTGCCAGTAATCTAGCAAAGTCAACATTACAGGTTGATAGTAGACAAACATGTGACCATCGTCCCGATGCGTCAATTAGTACCATAAAGTAGCGAAAAGGTCCACTTGTTGGATGAATAAGTCCACATATGTCCCTATGAATCCTATGTAAAAATGATGGGAATTCTACACCAACTTTAGTGATAGATGACTTAAATGCCAATTTGCGTTGTGAGCAAGTAATACAAGTACTCTCATTAGGTGACAAAATCTTCAGGCTCTTTAATGCGTCCCAATGTGAGTTTTCTATGACCTTACGCATCACAGTAGATCTTACGCATCATATAGATCCTAGATGACTAAGATGGACGTGCCAAATCTTAAAAAGTTAAGGATTAGTGAACTTCTGGTTCATAACTGCATAGACTTCAACATTCTTAAGGAATGTGTGATATAACCCTGATGAAAAAGCAGAGAGTTTCTCCAGTACATGCTTCTGACATGAAATATTAGTAGTGATGCATAGAAACTCTCCATCATTTTCACTTAAAGCTTCAATGTGGTATCCATTGAGTAGTATATCTTTGAAACTAAGCAAATTTCTTTTGGATTTGCTAGAATATAAAACATCAAGGATACTTAATTTAGTTTCGCTTGGTAACACGAGTGTTGCTCTTCTAGAGCACTCAATTATGTTTGCAGATCCTGATATGGTATTTATTTTAGTCTCAGTAAAGGTCAAACCTAAGAAATATTTTCTATCCCAAAAAATGGTGTGCGTTGTTGCACTGTCTACTATACAAATGTCTACACCATTACTGAATATCGATGTTTCATTTTCGAAGTCCATCCGTAAAAATTACATTAATAAGGATGTTTACAGAACTTCATCTTCATGATATGGAACTTCAGGTCCATTTTTTTTTTGTCTCTATTTTACAAACTTCATGTTTGTAATTAGTATTTAGAACTTCAAGTTCTAAAATGATATTTATTTATGGAACTTCAAGTTCATTTATAAAAAATAATATCGAAGCACAATTACTGACATTGGTTATCGAAAATATAATAAAAACAGATTTAACCATAAAGGTTGTATTTAACAAGAATAAACATATTTGACCATGAAGATGGTATTCAACAATAATAAATAGAGGCGGAATTTAACAATAATAAGTAGATCTGACCATAGAGGCGAAATTTAACAATAATAAGTGGATTCGTCCATAGAGGTAAAATTTAACAATAATAAATAAATCTGACCATAAAGGCAGAGTTTAATAATAATGAATAAATCTGACCATAGAGGCGGAGTCTAATAATAATGAATAAATCCGACCATAGAGATGAAATTTAATAATAATGAGTAAATCCAGCCATAAAGGTGAAAATAAAGATTAAAGAACACATATAAGATCGAAGTACTTACTTTCAATAGAGGTACACTTGTTAAGCTCTTCGCATTGATAACGTGTTATATAATAATTAACTCAGATAAGGGAATAAATTAACAAATAAGAGAGAGAAGGAATAAAACAAGAGAATTGAGAATTATGGGACTTAATTGATATTGCCTAAAGCCTCTCCATATTTTTATTTAAATGATATGAACCTCTCAAACTTTTTTCATTACTAAGAATGAAGTGGAAGGGGGTATTTATAGAAAAGTGCCCTCCTCCTTTTGACCGCCCCCATCGTCTCAAAGTTCAAGGTCGTGAGGTCCACAATATTTTACAACAATATATATATATATATATATGTATCTCTGTGTGTGTGTGTGTGTAAAATTTCTTTTTAACACACAAATATAAACCAAAACCCAATGATGATGTGTGTGTATAAAATTTCTTTTTAACAAACAAATATAAGCCAAAACCCAATGATTTATACTTTTATAATTGAAATTTAACCCAAATTTATTCCTTTTTTATATTATAAATGATGCTTAATCTTAGTAAATCCACTAGTTCATGAAACTTATTAATATTTGTATTTTCCATTATTATAGAAATTACACAATAATTTGATATGTAGAATTTGCAACTGTAACAATCATATATGTGACTTTTAATGCTTTGAATTGTGTTTTCTTTTGCAATATTTATATTTCATGTTGTAAATTTTACTTGTCAAACAACAAATTTTTTTTGTTGTAAATAACCGAACCCATATCAATGATTTTCTGTTTGCACATGCTTGTCTAGAATTTACACGAAAAAAAGTTTTAGAAACTCCCCGAGCCAAGAACTCTAACTTCTTGTAAAACTAGGTAGCTATCCACCGCCTTATATCTTTGAGGCGGTAAAAGGGGGAGGGGGTGATTGCTATAAAGACCCCCGCTCTCTTTCAGTTTTATCGTACAATCAATTAAGAAGGCAAAGAAGAAGTATTACAGCCCCTTTAATTCTACTTTCTTAATATTCAGTCCTTCTTAGTCCATTACACTTACACCACTAAAATTACATCACGTTATCAGCACGAAGAGTTTAGCAAGTGTATGTTGCACCCCTACAACGCACACCATCCTTTGGGATAGAAAATACTTTTCAGGTTTGACCTTTACTGAGACTAAAATAAATACCATATCAGGATCTGCAAACATAATTGAGGACTTTAGAAAAGCAACACTTGTGTTACCAAGCAGAACTAAATTAGGTATCCTTGATGTTTTATATTCTAGCAAATCTAGAAGAAATTTGCTTAGTTTCAAAGATATACGACTCAATGAATACCACATTGAAACTTTAAGTGAAAAAGGATGGAGAGTTTCTATGCATTACTGCTAATATTTCATGCTAGAAGCGTGTACTAGAGAAATTCCCAACTTTCTCATCAGGGTTATATTACACATTCCTAAAGAATATTGAAATCTATGTAGTTATGAACTAAAAGTTCACTGATCCTAACTTTTTAAAATTTGGCACGATCGTCTTGGTCACCCAGGATCTACAATGATGTGTAGGATCATATAAAAGTCACATGAGCATCCACTAAAGAACTTGAAGATTCTGTCACCTAATGAGAGTACTGTATTGCTTACTCACAAGGCAAATTGGCACTTAAGCCATCCATCACTAAAGTTGGTCTAGAATCCCCATCGTTTTTGCAAAGGATTCAAGGGTACATATGTGGACCTGTTCATCCACTAAGTGAACCTTTCCGCTATTTTATGGTATTGATTATCGACATGATGGTTACATGTTTGTCTATTATCTACCCATAATGTTGCCTTTGCTAGATTGCTGGCACAAATTATTAGATTACAGGCACACTCACCAGATTACCCAATTAAAGCAATCCATTTGGACAATTAATGTTGGTGAGTTTACCTCAAAGACATTTGATGACTATTGTACAACAATGGGAATTGATGTTCAGCACCCAGTACCACATGTACATACCCAGAGTGGTATGACAGAGTCATTTATAAAGCGTATCCAATTAATTGCAAGAATTTTGCTATCATGCACGTAATTACTGACTTTTGCTTGGGTTCATGCTGTTTTACATGCTACGGCATTAATTCGCCTAAGACCCACTACATATCATCAATACTCTCCAATACAGCTTGTATTTGGACATCAACCTAATATATCCCATTTAAGAACTTTTGGTTGTTGTAATACTCACTCTCTAGCTAGAATACTTGGAAAATAATAGTAAAACTCACTAAATATATATAAGAAAATATAGATGTAGATGAGTATAAAATAATGGGCCCATAACTAATTTTTCTTTAAATACAAATCTTTATAAAATATAATAAAGTTACAAAACATCAACTCGACAGTGCATGTAGATGAGTATAAAATAATGGGCCCATAACTAATTTTTCTTTAAATACAAATCTTTATAAAATATAATAAAGTTACAAAACATCAACTCGACAGTGTTGCCCAACCCTTACGCTGCGTGATTTTCCAAGCGACCGCATCTCACCTATTACCTGTAAAAACATTGAAAACAATGGGGTGAGCACTAATTGCTCAGTAAGTAAACCCGCTATGCTACTCTTCTCTCTCCATTGCTTAAATTCTGAATTTCTTTCCTTACATTACACCTCTCTATTCTTCTCTGTTCTTTCTTTATTCTTTCTCTATTCTTTCTCTATTTCTAATTTCTCACTACCCATGATAATAGGCATGGTATCATGCATAGGTATGATGCAAATGCACAAATGCATAGAATGTGCATTTTCTTTTCTGCTTTTCTATTCTGTTTTCTGTTTCTTTTCTCTATATTTCTTTCTTTCTATTCTTTCTTTCTTTTTTTTTTCTGTTCTTTATTTCTTTCTATACTTTCTTTTTTTTTCTATTCTTTCTTTTCTTTCTACTCTTTGTTTTCTTTTCTTTTCTTTCTTATTCTCTTCTTTCTATTATTATTCTCTTCTTTCTTATTCTTTTCTTTTCTTCTTTGCCGATCGGACTCGGTTGAGGCATGGATTCTGAACCCTGGCCGTGTGAGTGAGTACAATCCTCATTGAATTTGAGCATCTCCAACACTATACTCTCTCTTTGGTAGAATTCCCTCCTTCTCAAACCCTAAGCATATACAACCATAAGAATTCAAAAATTTAAAATTTAATCTCACTTTTTGGTGCAAGAATCTTACCTTTGGATGCTTAGGATTGAAAATCTATCAAAAGTTAGCCAAAATCCTATGAATTTTCTTGAAAATTTAATGAAGAAATTTGAGAGAATTTGGGTAGAGAATGGCTTGGATAGAGGGTAGAGTGGCTAGGGTTTCTCTTCTTCAACTCTTAATATCATAAAATAATATATATTAGATTCCCATTTTACCCTTGCACTTTCTATGAAATTCCATCTATGTCCGTTAGTCAATTACCAAAATGCCCTTATTTTTATTAACTTCTCCATGTTATTCTATCTCTTTTCACTCCCCACTTTTTCAACTAATTATGAGTGAAAAGACCATTACCCCTAATGAAGTTTTAGAGAATTTTCTTCACACTTGTTCAAGATAACTTTAACAAAATTCAACTAAGGGTATTCGGGCATAAATAAAGCTACGTACCTTGATGTGGGCATTACAATTCTCCCTCCTTATAAGAATTTCGTCCTCGAAATTCAAACGAACAATTCGGGATAACGGCTCCTCATATGTTGTTCTACTTCCCATGTAGCTTCTTTTACTTTATGATTCCTCCATAGGACTTTAACTAATGGAATACTCTTGTTTCAGAGCTCCTTAATGTTAGTAAACGATCCAGTTACACAGCGAAAAACAAAAATATTTACGACATGGATCGTTACTTAGAACCAAGATCTAGGTACAAAATTACAGTTTATACATATTAAATAAGAATCTAGAGATTTTATTTAGAGTTTAAGAAGTCATACGCACGTTTGGAGGCTCCTCCAACTTGTCTTTGAACGTATTTCGCTACCGACCCAAGTATAGGATCGAACCGTAGTAGTCCACACGAAGATAACCTCAAGGAACTAAGGAGGGATTTGCTAGATCCTCTTTAGCCTTTAAGATCCAAGAAGAAAATCAAAAGAATTTGATTTCAAAGCAAATAGGCAAATTGGCGTGGGAGTGTTTTCAAGGGGCTGGAGTGTTTTTCTTTTTCAATAAATGAAATGAATGAAAATCTTACTTATTCACAAAGAAACTTACACTTATATAGTTCAAGTCTAATTGCCCTATTCCTTTATGGAATAGGCTTGGGCTCCAACCCAAACACCTCTTGTATCCAAACATTCCCATTTAGATATTTTAATTTCAATTTATCATTATCTCAATTAAAATCAATTAATATATATATATATATATATATTAACATTTAACAATAATGATAATTTATTTAAATATATGCAAACACATATTTAAACGCAATCTCACTTATTTAATTATAATATCAAATTAAATAAAGGCTACGACCTCAGCAAATTTAATTGTATTGTGAAATTACCAAAATACCCTTTCGCCTAAAAAGATGAAAACGCCCTTCTTCTAAACTGGCTCTTAAATTATCTTCTATGTGCGTGATCCATAGGCTCCTCATCATACCGGTAGTGTGTAGTATCGCGATTAACACCAATTAATCATCTCACTACACACAGACCAAGATTGGCCCCTAGCAAGGCATCATGGCCACCCGATAGATTCGGATTCAGCAAAGTAGCTACCTGTCCACGATATGGTTTCCATACAATCCGATCCTTTCATCATCCGTTATCTCGACGACACCGAGGCATATAAATAGTGTCAACCTTCAGTTACTCTAGATATTGTGTATTCAGTTATTGGACTAATGACCTATATTATAAATTGGATAGAGCAACAAATCAATCCCACTGTGGCCACAGTTTTAGTGTCATTGTCATTTACTGAATTGTGCCGTGAGATAACTTCTCCCGTACCTGAGAGTGATGAATCCTGTGTCTATCCACCATAGTCTTGATACACTCCTTGATGTAGCCAATCACCACTGTATTGACAACTCTGAATAGAACTGCATTAGGCTAGTGTCAAACTACACTAATCGGTGCACAAGGCGCTCCGGTGATCTCAAGTCTAAGGATCACATGCACCACCATTCGTTAGAGGATTTGTTCCATAGACACTGGGGTTACCATCCATATGGAATCCTCTGGTGGGTCAGTCTAGTGAACTTGCTGTGGTGTAATCGCCTACAACAAACACCCATGTGTTGCACCAGGTTGTCACCAAACAACCTTGACAAGTGAGATCAGTCACTGCCTTTCGACAGGGTCGTTCAACACTATGATAGCCTTACCGTATTATCTGTGCCCTTACTTCAGAATAATACTGGGGCTACGGACGTTTCTAGAATGGCCACCATATGTGCTCATAGGGTTCTCACTATGACGATTTGAAACACTTGATACCCTCGTCACGGTTCTACCATTCTAAGGACATATATCAATACATACAATGATGATTTACACGATATAGTATAAAATGCCTTTTATTGATCAATGAACATTATTACTAAGAGTCAATTCTACAATAATTGATTGGCTCTAGGGCATCTACTCTAACACTTAATATTTATATCCAATATTTGTACTGGACGCTCCTTATAAACAAGATTCTCTTTTAAGTTCACTTCTTCTACTTTTAATATATGGGAGGGATTACTAACATACCTTCGAAGCATTGAGACATGGAAGACATTGTACACTCTGCTCATATCTGGTGGTAGTGCCAACTTATAAGCTACTTTTCTAATTCGTTGCAACATTTCAAAGGGGCCAATGTATCTAGGTGCTAACTTTCCTTTACCGCTAAAACGTATTACTTGCTTATCGGGGGAAACTTTAATAAACACTTTATCACCCACTGCAAATTCCACATCTTTTCTCTTTAAATCTACATAGCTTTTCTATCTGTCTTGGGCTTGTTTCATTCTACTTCTAGTCAACTTGATATCATCTATCATTTTCTGAGTTATCTCGGCCCAAGAGTTGTATTCAAAACATCTTTCTCTCATATCTCATCCCAATGCAGCGGAGATCTACATCGTCTATCATATAGGGCTTCATAAGGAGTCATCTTAATTGCAGACTGATAACTGTTATTATAGGCAAACTCCACCGAGGCTAATATCTCATGCCAAGTCATTCTATAATCTATACAACATGCTCTCAACGTGTCCTTAAGTACCTGATTTGTTCTCTCAGTTCGACCATCCGTCTGAGGGTGGTATGCTGTGCTAAATGCTAACCTGGTACCCAAGTTTCTCTGTAAATAGGTCCAGAAAGCTGAAACAAATTTGGAATCTCTATATGATACTATGGTTTTGGGCACCCCATGGAGTCTAACTATCTCTCTGATATAAATCTGGGCCAACTGATCTACTGGTGTACTATCCTTTACTGGAAGAAAATGTGTTGATTTGGTTAATCTATCTACTATCACCCATATCGCATTATACCCCTTCTGAACTCTTGGAAGACCCATGATAAAATCCATTGATATACTCTCCTATTTCCATTCAGGAATGCTGAGTGGCTGAAGCAAACTTGATGGCCTTTGGTGTTCTACTTTCACCTGTTGATAAACTAAGCATTTAGCCACATAATCTCCGATATCTCTCTTCATACTTGGCCACCAATAACTCTTCTTTAAATCTTGATACATCTTGGTTGCTCTGGGATCAGTAGTGTATGGTGTATCATGAGCCTCCGTAAGAATTTTCTTCTTCAACTCAGCATCTTGGGGAATGCATATACGATTCCTGAAACGAAGGTCACCATCTAAAAGGTGAAATTCTGATATCTTGCCTTCCAACACTTGTCGACTTATTTTCTTACACCGCTCGTCGACAACTTGCTTTTCTTTAATCTTTTCCAGTAAAGTAAGCTAAATGTCTAACCTGGCAAGCCTTCCTGGTATCACTTAGATCTGTTCACTACACAATTCTTCAAATAATTCTTTCTGCACTGTGAGTCGGGACAAGTAGACTTTTCTACTAAAGGCATCAGCTATTACGTTAGCTTTTCCAGGCTGATACTTAATTTCACAATCATAATCTTTGATCAGCTCTAACAATCTCCTCTATCTCATATTCAGTCCCCTTTGGGTAAAGAAACACTTCAAACTCTTATGGTCGGTATAAATATTACTCTTAGCACCATATAGGTAATGCCTCCATATCTTTAATGCAAAGACTACAGCTGCTCCTTTCAGCTGATCAAACAAATCATCCATGCGAGGTAACATGTACTTATTCTTCACGGCCACTTTATTCAACTCTCTGTAATCTATACACATCCGTAGGGATCCATCTTTCTTCTTCACAAATAGCATTGGAGCACCCTTCCATGGATCACTATGAACTCCCCTGGAAGCATCCCCTGAATTACCACACTAACACCATCTAGCAATTCTATCTTAATGGGCTGTCCCACTATAATAGGTTTCAAACCTAATCTCTCTATGATCCCATGTGTAATAAATAAATGTGTGGCTCCAATAATCAATTAATGCATATAAGGGAACTTAAACAGTTCTCGACCTTTTATTCTGCCAACCCCTTCTATTCTTCTTGACTTGAAATTGTTTCTTATTTCTCATTTCTCTATTATTGGGGGCATCTCCCTTTAACATAAAACTAGCCTACCAAATCTTCTCCCAGTTTGTCATAAGGAATAGTGCCGTCGTACGCTCCACGGACATAATCCCTTCTTTTGCTACTATTGGGTCTGTCATACCTCTGAATTTCGATGGCTGCTGCTGACTGGGTAATCCATAAATAGGCTCAAAACGATTCTATACTATCAGGGGTACCGACCTTTCTCTCTCTTCTCTAGTGATCGGTACAATAACGGGTGTCTCAACTCTCTCTGGTATAATTGTCCCCTGATTCTCTACTAATACATGCTATATAATATTACAGATCCTTGCTTCATCGAGGACAGGAGGAGTAGATTTTGAAGGGTTGGAAGGTTCACCTGTACTCATTTCCTTCTTACTGCTTGCTCCAGTTCTACGTCTCATCTACATAACACTAACACTTTTAGTCAACTCAATTAACTCATCTACTACAAGTAAGGAAAGAAATAACTTACAACGATCGGTACGGAACATCAATGCGGTGGGAGAGGCACACTGTCAAATCCCAAAACCTTTGCTCTGATACCAAAAATGTAATACTCACTCTCTAGCTAGAATACTCGGAAAATAATAGTAGAACTCACAAAATATATATAAGAAAATATAGATGTAGATGAGTATAAAATAATGGGCCCATAACTAATTTTTTCTTTAAATACAAATCTTTATAAAATATAATAAAGTCACAAAACATCAACTCGACAGTGTTGCCCAACCCTTACGCTGCGTGATGTTCCAAGTGACCGCATCTCACCTATTACCTGTAAAAATATTGAAAACAATGGAGTGAGCACTAATTGCTCAGTAAGTAAACCCGCTATGCTATTCTTCTCTCTCCATGGCTTAAATTCTGAATTTCTTTCCTTACATCACACCTCTCTATTCTTCTCTGTTCTTTCGTTGTTCTTTCTCTATTCTTTCTCTATTTCTAATTTCTCACTACCCATGATAATAGGCATGGTATCATGCATAGTTATGATGCAAATGCACAAATGCATAGAATGTACATTTTCTTTTCTACTTTTCTATTCTGTTTTCTGTTTCTTTTCTCTGTATTTCTTTCTTTTTTTCTTTTCTAGTCTTTTTTCTTTCTTTTTCTATTGTTTCTTTCTTTCTTTCTATCGTTTTTCTTTCTTTTTTTTTTGTTCTTTCTATTCTCTTCTCTTCTCTTCTTTCTTATTTTTTTCTTTTATTTTCTTTCTTATTCTTTGCCGATCAAACTCGGTTGAGGCATGGATTTGGAACCCTGGCCGTGTGAGTGAGTACATTCCTCATCTACATGCACTCTTACGGATTGTACAAATTCTTCTTCTTCTTAGGTCGCTCACTAAAGGCGGCGTGCATGTAGGAATATTCTTCTGGGTACAATCCTCATCCACATGTACTCTTACGGACTGTACAAATTCTTCTTCTTCTTAGGCCGCTCACTAAAGGCGGCGTACATGTGGGAATATTCTTCTTCTTGTCACTCACGGGTTCGCCATCGCAACCTTCTTTTGTTTTATCCTTCTTATGGAAATTAGTAGTCAATTTCTTTTCTTTAATAGTTCTCATTTCTTTCTATTTGTTCTTTAACTTTAATGTTCATTATTGCTCTTTAACGCTCTTATGATTATGTATGCATGTATATGGGCTCATGCTTATTATTCTTCATAAATTCACATGTTTGGATGCAATAATGCAATATGGAATGTGAACATGTCATTCTCTACCATTTACCAACTCATCTCAAGATATCAAATAATCATAATCATGTATGCACTTCTCTTTGACATTTCATCAAACAATTTATATGCACACATCAACTCTAATTTGGCTACATTTCTACCTCTCTTCTAGGCCACCAAAATTTGGAATAAAACACACCAAGATTAATGTCAAACCTGTCCAGGATTCACACTCCATAAATTCTACTCCAATTCTTCCACAATTCATCCAAACTTTCATCAAACATCAAGTACACAAACACTACTTCTCATGGATAAATTCTAACCATCATTTAATATCCATTCCATCAACAATTCTTCATATATAAGCATATACATGCATACAAGAAATTCTCTACAATTCATCCAAACTCCCTTTCTCTTTGTTCTTTAATGTTCTCATATATGTGTATGTGCATGGAAATATGCTCATTTTTTGCTAGTCTTTCTAAATGCAAATGTGAGAATGTGAGAATGCATTATGACATATAAAGATATCCTTATGGAACTAGTATTCTCTACCAACAACATTCCCATACTTGAAATCAATCATAGATTATTAGACTAAAAATAACTAATAAATAGGAGGTACTTTTGAGGTAGTCATTCTGTGCAGGTCATATTCAAGAAGGCCTATCTCGAGCTATACACATCAGATTTCTATGATCTTAGTCTCATTTTAAAGCTTAGAGAAAGGACTACAACTTTTATGTTTGGGTGTCAACCAAGTTCGATGGGTAATATGCTCAAAAATCACTCACAAGGTCACGGATTTGACAGGACCATGGTAACATGTTTTCTCTTAGGATTTTCATCAAACAATTCATATGCACATGCTACTACCATGTTGGCTACACTTTCCCAACTCTCTAATTCAACCGAATTGTGAGCCAAAAACTCACTAAATTGAATATCAAACCTGGCTGAATTATCACTTCTCTACACTCCAAAAATCTCAACACAAAATCTTCCACTACTTCTCACGGCTATAATTTATACATCAATAAACATAAAAAACAGCCATAATTCTCTCATACCATCACATAGAAACATGAAAAAAAACTCATTCAACAAATTCTTGCTCAAATTAAGGTTCAAATTAGGTTTACTTACCTTGAATTTGAGCAACTCCAACACTATACTCTCTCTTTGGTAGAATTCCCTCATTCTCAAACCCTAAGCATATACAACCATAAGAATTCAAAACTTTAAAATTTAATCTCACTTCTTGGTGCAACAATCTTACCTTTGGATGCTTAGGATTGAAAATCTATCAAAAGTTAGCCAAAATCCTATGAATTTCTTTGGAAATTTAATGAAGAAATTTGAGAGAATTTGGGTAGAGAATGACTTGAATGGAGGGTAGAGTGGCTAGGGTTTCTCTTCTTCAACTTTTAATATCATAAAATAATATATATTAGATTCCCATTTTACCCTTGCACTTTCTATGAAATTCCATTTACATCCCTTAGTCAATTACCAAAATGCCCTTATTTTTATTAACTTCTCAATGTTATTCTATCTCTTTTCACTCCCCACTTTTTCAACTAATTATGAGTGAAAAGACCATTTTACCCCTAATGAAGTTTTAGGGAATTTTCTTCACACTTGTTCAAGATAACTTTAACAAAATTCAACTAAGGGTATTAGGGCATAAATAAAGCTACGTACCTTGATGTGGGCGTTACAGTTGTGCTGTGCAAGTTCCAATTGGACCCTCTCAATGCACCAAAGTGGGATCCCAACGCTGTTTAGGAATATATGTTGGCTATGACTCACCATCCATCGTTAGATATCTTGAGCCCCTAATTGGTGATATGTTTACCACACTTTTTGTGGATTGCCATTTTGATGAGATAATATTTCCTCCTTTAGGGGGAAGGTAAAACCTCATAAAGTAAGGCTTGAACTTTCTTGGAAAGTGAATTCTATGTCCATTTAGATCCTTGCACATTTCAATCTGACTTTGAAGTGCTAAGAATAACACATTTAAAAATTATTGCCAACCAAATGCTTGATGCATTTGCAGATGCAGCAAAAATAATGAGATCATACATTCTTGCTATCAATACACTAACAAGGGTTGATGTTACCAATGAACAATCCATGTGGCTAGGGATCGATTCATCTGTTACATGCCAGAAGCATGGTAGGCTTGTTGGAGCCAATGATACTGTTCACAGGAAATGAAAGGCACAAAATCAAATAGGTGACAATATTGACAATACTGGAATAATAAACAATTCCACATCTTTTAAAATAACGTCAGAAGAGTTAATAGTCTCTGAAAGGACACAAGCCCTTGAAGAGGAACAAATACCTAAAGTATGCTCATAGTAAAGAAATGTGGAATCATGAGACAACTATTTTGGATAACATATTCTCATACGCAGTAGCTATTGAAATTATGAATGATGAGTTTGAGCTACGTTTTGTTGATGAATGTCGAAAAAGACATGATTGGCAAAAGTGGGAAGAGGTAATTCAAGCAGAATTAACCTCCATAGCAAAACGCAATGTATTTAGACCTGTAGTCCAAATGCCTGAAAACGTGAAACCTATAGGATACAAGTGGGTTTTCATAAGGAAACGGAATGAGAAAAATGAGATTGCCAGGTATAAGGGCAAACTAGTGGCTTAAGGTTTTCTGCAGAGATCCGGAATTGATTTTGATGAGACGTATTCACTAGCTATGGATGCGATTACATTTTGATACTCGATTAGTTTATCAGTCTTAGAAGGACTTGATATGTGTCTCATGGACATTGTCATTGTGTATTTGTATGATACATTGGTTACTAATATATGTATGAAAATCCCTGATGGATTCAAAGTGCCATAAGCAAATAAAAGGAACATGTATTCAATAAAATTGCAAACATCGTTATATGGGTTGAAACAATCAAGACGAATGTGGTATACTCGTCTCAGTGAATATCTAATGAAGGAATGATACATCAATGATCCTGTATGCCCGTGTGTCTTTATAAAAAGGTTAGAATTAGGATTTGCAATTATGGCAGTAAATGTCGATGACATGAACTTAATAGGGACTCTTGAAGAGCTCACAAAAGCTACTGAGTACTTAAAAAGAGAATTTGAAATGAAGAATATGGGGAAAACAAAGTATTGTTTCGGCCTGCTGATCAAGCATTTTTTAGATGGAAGTTTGCTCCACTAATCAAATTATATTGAAAAGATCTTTAAGCGATTTAATATGGATAAATCTTACCCCTTAAGTACCCCAATGGTAGTTCGATCTATTGATCTAAAAAGGATCCATTTCATCCTAAGAAGACGACGAAAAAATACTTGGTTTTGAAATACCATATCTAAATGCAATAGGTGCATTATTATATTTGGCATAATGTACGAGACCAGACATAGCATTTGCAATGAATTTGTTGGCAAGATTTAGCTCTACACCAACTTACCGAAATTGGAATGGGATCAAACATGTCTTTCGTTACCTCAATGGAACAAAAGACTTGGGATTATTTTATCCAAGGAAATCTGTTAATAATCATAAATTAGTTGGCTATACAGATGCTAGGTACCAATCTGATCCTCATAAAACCCGCTCGTAGATGGGATATGTTTTCACTTACAACGGTACTGCGATATCATGGTGCTCTACAAAACAAACATTGGTTGCCACTTTTTCTAATCACTCTGAGATTCTTGCACTTTATGAAGCCAGCCGAGAATGTGTATGGTTAAGATCTGTCATCCATCATGTTGAAAGTACATGCAAATTGCCACGAACCTCAGATGCTCTCATAATTATAAATGAAAACAATGCAGCATGTATTGCCCAAGTCAGGGGAGGATATATCAAAGGAGACAGAACCAAGCATATTTCACTGAGGTTCTTTTACACTCACGAACTCCAACAAAATTGAGAGATTGATGTTAAACAAATGCTCTCTAGCCGTAATCTTGCAGATTTATTCACTAAGGCCTTACCAACATCAACATTTGAAAAGTGTATAGTATCGGTATGCGGTGGCTTAATAAGTTACTAAATTAAGTCTATCATTATGAGGGGGAGCATTGATCAAGAGGAGTATCGATTAGAGGAAGTTTTCAGAATGGTTTATTGTACCGGACATATGTGCACTATACTTTCTTTCCCTTGACCAAGTTTTGTCCCACTGAGTTTTCCTAACAAGGTTTTTAATGAGGCAGTATGAAGCACATCCAACTTCATGTTATAGTTTCATTGTAGAGTTTTATTTCTTTACTTAGGTTTTTTTCTACTAGGTTTTTCTTGAGTAAGGTTAAATACAATTATCTGTAAATGGTGGATGTCCAAAGGAGAGTGTTGTAGAAATAGATGGCCATCCACCATCTTATATCTTTGTAGACCAGGCAATACGGGTGTATACCCATATAAAAAATAGGTACGGGTCTAATGTTTAGGACTCGTTTTCATTTTACTCGTACTTAGCCCTACCCCTTTTTTTGTGGGTGGTCAGGTATACCCGTGGGTACCTGGGAGAAATCAAAAAAAAAAAAAAAAAAATCCAACCTGATTCTCTCACATTCTCACCTTCTTCTCACATCACAAAGCGGTAGCATTCCCCCCCTCCCCCCCACCCAATTTTGAGTAATGCTACAGCCACTGACGGTAGTGCACTGAATTTGTGCACCAAATGACGTGGTAAAATCCTAACCGTTGATTAATATTAAGTTAAAATTAATAAACGGTCATGATTTTGTCACATCATTCGGTGCACAAATTCGGTGCACTATCGTCGATGGCTGTATTATTTTCCCCCAATTTTTACGGTACAATCAATTGAGATGGCAAAGAAGAAATATTACAGCGCCTTTAATTATACTTTTTTAATATTTAGTCCTTCTTATTCTATTACACTTACACCAATAAAATTACATCATAACTCAATTTATTGTAAATGAAAATGATTTGTTAACTGATGCACAGTGATAAATTGAACCACTTTATTATTATTGGTACTTTTAGAACTTTAAAAAAGAAGAAATATTTTGATTTTGAAATAAAAAAGAAATAACACTCTGTGAAATTGTTAGATATACAACATTAATATACCGACATCTAATGCATTTTTCAATAGAAGGCATTTAGAATAACGTTTGGTCTAAATCTCATTACTAATATTCACAGAACAATTACCAACCTTCATACTAAAGTAAACAATATTAATCTAACAATTAACAAAGTCAAAATATATTAATTGCATAAAGTCCAATTGAGAGAATCACTCGGAAGAAATCTAAGTAGTTGGGTTCACAGTCGCCAAATCTGATTTTAGTTGTGCAAAGATTAAGTAGACCCCTCAAATATCTTAATTATCTTGGACATCTGTTATACAAATTCGCAATCAATCAACCAAACCACAAGAACAACAAATTTACTGTGGTTCACCTTTCCACAATTGGAAAGACTTCATCCACGTTGAGTTTTAGGAATTTTGGGGCTCACTGCACTAGGAATAAATCGTTCTTACAAATTACAACTCTCAAAGACTCACATAGTTATCAATCTTGAAACTCACTCAAATCTGGAATCCCTAGAAACCTGACCCAGCCTCTCTAATCTTGAAGGAAACACTATCCTCACTTTACAATTACACATATTGTACACAGATTTACAACTTGAGACAAGATTGACGATGAACTCACAAAGCACAAAGGAAAACCTATTCAATCGCACGAAGAAGAGAGATTGCACTGTTCTGAAATGCTTTCCTTCATATAGTTTGACCTGCTAGGCTGATTCTGGCCGTTGGATATGTCATTCCTTTCAGTGGCTAAGATCAGCTCTCATTTGTGTATTGAAACGGCAGCGTATTGTTAAGTATGCAATGCAGAAAATGTCAACGTTTTGCGCTTCATACTTTAACATTATTTTATGATCACATTGAAATGATCAGAAACAGATTTCACCAAATTAATTACAAACAGTAGTGAAGCACCCAAAAACCATAATAAAATATATCTAGTAGAGTCATATATATTTAGAAACATATAAGCTATATGTAATGTCATTCATTAAAGAACCTTACAAGTATTATATATAAAATCGTCATGAAGAAGCAATTAACGGTGCCAAGTTGAGTTGAAGGATTTCTTCGAGCTCCTCGGCTTTTAATTAAGTGCAAGCACAAACCCCTTTGGGACAGATTTGATTATTTGGAGTTTGACAACAAAACCATGATTTAGTTGGGCAATTTGTTGTACAATTAGCATCATTTATACAATGAATTGGTAATATTGTGAAGGCTTCAACTCTTGGTAACTCATCAACAAATGCTACATCTGTAAATGCAAATTAAATTATTAATTGAAAGATGATATACATATATATAAATAAAATGTTCATTTTATTTTTCACTATGTGAGATCGTTACGTATTAATTCAACCACTTCGTTTAGAAAGTATTAAAAACTATCATGAAATTATATAAAATCCCTAAAAATATCAAAAACTTCTTTGAGAATATCAAACACCCCCTTACAAAATTATAAAAAAAAACTCCTTATAAGAGGTTTTAATACTATCTAAATATAGCGAATGAGTTTAATACAAAACCATCTTTGAAAGATTAGAAGAAAATCAAGAAAAGATGCAAGAAAAGCCAGAGAGAAACCGAGACTCTGTTTGAAGAGAAAAACTTTACTAACTAAATTTGTTACAAAAGTGTACAGTATTCATACACATTATTAAGCCAAAAAACACCGCATTACATAAGTATGATATTTTACAGACACACCCGCAAGATTACATAAGTCTGATATTTTACAAACACACCCCAAATATATTCTATATCCTCTCGTAAACTAAACTACTATACTGCCTTTATATTTCATATCTTCCCTTAAACCAAACTACTCAAGAATCTTCTCAGCATTCTATACTACCTTTATATTTCATATCTTCCCTTAAACCAAACTGCTCAACAACCCTCACAGCATTCTCACAATGGCAATATTTTTTCTGCTCAGAAAACACACAACACATCCACTTAACAGTTCAACAGAACAATCAAGCAAAGCTACTGTATCTGCATCTTCAAATCAAGCAAAGCTACTCTGCAAATCTGCTCAACAAGAAAAAATCTGCAGCATAAAATTCTCTGCAAATCTGCTCAACAAGAAAAAATTCTGCAGCATAAAATTCTGCAGCATAACATACTCACAATAGCATAAAATTCTGCAGCATAACATACTCACAACTTCAAACCTTACAAAAATTCTATCAACACAATACAGCTCCCCTTACAGAAATCCTATCAACACAATTATGTATCTCCATCTTCAAAGCATAACATACTCACAACAGCATAAAATTCTGCAGTATAACATACTCACAACTTCAAACCTTACAAAAATTCTATCAACACAATACAACTCCCCTTATAGAAATCCTATCGACGCAGTTCTATATCTCCATCTTTAAATCAAGTAAAGCTACTGTATCTGCATCTGCATCTTCAAATCTGCTCAACAAGAATAATTCTTCAGCATATCATCTATCAACACAACACGACTCCCCTGCAGACACCTGATTTAGCATAACAAATTCAAACCTTGCAACTACAAATTTTCCAAAGCAACAGTATTTATCATACCTGAAAAAAAAACAAAAAAAATTGCAGCAAACCACAACCTCACATTCTAATTACTACAGACCACTTCGAATCATTACAGGTTACTTTGAACCATAAATCACTTTTCTCAACTTTCAGTACTGCTGGGTTGAGAAGAGCTGACTTTTAGTTTGTCTCTTAACATTGCAAATCTAGCACTTGCTAGAGCCTTTGTTAAAATATCCGCTATTTGATATTCGGAAGCAATATACTGAACATTCAACAATTTTTTGGTGACTAGCTCCCGTACAAAATGTACATCAATCTCAATGTGTATTGTGAGAGCATGAAAAACAAGGTTGGATGACAGTGCTCTAGCACTCATATTGTCACACCAAACCACTAAATTATTACTTATAGGAACCCCAAGTTCAGTAAACAAATGTTGCACCCATACCAATTCAGTAGTGGCTTGACTGAGTGACCAATACTCCGCCTTAGTAGAAGATAATGACACTACTTTTTGTTTTCTGGAAGACCATTGAATCAAGTTTCCACCAAGAAATACACTGTAGCCACTAGTTGACCTGCGATCAATCACATCTCCAGCCCAATTTGCATCCGAAAATGCTTCCAAAGTAAAAGGTTTATCTCTTGTAAATAGAATACCATACTCCAAAGTACCCTTAACATACCTTAGAACTCTTTTACATGCTATCCAGTGAACTGCGGTAGGATGCTGCAAAAATTGACTTAATTTATTGACAGAAAACGCCAGATCTGGTCTGGAAAGAATGAGGTATTGCAGCCCTCCAATAATGCTTCTATAGAGTGTTGGTTGATCAAAAACTTCACTATCTTCCTTACCAAGTTTCAGACCTGTAGCCATAGGTGTTGAGCAAGGTTTACAATCCTGCATACCAGCTTTGTGTAACAAAATCCTGGGCATACTTAGTTTGGGTCAGTAATAATCCTGAACTACTTCTCTTGACTTCAAAACCGAGAAAATATTGAACTTCACCAAGAGTTTTTAGGGCAAACTTGTTCAAATCAGTCACCACTTGAGAAATAAGCTGAGAATCATTGCCTGTCACAAGAATATCATCAACGTATACCAATAGATACAGTACAGTAGACTCCTTCTTGTAAAAAAATAGACTAACATCAGAAGTGGAATTAGCAGAGCATTTTTCAGCTTATCAAACCATGCTCTGGGAGCTTGCTTTGGACCATATAAGGCCTTATGAAGCCTGCAAACCAGTCTAGTGTGAGAAGAATCTGCATCAGAAAAACCTTCTAGAGGGGACATAAAAACTTGTTCTGTCAAATCCCCATTCAGAAACGCATTATTAACATCCAGCTGTTGTATGGGCCAATTATGGTGGATTGCTAATGACAATACGATCCTAATCATGGAAGCCTTGATAACAGGGGAGAAAGTGTCAAAATAATCCAAACCTAGAGTTTGTTGGAAGCCTTTGGCAACCAACCTAGCTTTATATTTCTATAATGTACCATATGAATTAACTTTGGTCTTAAAAACCCATTTACTTCCAACTACATTCATGCCTACTTCATACAGAACCAATTCCCATGTCTTATTTTCCAATAAGGCTTGATACTCACTCTCTATGGCCTGTTTCCACTCAGGAGTTTGTAGAGCTTCAGTTATAGATTTGGGCTCTGAAAGTATGGTGGATGATGACACTAAAGCTTGATCCTTAGATGTAGTAATGTGACTCTTGGACCTAGTAACCATAGGATGAACATTAAGTGCTGAATTAGAGAAGCAAGGTAGCATTACCTCTAGGTTTATGCCAGAACATGTTACTGGATCAGAAGCTGGACATACTGTATCAACACCAGGAGATTCATTCACTGACACAAACTGAACATTTAAGTGGTCTGAAGAAGAATATGGTATTGAAGCAGCTGATGGATAATCTGTATTAGAAATAGTAGTTGGATTTGAAGGAATAGAAGAACCCTCGGGAGTGGAATTTGGTGAGTTAGAGTCAGAATTAAGAGCAGCTGAAGGAAGACCAGATTTATCAAGGTTTCTTAAAATATGCTGAGGGACAGCCCAAGGTTGAATTGTGTTGTTCTTAGATACTGAATTTGGAGTAATAGCACTAGCAGAACCATTCAGCTTAAAATCAGTCTTGAAAGGAAATTCAGCTTCATTGAATTTCACTTGTTTGACAACATATATTCTACTAGCAGGAGATAGACACAAATAACCCTTGTGAGACAAACTATACCCAAGGAAAACACATTTTTCTGTGTGATAAGATAGGTTATGTGTATTGTAGGGTCTAAGATATGGATAACAACTACAACCAAAGACCCTAAACTCATCATAAGTGGGTTCTTGGTTGAATAGAGTATAGTAGGGGGAGACAAACTCAAGAGCTGAAGTAGGTAATCTGTTAAGGATGTAGGTAGATGTACTAAAGGCTGACCACCAAAATTTCAGGGGCATACCAACATGTGCTAGAATAGATAGGCCATACTTCGTAATAGACCTATGTTTTCTCTCTACTCTCCCATTTTGCTGATAGAGATAAGGGCAAGGGTGCCTAAACATGATTCCATTTCGTTGTAAGTAGCCAAAAAAACTCCTAAACTCTCCACCCCAATATGTTTGTAAGCATTTCAATTTCCCATTCAATTGTTCTCAACAAACAAGTGAAACTGAACAAACACAGCACAAGCCTTAGATTTCAGTTTGAGAGGATAAATCCAAGTAAACCTACTAAAATCATCTACAAAAATGACATAATATCTATAGCCTTCCCTAGATAGTACTGATGTTGGGCCCCATAAATTAAAATAAACCAGCTATAAGGGGACCTTTGCTCTAGATCTAGATGTTGGAAAATGAGACTGTTGTAGTTCCCATACTGACAGGCTTGATAAAAGGCAGCATTTTTATTACTCACATTATGCTTTACATTTAATTTTTCCAACAAAGCATGAAGAGTTCTCATATTTGGATGCCCTAATCTGACATGCCATAACAAGGGCAAATCTACACTTGTATCTTTATTACAATTAAAGCTATAGATGGCAAAATTAACAACACTTTCTAATCCTAAACTAGAGGGTTGAATAGCTTCAGAGCTCAAGCCAACACCAGCCATGGGGGGTCTAGCATTGGAATAACACTCTGGTTTTATTGGTAAAGAAGAAACTGCATTGCTGTAGACTTGTGTAGAAGGGCTAACATGAGTGGACAGTTCCAGTTGGTAAAGGCCATTCTTCACAGTCCCTTGAAGTAGCACAGTCCCACTATCCTTATCCTTTACCAAGCAAACATCAGTATGGAACTCTATTATAACAAGATTATCCCTAGTAATATGTGAGATACTTAGCAGGTTCTTTGCAATCTTTGGAACACACAATATATTCTTAAGTTTGACAACTTTATGAGTATCAAAAGAGGGCACCAAAAACATACCTATATGGGCAATGGGAATAGATTCTCCATTCCCAACTTGAACTTTAGAACATCCTAGATAGTTGGCTTTAAACATCAGGTTAGAGCCATCTGCTGTCATGTGATGAGAAGCTCATGAATCCATATACTAGGCTTGATCATTCACTGTCTGAGCAGTTGCTACTGCTTGATAATTGTTTCCTACAGGTACTGATGACTTAGGAGCAGCTTTAGGAAATGCAGCATTTGAGGTATTGCTACTTGTGTTCTGATACTGAGGTATGCTTTGATATGAAGAGTGAGCAGCAGGTACAGCAGGTGCTATGTAATTCTGAGTTGCATTAATCAGTGTAGGAGCAGAGTGATCATGAAAACCAGTAAAAGAGTTATTGAAAGAGTTATGTTGAGGACAACTAGTAGCTAGTAACCCTTGGATAGACTCATTAGAAACACCAAAAAAATTATCTTGGACAGGAGCTGCTGCATTATAGGGAGACCCTGTTGCATTAGATTGAGGAACCTGCATTGGTGGACCATAAGAGGGTGTGACAAAGCTTTGATACTCCTGATCAAACCTATGGTAACACT
This sequence comes from Pistacia vera, assembly GCF_008641045.1. Lineage (NCBI taxonomy): Eukaryota > Viridiplantae > Streptophyta > Magnoliopsida > Sapindales > Anacardiaceae > Pistacia > Pistacia vera. The sequence continues at coordinate 316,187 of NW_022196419.1, forward strand.
GCAGAGTCGAATGCCTAGATTTGCCATGTACTTGGCAAATTAACTTTGGCTTAAAGTATCCTCGACCTCTGCCTCTTCCTTTCATCACATTACCATGAAACTGAGTAACACCAGGCGCAAAGGGCTGTGGAGCAAAGGACTGTGATGGTACAACTAAGTAAAAGGTTCGATTAAATCCACCTCCTTGATAACCTGTATTCACAAAATTGATGCTGGCATCTACCATGAACCCCAGGTGAGTAACCATGCTGATATCCTAGTCCAGACATAGGGGAATAGTTTGATACTCCAGATTGTGCCATATGTGAACTATTCTGAATTGCAGTCTTTGTCACATTAGAATTCACTGGCATTCCTATGAGAGAATCTACTGATCCTTGCTTGGAAGCTATCAGTGCAAATGATAAATGCTCATGAAAATTTGTTAAAGCCCTATTCTGTCGTTCCAGCCTTATCTCATGCTTGTGAAGCAAAAATTGAGCTTCCTGTATACTGGCTGTACTGCTATTATGTGTTAAACTAGCTACTACAACATCATATTCCGGTCCAAGACCATCAAAAATATACAAAAGCAATTCCTCATCTCCAATATTCACTCCACTAGCTACTAACTCATCACCTAACTCCTTCATCTTTAAGACATACTCATTTATACTCAAAGAGTTCTTTGTTGTGGTTTGTAACATATTTCTTAGGTGTAAAGTCCTGGCCTTTGACAACGACTGGAAATGTAATTCTAGGGTATTCCAAATTTCATACGAACTAACACATTTAGCTACATGTCTGAACATAGACTCAGATATGGACGAAAACAACTAGCTAACTAAGAATTGATCTGTGCGTTTCCAATTGAAGTACTTAGGGTTTGATCTTTTAACAAATTCTTCACATGCAGTAGATTTTTCAAGTAAAAACATGGGAGGACATGTATTCTCACCGGTAATGAAGACATCAAGGTCGTGTGACGCAAGAGCAGGGAAGACTTGGGACCTCCAATACCCATAATTCTTCTCCATTAGCTTCACCGAGAGTGTAGGTAGTGTTGAATGCGTAGCTAAATTACCAGCTCCAGAGCTAGCAACTTGCTTAGATTTTGATTTCACGGCAAAATTGGAAAACTCAAGATTAGAATCAGCCATTGACGCTTGTCTATAGCTTTGATACCATGAAAGATTAGAAGAAAATCAAGAAAAGATGCAAGAAAAGCCAGAGAGAAACCGAGACTCTGTTTGAAGAGAAAAACTTTACTAACTAAATTTGGTACAAAAGTGTACAATATTCATACACATTATTAAGCCAAAACGCACCGCATTACATAAGTTTGATATTTTACAGACACACCCCCAAGATTACATAAGTCTGATATTTTACAAACACACCCTAAATATATTCTATAATCTTTCTAGAGGAAAATTAAATAAATCCCATATATTATGCAAACATGTTTATATTATTGGTACCGTTAGTCTCAATAATATAAATATAATGCTATGGAAGAGAGAGAGAGAGAGAGAGAGGGAGACGAGCACGATGTAGTAAGCAAGAGAGCAACCACCAAAAGAGTTGGCTTGACAAAAATTTTCTCCATTTCCTTTAGGGTAAGGTGCATAAAACTTACACTCACCCACACCAAAAAAAAAAAAAAAAATGATATATAAGGCTTTATCTATAAACTACTTATTGCGGTTCTCCAAAACACTTTTAATGATAGGAAACAAAACACTAAACATATAGATTGAATTACTCGAAGAAACTAACATCATGATAATCCAAACTATATATTAGGATAAATGAGGTTATTATTATCTAATTATGCATAACGAAAACCCTCATACTACCTTAATAAGATTTATGTACAACTCGTGTGGCTTAATTTCCTGATTTGGTCGCAAACAGAATACATAACATAAAAAATAACTATTATACTTTAATAAACATAACAAGCTAACATGACGATATTGCAACAATTCTATATTGCCTTATATGATTTTGATATGGTTGGCGTCAATTCAGGTTGGCGCACTCTTGACACTTCAACGCTTCAATTAGACACTACTGGGATGAAAATTAATAAGTAATAGTGGAGAGAGTGTAGATTACTTACACAAATGAACATGGAGACCATATATATAGAGGAGCTAAATGACCATGTCCGGTAGGATTTCTTAATTAAGTAGAAGTTGATGGATGTTTTATATAAACCGTTAGCGGAAAAACAAAGAATTGAAATACTTTCGTGTACTTTTAAGCTTAAAATAAAGAGAATTATCAATATAAAAAGCTTTTCTACAAGAAATCTTTCAATCTCTTTTCTAACAGCCTTCGGGTGGGCGATTTTCCACTCTTGATCCTTGACACTCACCAAACTTCGTCTAAATTAAAGTGTTCTCTCTTTTTCTCACCAAGGAAAAGGCTTTGATATTCCTTTTCTTTGCCTAGGGTTAGGGTTAATATGAACTGCTGGGTTTACCCAAATCCATAAGAGTCATTTACATATGCAAAAGCAGGGACATATTCGTTAGCAAGGCATATATATGAATTTTTGAAATTCATTTACATATGCAAAAGCAGGGACATATTTGTTAACAAGGCATATACATGAATTTTTGAAATTCATATATATATATATATATATATTTATTAGAGTGAAAATGCAGACCTAATAAACATATTAAATTAAACTCCAATGGACTAGACCCAAACCTTTTTAATTGGACCTTAAATCCATTAATTTTGAACCACTTTCACTGTAGGATCAAAGTTGGTCTGTTAATTAAATACTTGATTAAGAAAAACTTTATTGATAAAACTTTGTTTTTTTTGTAAACTTACCAAAACTACCCCTCAAATAATATTTTAATCCACGAGTTACAATTTTCATGTATTGGATAATCAAGACTTTCTCAATTTAATGCTAATAATAAATTTAGTCTTAAATTGATAAACATATCAATTGCCAGATTGAGACTATTATCCAAGTACTTGAAAAACACCGGAGGTGGTATTCTCTCATTATGAATTCCATGTCTTTGAAATAAATGTTTCATTGATTGTAAATATATCTGCTCGACTAGCTGATAAATTTAGTTTTAAATTGATAAACATATCAATTGCCCTACCGAGACTTATTGAGATAGAAAATGCACTAACTAGTATAGGGTTAGTTTTCTAAAAGCAACTAAGCTGGAGTTAGTTTGTAAAGCACTAAAACGGCAATGTTTTCGTTTGTTCAAACATGTATAAATGTACTAAACTAAATAATTCTGTTTGTGAATGAAAATCCAGAATTCTCCACACGTTTTTCTTTGTTGTTTTTTCTCTTCTGCTCTTAGCTAAGTTTAGCTTCTTTTTGCAACTGAAAATCGTTCATGGTATCAGAGCCTAAGACAAGCGTCAATGGCTAGCTCAAATCCAGATTCTTCGATCTTTATCTCTAAACCTGATACAGAGCAATGTAGTGTCAGCAGTTCATAGAGCTTAGCAGCTCACTCGTCCTTGCCAAATCTTACTGTCAAATTGGGCGAGAAGAACTACAATTATTGGCGTTCGTAAGTACTTCCTGCCCTAGTCTCTCACGACCTGGATGACTTCGTTACAGGTACAAACACTTGTCCTCCCATCTTTGTAATGAAGAAGGTTGAAGGAACTGGACAATTATGTAAAAAATCAAACCCTAGTTACTTTAGTTGGAAGAAAACCAATCAATTCATTGTTAGTTGGTTGAATTCGTCGATCTCAGAGTCCATGTTTGGACTTTTGTCGAAATGTAGTAACTCATATGAAATTTGGAATACGCTTGAACTCCATTTTCAGTCTTTCTCTAAGGCTAGAACACTACACTTGCGTAACATGTTACAAACAATGAAAAAGGATTCTCAAAGTGTGAATGAATATGTGTTGCATATGAAAGAGTTGGGGGATGAACTTAATGCAAGTGGTGTTCATATCAGTGATGAATAATTATTGCTCTATATCTCATATGGCTTAGGTGCTGAATATGATGCAGTTGTTGCAAATCTTGTGTCAAATAGTAGTAATGTGACGTTTCAAGGCTCAGTTCTTACTCCATAAGCATGAGATGTGGCTGGAAAAACAACTCAATGCCTTGTTGAACTTTCATGAAATGTCTTCTACCCTATTAGCATCTAAGACACATCAAGTTGTGAATACTCCTGGAGTGATGATTAGTCAGCCTTCAAACATATTGAGTTCAACCATGAATTTCTGTCAAGATCCTAGACTGGTATCTCAACAGTCACAGCAGACTCATAATGCCAACCTTGGTAATGTTCGTTATCTACAACTTCCACGTGAACACTCAATGCTTGGACAACCTGGCAACTTCAGGCCAAGTATTAACAGAGGACCGTATAACTATCAGTTTCAAGGCCGAGGACGAGGCAGAGAATATGGTAAACCAAGGCTGATATGCCAAGTTTGTGGGAAACCAGGCCACTCAGCCCTGCATTGTTACCATATATTTGATCAAGATCAAGGCTTTACAGTAGCATCCTCCAATAATTCAGTACAGCCATTGTCATATCTAACTATTCCAACTATTCCAGCTAGTTCAAGCTCATCTTCATTTCCAGCATACACTACTGATCCTGTTCAAGCATAAGCTTTGTTAGCCTGAGCATTTAACTCCAATATGACTGGCTTCCATGATTTCTCTGCTCCTAGAGGGTCCCCTATGCACCAGATTATTTTTGGTCCTCTTTATGGATCACAAAATATTGTCTGCAATCAGCCTACTGGATCTTCTGTTTTCAATCAGTTTGCTTCTGGTTTAGGTTATGGCTCGTAAGGATATCCTTATCATGAACAACATAGTTCTAGTGTTACTTTTCAGAATGGATACTCAATCCAGACTAGTAATGCATATCATAATTCTATCAACTTACCTGATACCTCAGATACTATCCTGTCCAACTCTGATATTGCAACTCCTTAAACTGTTAAAGATCAGTCCTGGTACATGGACTTAGAAGCTCCTAATTATATGGTGGCAAACTCCTATAACATGCTAACACGTTCACAATATCCTGGAGGCTCTCAAGTGCAAGTAGGTAATGGTGAAGCACTACCAATTACACACACAGGTATGATGCTCTTACCTTCTTTTGATTCTAGTAGACTTGTTCAGCTTAGGAACATCTTATGTGTGCCTAAGATTGCAAAAAATCTCTTAAATATTTCACAAATCACACGAGATAACAATGTGATGGTGGAGTTCTATGCTGACCATTATTTGGTAAAGGATAGAAGCAACAAAGCTGTCCTACTTCAAGGCACAGTCAAGAATGGATTGTACCAACTGAATTTTCCAATCAATAATGCTCCCTTGATTTCTAAAAAGGATTTCAATTTCACTGCAACTTCAGAATCTTCGTCTTCGTCACAACTAGTTGTTGATGCTCTCTCGGATGATGTTATGTGTTTTACCTCTCAAGTTTCCAATAAGATGTTTACTTGTAATAAGTCTGATGCTATTCCTTTTCTTTGGCATGCTAGATTACGGCATCCCAATGCCAAGTCTCTACAAGTTGTAATGAAAAAGATGAATGTAAAGTCTTCTTTGGATATTAATAAAAGATTTTTCTATGAAGCTTGTGTTTTTGGAAAATTAACTCAATGTAGTTTTCCATCCTCCACCTCTCGAACACGTGCTCCACCAGAATTAATTCATTTGAACTTATAAGGACCTGCCCCTATGGTTTCCAATGAAGGATGTCAGTACTATATAATCTTCATGGATGATTATAGTTGATATGTGTGGATCTATCCTCTCAAACCCAAATCTGAAGCTCTTAAAGTGTTTATTCAATTTCGTATCTTCATAGAAAATCAGTTGAATGCCAAAATTAAGTGTATGCAAACTGACTGGGGTGGTGAGTTTAGGCCGTTTGCTAAATATCTTCAACAACATGGGATTATGTTTAGACACCCCTACCCTTATCACCATTAGCAGAATGGAAAAATAGAAAGAAAGCGCATGTCCATAACTAAACTTGGTCTCTCCTTGTTAGCTCATACCTCCATGCCACTTAAGTTTTGGTGGTGGCTTTTTCAACTGGGGTTTATCTCTTAAACAGATTGCCCTCTTTAGTTATAGAATTTATGTCCCCATATTAGATGTTGTTCAACCAAGAACCTTCTTATCAAGAGTTGAGGATTTTTGGCTGTAGTTGTTTCCCCCTCCCACGGCCACACCACAAACATAAACTTTCCTTTCATGCGGAAAAATGAATTTTTATGGGGTATAGTTTGGTCCATAAGGGATAAAAATGCATGACAAGTACTGGGCGCTTGTCTATAGCCAAGCAAGTCATATTTAATGAACAAGATTTCCTATTTCACACTAGTTTCTCCAACTCAGATAGTTCTCCTCTGCCATTGAGTTTTGATCCTCCTTCAGGCACCTCATCTTGGATTATACCTTCCAGCGAAAATAATGGAGTTACATCTCCTACTTACTCAAAGATGAATAAGTTACCTACAACAACAATTTCTTCTTCTACTCTAGCAGTTTCTTCTCCTGCTCCAACATAGATCCATCTTCCTACTACAGCAATAGGTTCTGATCTACCATCTGCATTGCAGAAGTCAAAAGTCACAGTCTCTACCTCTATGCATCCAATGCAACCACAGGTGCATGAGCATGCTACAACAGTAACCTCCCCTGCTGCTCCAACTAAGATCAATCTCCTTCCTACAACAGTAGCTACTGATCTGCCATCTACACTACAGTAGTTAGAAGTTATAGTAGGAGCTCCCTCTGACACATATACAAGCTCATTAGGAAACTCAACTTCCTCGGGTGTTAATCTGGAAGTTGTTCTACCACTGGTAGCTCTATGCATGTCTGCACCCATTGCAAATGTACGTCCCATGATTACTAGATCAAAATCCTCATAGTGTAGACCCTCAGCTCAAGCCTTCTTGACTACCAGAGTCATTCTTAAAGAACCTAAGACTGTCAAAGAGGCCTTAGCTATTCCTGAATGGAAAACTGCCATGGACAGTGAATATAATGCCTTATTGAACAACAAAACTTAGGAGATGGTACCATATGAAGATGGCATGCACATAAGGGGATGTAAATGGGTTTTTAAAATAAAAACTAATTCAGATGGTTCATTACAAAAATATAAAGCCTGCTTGGTGCCTAAGGGGTTTCAACCGACCCCTGGTCTAGATTACTTTGATACCTTCTCACCAGTGGTGAAGGCAGCAACTATATGCTTAATGTTCTCACTTGTAGTTCATAACAATTGGGACATTCACCAACTCAAAGTGAATAATGTGTTTCTTAATAGGGAGCTCACAGAGCAAGTATTCATGATGCCACCAGAGGGTTTTCATTATATTAATCAGCCTAAACAGGCTTGGAAATTCAAAAAGGCTTTATATGGTCTCAAATAGGCCCTTAGGGTTTGGTTTGATAAACTGAATAATGCTCCCCTAACTTAGGGTTTTTACAATAGCACTTTAGATACTAGTTTATTCTATTATAAGAATGCATCTACAATAATGTTTTTGTTGATGTATGTAGATGATATCTTGGTTACAGGGAATGATAATGAACTCATTACAAAGGTAGTTCAAGATCTTAACAGCCATTTTGCTCTAAAAATCATGGGTACTTCCTCAGTTTTGAAGTAAAGAGGAATAGTTCTTGTCTTCTTCTAACCTAAACCAAGTATGCCTAGGAACTTCTTGAAAAAGCTAGAACGGAGGATTGTAATCCTTGTCTTACCCCTATGGTAGTTGGTACAAAATTCAGTAAGGTTGATGGAGAGTTATTTGAGCAGCCCACTTTATATAGAAGCATTATAGGAGGATTGCAATATCTCACTTTATCTAGACCTGACCTAGCCTTCACTATCAACAAGCTAAGTCAGTTTTTCAGTAGCAAAAAGAAGCTAAACTGAGCTAAGATGAGAAGAGAAAAAACAGCAAAGAAAAACATGTGGAGAATTCTGGATTTTCATTCACAAACAAAATTAGTTAGTTTAGTGCATTTATACATGTTTGAACAAACCAAAACAATACCGTTTTAGTGCTTTACAAACTAACTCCAACTTAGTTGCTTTTAAAAAACTAATCCTATACTAGTTAGTGCATTTTCTATCTCAATATCTTCCCATAAACTGGACTATCTTCTTCTTATAAACCTAAATATCTTCCTATAAGTTAGACTATCTTCTCCTTCTGTACCTCAATACCTTCCAGTAAGCTGGATTACCTTTTTCCTTTGCTGTATTGAGCTTTTCTTATAGCATGTTAACTACAACTTGCTGTATTATAGCAACCACAACAATTCTAGTAGCTACACTAACTACAAGTTGTAACATTCCAGTAGCCGTATCAACGAAAAACTGCACTAGAAAAGTTGTACGATTCCAGCAGCTACACCAACTACAAGCTATACCATTCCGACAGCTATATTAACGAAAAACTGCACTAGAAAAGTTGTACCATTCCAATAGCTACATCATAACACAAGTTAGGTTGTCTTAGTAGCCACATTTATGCAGGTAATTCGCACCCAACATTCAACTTTTCCCATAGTAAGCTAAATCTATGACTAGAGAGTGATTTAGTCAAGATGTCAGCTTTCTGATATTCTGAAGCAACATACTGAATAGTTAGACTCTTCCCTGCAACAAGCTCTCTCATATAGTGAACATCTATCTCTATGTGTTTAGTTTGTGCATGGAATATAGGGTTAGAGGATAGTGCCCCTGCACTCATATTGTCACACCAAACTATGGGCGTATGTTTAATTTCAATCCCCAATTCTTTAAACAAGTGCTGAGCCAAAACAAATTAAGTGGCTGCCTGACTTAACGCTTTATACTCAGCTTCAATGGAGGATAGAGAGACAACCTTTTGTTTCTTGGAGCTCCATTGAACCAAATTACCACCAAGAAATATAGCATATCCACTGGTAAACCTGATATCATTTATGTCACTAGCCCAATCGACATCAGCATCAGCATCAGCATATGCTTCAAGGCGTAAGTGTGAGTTTTGTCTAAAAATCAACCCATGATGAAGTGTGCCCTTCACATAATGCAACACCCTTTTGCATGCTATCTAATGGGCTAATGTTGGACTTTGCAAAAACTGACTTAGCTTGTTGATAGTGAAGGCGAGGTCAGGTCTAGATAATGTGAGATATTGCAATCCTCCTATAATGACTATTATCCTTGTATTTGAAGCATACCCAAAGTGATAGTCTCTCATCATGAATTCCATGTCTATAAAACAAAGTTCTTATTGATTGTAAACATATACTCCAAACCAGGCAAGATATTGATCACTATTATTGTGATTTCACCCTTTATTCTAATTAAAGAAAATATGCCACACTAAAAAAGTTCCTTATTCACTTAGGATTAAGGAACACATCTCCTCATTACCGACATGTAAAAATTTAAGACTCAACTTCAGTATTTACATATAAGCTTAAAATTTTACGTGGTTGAGCTCAATGCAATCCAAATGAACAAATGTAGTTTCCCAAAGTCAACCTTTTGATGACTTGAGACTAGTCACACATTTAATTTAAGCAAATCCGTTGTTTGTTGCAACTTTTTATTTTTATTTATTTATTTATTTTTTTGATAAGCCATGAAGTTTAACTCTACATTGCTTTTGGCAATAAAAATTTCAATTGCCTTTGTCTTCCTTTGCTTTAAATCCGCTACATCTAATCTGAAACCATTCCAACTTTTGTACCTTTAGTTTTTTTACTAGAATAAATGTTTGTGAAAACATTAAACTTTGCTGCATGTTAAATGCAAATTTCAAAATCAGGAGAATTCATTTCAGTTTACTTGCCTATTCATGTTTTGAAAGCTTATGATTTGTTCTTGTATGTGTTGACATGTTTTCTCAATTTTAATGCTTGTCATGCCTACAACCAACTAATTTTTAATGAATGATTTTGTTGTGCTTGTTTCTTTGCTCGTTGTGTTTGTTGCATTCAATGGCTTTTAAATATGAAATGGTGGAGATAGGTGTTTAAATTTAATTACACCTAAATGGATATGAATTTGAATTTGCATGTCTGTTGGTTTTGTAAATCTTAAGAAAGAAGAGAGAAGAAATTTCTAATGATGTTTCGTTAAAAGAAACCATTTACAATTAGCTCATATTTTATACAACAATGAGCTGAAGCAAGTGACTGAACTGATAAGTTNTCAATGGCTTTTAAATATGAAATGGTGGAGATAGGTGTTTAAATTTAATTACACCTAATTGGATATGAATTTGAATTTGCATGTCTGTTGGTTTTGTAAATCTTAAGAAAGAAGAGAGAAGAAATTTCTAATGATGTTTCGTTAAAAGAAACCATTTACAATTAGCTCATATTTTATACAACAATGAGCTGAAGCAAGTGACTGAACTGATAAGTTCGTTACAAACAATGAACACAAGTATGAAACGACACTATATGAAAGAGAGGCAAGGGACAAATTACAAAGAGATCTCAACTCTTTATTTTATGACAAACACTTCCCCTTAAACTATACGGCTCTCTTTTCACCAAGAGTGACTAACATCCCCTTGCAGACTAGACCACTAGTCTATTTCAATCAACTGTTGTGACTAACATCCCTTTGTAAATCAGACCGCTGGTCTTGCTTCAACCAAATGCATACTACAATGAACTTTAGTTGATCTAAGCTGGTTAAAAACTGTGACCTGCTCTGTTCTCAATTCAGTAGTTTCTACACTGCTCTGTTGTAACTTTGCATTAGCTCAACTTTGTTCAATTCAAAATTCAATAGGTCTACAACTCTACATCAGCTTACTGCAACTCTACAACTTTGCATTACGTTAAAAACAACATCACATTCAATCATTCAACAAATCTACAACTTTGTAGCTCAACCTTGCACAATTAACAACTCAACTTCACTTCTGCATAACTAAAAGCAACTCTGTATTCTATTCAGTTTCTACGTTCTTAATGTAGGTCTTACTCAGAGCTTCAAATATTGACATACTCAGTAGCAATGAAAGCATCACTAACTGTAGGTAGAAAGCATGTAGTTCTTACTCAAATCTTGAACTTAAAAACATCTCAGCTTATTTAATCATGCCAATTTGGTTCCTACACCGAGCTTCAAAAAATAACATAACAGCAGCAGCAATCAATCAATCTTAAAAAAAAAAATCACAACAGCAGGCAGAGCAGTAGGCAGATCTGTATCACATCATCTGGATTGAACAATTATCACACCATCTAGACTGAACAAATCAGTGTGAATCAAACTAGCATATTTCACTAACATAACATAATAGTAGCAATCAAGCTTAAAAAAAAAAAAAACATAACAGCAGGCAGATCAGTAGGCCACCATCTGGACTAAACAATTAGTGACTAAGACTCCAAGTTTGCTGTAACCACTGTGAGATAGAAAAAGCCTTTGTTAAAACATCAGCAATTTGCAACTTGGATGGAACATATTGAACCAAGACCTTTTTGGCTAACACTTGATCTCTTATATAGTGTGCATCTATCTCTATATGCTTTGTTCTAGCATGAAAAAAAGGATTGGTTGCGAAAGCTCCTGCACTTATATTGTCACACCAAATTATGGGAATGGAGTTCAATCTCACATCTAATTCAGAGAACAAACTATTTAGCCATGCCAATTCAGTTGCTGTTTGAGCTAAAGCCTTATATTCAACTTCAGTAGATAAGAGTGCAACCACTTTTTGCTTACGGGAACTCCATTGCACTAGATTAGGGCCAAGATATACACAATACCCACTTGTGGATCTTCTATCATCCAAATTACTACCTTAATCAGCATCAGCATAACATTTAACACATAAGGAGGCAGCTGGTTTGAAGAGAAGACCATGAAATGAAGTGCCTTTAATGTACCTCAACACAGATTTACTGGCCTGCCATTGAAGCTCTGTTGGGGCTTGAAGGAATTGACTTAGCTTACTGACTGTAAAGCTAATATCAGGCCTTATTAATGTTAAGTATTATAATGCTCCAATGGTGCTATGATAGAGACTAGGCTCCTTAAATAACTCACTATCGGCAACAAAAAGTTTTGTCCCAACAGCCATGGGAGTAGGACAAGGATGAGCATCTTGCATTTTTATCTTGACAAGCAAATCAGTGACATATTTGGATTGCCTTAAGTGAATTCCTTCAATTGTTCTTGTAGCTTCCAACCCCAAGAAATATGCGACTGATCCTAAGGTTTTTAGTGCAAATTTAGTGTTTAAATCATGAACCAACTTACTAATAGAAGAGTTGTTGGATCCAGTGATCAAGATATCATCAACATAGATGAGCACATAAAGAACTTGACTTGTATCCTTGAGAATGAACAAACTAGAGTCAGAAACTAAGTTTTGGAAACCTTTTTCCAATAATGCTTGCTTCAATCTATCAAACTAGGCCTTTTGGGCTTGTTTCAGGCCATACAATGCTTTATTGAGCTTACAAACATGTAAAGGGCATACTGAACTTTCAAACCCAACAGGTTGTTGCATTTAAACAGTTTCACTCAATATGCCATTCTGAAAGGCATTGTTTACATCAATTTGTTGTATGTCCTAGCCATAAGAAACAACAAGTGTAAAAATGATGCGAATGGTGCACGGTTTAATGACTAGGCTAAAAGTTTCAAAATAATCTAGCTCGGGAGTTTATTGAAACCCTTTTGCTACCAACCTAGCTTTTATATTTTTGTAAAGTGTCATCAGCATGAAACTTGGTTCTAAACACCCACTTATTTCCAACAATGTTCATATCAGGAGTTTTAGGAACAAGAGTCCAAGTATTGTTTCTTAAAAGTGCATCAAACTCATCTTGCATAACATCTTTCCACTCAATACTAGCCAAAGCTTCAGGTATGGAATTAGGTTCTGGTTGTATGGCTGGTGATTTGGAGGAAAATAAGAATGTGGTTGTCTGTCCAGTAGCCTTTGCACGAGTTAGCATAGGATGAGTATTGAAAGGTTGAATTTGACTCTGTTGATGTTGCTGAGGGTAGGCTGTTTGATGGTGTTGAGGATAGGCTATTGTAATAGCAAAGTGGTTATTGTTAGAGGGTATCTGATCAGTTTGGATTGTGGATTAGAACCTGACGAGATCTGGTCAAAGTGTTCTATTTGAAATTGTGATGGTGCTAGATCAACCACAAGTGGACAAGAGGATGATGTCTCTAGGTTGGTTGGTTGAAAAATAGGAACACTTTCTGGTTTGTAGCAGGTGAGATCAATGGCAATTGAACAATTTGTGGGTGATTTATGGAGGGCAGTAGGTTAAGACTGTGAAGTAGTTAAGTCGTAAGTTTGGATTTTTGTGAAAAGGTGTTCACATTGGTTGGAATGACTTGTTTTGTGGAATTATCACTGCAAGGATCAGCTACAGAACAATCATGATGCACAGGAGATTGTCTGTTGGAGCTGTGTTCAGTTGCAGTTTGAATAAAGGTGAAAGGAAAATATGTCACTAACACATCAGGGCTGTCATGGCTGACTTATTCTAAAGGTGTCTTTGAAGAAGACAGACTAGAAGAGTGGAACTCAAAACCCTTTTGAAATGGAAATTCTGACTTATTAAAGTGGATGTTTGGAGTGATAAACATTTTGCCTTCAGAATTGACACACTTATATCCTTTGTGAATAAGACTATAACCAACAAACACACATTTGGAAGAATGAAAACTAAGTTTATGTTTATTAAAATCTCTAAGGAAAGCAAGCACATCCAAAGGTTTTAAGAGAAGAACATAATGGTTTTGATGCAAACAAGACTTCATATGGTGAAAGAAAGTTCAATACAGAAGAGGGCATTCTATTTATAAGAAACACTGCTGTATCAAATGCAAGCCACCAAAAATGCAAGGGCATGGATTCATGAGCTAATAGGGTAAGACCAGTTTCAGCAATGTGTCTATGTTTTCTCTCACTCCTCCCATTTTGTTGATGAACATATGCACACGAATGCCGGCAGTAGTTAGATAAGACATGAGATCCTTATATTCTCCTCCTTGGTCTGACTGCAAGCATTTGAGCTTGCAATTAAATTGCCTTTCGACCATGTGATGAAATTTGACAAACACAGAATGAACTTCAGCTTTTGTTCTTAAGGGAAATAACCAAGTGAAACGACTATAATCATCTATAAAGTGGACATAATATCCATTTCCCTCTAAAGAAACGACTGGAGATGGACCCCAAACATCACTATGAACAATTTCAAGAGGATGAATGGCTCTAGAGTGAGAAATTGGGAAGTTATTCTTGTGAAGTTTCCCTAATTTACAAGCATCACAAAAGGGTAACTGTGACATATGACCAGCAGGATTTTTGTGCATATAGGACAGGATCTTATGTAATGATTCAGCATGCGGATGTCCTAGTCTATTGTGCCAAAGTGATAGTTGATTTTCTTGACTATTACTAACTTGAAAGACACATGGTGTATTATGCAGTGAAGGTGTATTATGTAATGAAGATGCATCATTGGTGGTTTCATTCAATTTATCACAATGTGCAGACAATAAGGAGGGTAATTGCAATATTGTTTTATTTAGAGAAGACATATTACAAGATAGAGATGGTTTATAGGCATTGAAGTCAGTGGCCTCTGACTTACAACTACTATTAGAAGACTGTATTTCAGTCATGATACAATTTTTATTAACAGAACTAGCATTATTTTCTTCGTGTAAAGTAGATCCTAAGGATGTTTTTACAACAACAGTAACATAAGATTGAGGAATAGAAGTAGACTGACTACTAGACGCAACAATAGATGATAGCAGTGAAGGAGAAGTGTGTGATGACAGGTTAGAAGGTATTTGCAACTGATACAACCCAGCCTTAAGTCCTCCCTACAACATAATTGTTCTGGAAGCTTTGTCCTTTACAGTGCAATAATCACAATCAAACTCAACAACAACATTATTATCTTTGTTAAGTTTTGAGATACTAAGTAAATTCTTTGTAATCCTAGGCACACAAAGCACATTCTTTAAGTAAACACATTTAGATTTTAAGGAGCTAGGAAGCAAAACAAAGCCAACATGGGAAATGTTTAGAGACTCACCGTTGCCTACTTGTAGTTGATCATTACCATCATAGTTGTGGCTGGCGGTTAACTGATTTGGATCTGATGCAACATGATCAGTTGCACCAGAATCCATATACCAAGCTAGATCAGGAGGTGAGTTAGAAGTGATGATGGTAGGATGAAATGAGTTCATGTTAGGGAAGGGTGTACGTGAGTGAGCAGCAAAATAGGCTTGGTTTGGGGGTTACAATTGTGGATTGGGAACCTTGAAGCCTGGCTATTGAGTTGAGTAAGAAGATTGCTTTTGCTAATCAGAGTGATATTGTTGAGATTGGTGATTTTGGCTTTCATCTTGTTGTGTATGATGACCATAAGAGTTATTGCTAGGGCCAAACATGTTGCCTGATGGATTAGTACAAAAGTTGCTAGGACTAGTACCAAAACCTTGAGGGAAACCATTAAACTGCTGTTGTGAATTGAAGTGAGCCGAGGCACCACTAGTATAACTAGTATTAAACTGAGGTGAAGAACCATTATAGTTGAGTGAAGAACCATTATAGTTGGAGTTGTAATGATGATAACATTGAATGGCTGTGTGTCCCATTTTGCCACAAACTTGACAAATTGGTTTGCCTCTCCCATTGTTTCTGCCCCTACCTCTACCATTTCCAATATAACCAAAGGATCTATATGCAGGTAAATTGGAAAGCTGACTTATAACTTTAGATAAGAGGTAAGCAGAGTTATGATTCATCGACAATCCTCCAGCAGTGAAGGGATAATTCTATGGGGGTATAGATAGAGCATTCTGTAGTGGAACCATATGATTGACTAATCCAAAATGTCCAGATCCATGACTTCTAGACGAACCTTCAACAGAGTTTAAAGGTACCGATGTTGTGTTGGGACAAGGAATTTGAGACTTAGTTAAGTTGGGACTAGGTGATGCCACATTGACTGAGCAATTTGGAAAATCAAGAGAATTAAATTTCTCAAGCCTCAATTCATATTTTTGCAGCAGGAATTGGGCCTCTTGTAAAGTAATTGAATCAAACTTGGATTCAATCCTAGAAGTTAGATTGACAACTACTGCATCAAACTCTGGACCTAATCCATCTAAGACATACTATATCACTTCTTCATCTGAAACGATCTGACCACTGGACGATAAACACTCAGCAATCCCTTTCATTTTTT
Organism: Pistacia vera; assembly: GCF_008641045.1. Lineage (NCBI taxonomy): Eukaryota > Viridiplantae > Streptophyta > Magnoliopsida > Sapindales > Anacardiaceae > Pistacia > Pistacia vera. Next base: position 332,448 of record NW_022196419.1, read on the forward strand.
TTACATACTCACTAACACTCAGATTGCCTTTTTGTGTAGTTTGGAGCACGTTTTTCAAATTCAGAGCTCTGGCTTTAGAATTAGCCAAGAACTCGTTTTCAAGTGCAAACTAGATACCAGTGGCAAACTTGCAGTTAGATACTTGACTAAACATACATTCAGAGATTGACTCTAGGAGCCATGTTACAAGAAACTTGTCTGTCTTTTTCCAGACTATGTACTCCGGATTAATCTTTTCTTTTCCTAGGGTTTCTTTAATTTCAATTGAGCTTAGCTCTTTCAATTCATCATCACAGACAATGAGAGGTTCAGGACATGTAATCAAACCTGTTAGGTGTTCTTCAAGATTGTGAGCACCTACTGTAGAGAGAACTTGAGACCTCCAAAATCGATAATTGTCTCTGTAATTGTCTCTAGTCAGTTTTGGACTGATGACTTGAAGACTGGAACTAAAAATCGAAGAGTGAACACTGGCTGAGCCGTTAAGCATCTTCTTTGTATTTTTTGTTTGACAGATCGTTACCAGGAACCCTAGCCATTGACGTTAGTCTTTTGGCTCTGATACCATGTGAATCTTAAGAAAAGAGACAGAATGCAAGAGAGAAGAGATTTCTAATGATGTTTCGTTGAAAGAAACCATTTACAATTAGCTCATATTTTATACAACAATGAGCTGAAGCAAGTGACTGAACTGATAACTTCGTTACAAACAATGAACACAAGTATGAAACGACACCGTATGAAAGAGAGGCAAGGGACAAATTACAAAGAGATCCTCAAGTCTTTATTTTATGACAAACAGGTTTTAGCTTCTTAAGCCTTTGCAGCTCTTGTTTTTACAATTCTAAACTTTGACTACCAACTCCTCTTTTTTATGGATCAATCGCATGCGTGTTTGTCTTGATTTGTTGTGAACTTGCCAAAACACTTTCAAGATCTATAGTAGCTTAGAAAAAAACAATTTCCATTACTATGAGGAAACAATAGACCATAGACACCAAACACGGATATATTAAGGCAAAAAGCTGGACACCTTTTTTCTTTAGGAAGAAATCACAACATGCTTATTCGTTCTTCGCATATTTTTGGCTAATCATTAATAACTTATAACTATAATTTCACTTTTAAAAAATAATGCACGGTGATTAAGAATTTTAACGACTTGTTTTTTTTTTCTTATAAAATTTCTTAATTATCTTGGACATTATTTTATGATGAAATTGAAATGGTTAGAAGCGGATTTCACCAAATTAATTACAACAGTTGTGAAGCACCCAAAAACCATGATAAAATATATCTAGTAGTCGTATATATTAAGAAACATATAAGCAATACGTAATGTCGTTCATTAAACAACGTTACATTGTATTACATATAAAATCGTCATGAAGAAGCAATTAACGGAGCCAAGTTGAGTTGAAGGAATTCTTTGAGCTCCTCGGCTTCCAATTAAGTGCAAGCACAAACCCCTTTGGGACAGATTTGATTATTTGGAGTCTGACAACAAAACCCTGATTTACTTGGGCAATCTGTTGTGCAATTGGCATCATTTATACAACGAATTGGTAAAATTGTGAAGGCTTCAACTCTTGGTAACTCATCAACAAATGCTACATCTGTAAATGCAAATTAACATATTAATTGAAAGATGACACACACACACACACACACACACACACAGACACACACACACAGATATATAAAGTTCATTTTATTTTTCCCAATGTGAGATCGTTAAGTATTAATTCAACCGCTTCGTTTAGAAAGCATTAAAAACTCTCATGAAATTATACAAAATCCCTAAAAATATCAAAAGCTTCTTTGAGAATATTAAACACCGCCTTACAAAATTATAAAAAAAAACTCCTTGTAAGATGTTTTAGTACTTTCTAAATATAGGGAATGAGTTTAATACTAAAGCATCTCACTAGAGGAAATTAGATAAATCCCATATATTGTGCAAACATGTTTATATTATTGGCACTGTAAGTGTCTCAGTAATATAAACATAAAGCATGGAAGGGAGAGAGAGAGAGGGAGACGAACATGATGCAGTAAGCAAGAGAGCAACAACCAAAAGAGCTGGCTTGGCGAAAATTTTCTCCATTTCTTTTAGGGTAAGGAGTATAAAACTTACAGTAAAAAAAAATGATATATACGGCCTTATTTGTAAACTACTTATTGCGGTTCTCCTTAATGATAGGAAACAAAACACTTTTAATGATAGAGAACAAAACACTAAAAAATTAATAACATATGGATGGAATTACTTGAAGAAACTAACATCATGATAATCCAAACTATATATTAGGATAAATGAGGTTATTATTATCTAATTATGCATAACGAAAGCCCTCCTACTACCTTAATAAGATTTATGTATAGCTTGTGTGGCTTAATTTTCTGATTTGGTCAGAAACATAATACATAACAGTAAAAAAGAACTATTATACTTTGATAACCTTAATAAACTACATGAAGATATTGTAAGAACTCTATATAGCCTTATATGATTTTGATATGGTTGACGCACGTAAATTCAGGTTGGCGCACTCTTGACGCTTCAACGCTTCAATTAGACACTACTAGGATGATAATTCATAAGTAATAGTGGAGAGAGTTTAGATTATTACACGTATGAACATGGAGACCATATATGTATAGGTGCTAAATGACCATGTTCGGTAGGATTTCTGCATTAGGTATGTAAGTTTTTTGTCAACTTATGAACCTAGAGTGGTAACTCTCAATCCTGGTATGATCACCATACCTTGTCTTGGCACATCATTTTGTTTAAACTTCTAGTATGACCACCTTGTGTTTAAACTACCACCTTCTCTTATGTTAGTTATCTGCTGTATTGGATGAGCACCCCTTAGTTAGAGTGATGACTTTGTATTTGACAAATTTATTTGGGTAACATGTGTTATGCTTCTAAAATGCATGGGCTATTTTATTCCCTTTTGAGATATTTGTGTGATCCATAACACTTGTCAATTTCATATTGAATGTGCTGGAAAGTTTTATTCAGTTTGATAGGTGGCATCTTGATATTGAAATATACTTTTATAAAGGTGAATCAAATAAAGTTTTCTTTGCCACTTGTCCTTGCATTGGCCAGCTGTTTTGTTATATAAACTCTTCTCCAATGCAATTTTTGTTAAGCCTGATATCTCTCTGAAAAGTACACTGAAAATTCTCTGAATTTTAACTTTGTTTTTGTTAGGTTTCTATGCTTAGGTAATGCTTTAAAATACCTCCTTGAAAGTACCCAAAATGCATCCCAACTCGCGATGTGTTGTTCGTAGTTGATGTATGAAGCGTGCTTAGCTTCTTCCACCGATGTGCATCTTCGTTTCTTGTCCTTGAGAGAAGCTCAAGGCTGACTGAGTTGGTTGTGTGTTATTGTAAGCTCACTATGGTTGTATGTTGTTTAACCAAAGGGTAGAGATTGAAGCGGTGCAAAACAAGGGTGTTTTAGTAACTGAGGCTTGATCTTTGACTTTGTAATTAAATTGGAAAGTAAACCTAGTGGATTAGCATCATTCTGGACTTGGTCCCATGGATGTGGACATTTTGCCGAACAATGTAAAAATCTTGTGTGTTTTACTTTGGTTTTATGTTTATTGCTTTATGTTTATGTTTAATGCACTCTTAAAATCAACATAGCAACCATTTCCGCTTAAGTTTTAATTCACTTGGTAAATTTAAAACTTTCAAAGTAGAAGCTGATGGATGTTTTATATCCACCGTTAGCGGGAAAAAAAGAATCGAAACACTTTAGTAAACTTTTAAGCTTAAAATTAAAGAAGAATTATCAATATAAAAGCTTTTCTACAAGAATTTTTCCAATCTCTTCTCTAACGGCCTTCGGGTGGGCGATGTTCCACTCGTGATCCTTGACACTCACCAAACATTGCCTAAATTAAAGTGTACTCTATTTTTCTCACCAAGGAAAAGGCTCTTTCGAATTGGACCTTAAATCCATTAACTTTGAACCATTTTCACCATAGGATCAAAGTTGGTCTCTTGATTAAGAAAAACTTTATTAATAAAAATTTGTTCATTTGGTAAAATTACCCAAAATACCCCTCAAATTATATTTTAGTCCATGAGTTACAATTTTTATGTATTGGATAATAAAGACTTCCTCAATTTAATACTAATAATAAATTTAGTCTTAAATTGATAAACATATCGATTGCTCAATTGAGACTATTATTTAAGTACTTGAAAAACACCCAAGGTGGTATTCCCTCATTATGAATTCTATGTCTATGAAATAAAGGTTTCATTGATTGTAAATATACCTGCTCGACTGTTGACCATGCAAAGATCAATGGGTTAAAATGTCAGAAATGAAAGTTAGGAGGAGTAGACTGCTCTTGTACAAACGACGTAGTTCTAAAACTAAAATTGAGTTAAATCTGTTATATCAGTTGACTGAGTTCAGCTCTTGTCTTTGAGCTAGTATATAAACTCAGATTGCTATAAAGTTTGTTAACAAAGATCAATAGAACAAAATAGTTTCTCTCTTTCATTTTCGCTCTAGCTTTGCTCTTTCTAGACTTTTTCTCACATGGTATCAGAGCCCTGACTCACGTCCATGGCTAAAGATTCTTCGTTGTTTCCATCACCTAACAACGTAGAAGAAATGATGCGTGACTCTACAAATCGAACCATCTCAGTTGTTGCTTCAAGTCTACAGGTCATAAATCCAAAGTTAACATGGAATAACTATAGGTTTTGGAGCTCCCAAGTACTTTTCACGGTTGGATCACATGAATTGGAGGATCATTTGCTAGGTAGGTTCCCCTGTCTTTCGCCTTTTATACCCTGTGGTTCTACTATTGATAATGATCAAGCTTTGATTGCTACTAAATCTAGGGCAAGTAATGAGTCAATTAACGAAAGAATTAATCCATCATATGTTTAGTGGAAGAAAATTGACAAGTGCTTAGTTAGTTGGTTGTTAGCTTCCATTTCAGAAGATATGTTCAGTTATGTCTCTAAATGTCAGTTTTCCACCGAAGTCTGGTTAGCCTTAGAAAGTGAATTCATTACTGATTCGAAGGCAAGGCCTTACATCTCAAAAACTTACTTCAAACAACACAAAAAGGAAGCCTTACTGTAAGAGATTATGTGAAGAAAATGAAGGGGATTGTGGAAAGCTTGGCTGCTAGTGGCTTAGTTATAGTAGATGAAGACTTGATACAATTTGTTTTAGATGGTTTGGGGCCTGAGTACAACGCTGTTGTTGTCAATCTCACTTCTAGACTTGAGTCTAAAGTTGACTCTATTACCTTACATGAAGCTCAATTCTTGCTCCAAAAATATGAAATACGCCTAAAAAAGTTTAACTCAATAGATCTATACAATAGCTCTGCAAATGTAGCTCTGACCAGTAATTCTGGTGGTTTTGGCATTACCAATCCAGTTGCTCAGGTCAATCAAAACAATCCTAAGACAGTACCTGATAATTTCCTTGGAATTGAACCTTCACTAAACTTGCAAAGTAATCCCCACTGTCCTCAAAACTATACTGTTCCAACTATTCCAACTATTCAGTCTTTTGTTCCAGCCACCCAACCATTTGGTCACCATGGAGCCACTACATTTGGTCCGAGATATCCTAATCAAGTGTCTTATGGAAGAGGAAGAGGACGAAATAGGCTATTTTGCCAGGTCTGTAATAAAGCTGGGCATTCGGTAATCCAATGTTACCACAGGTTCAATTCAACCTATAATGGTAATCTGCAGACAACCATGAATTTTCCTCAAAGTCATCAGAATTCCTACCACTCTGGTCAACCATCTCAGCATCCTACCAACAACTTTCATGGTCTATTGGCTCAACAATCTAGTCCTAACCTGTCATCCTACTATGCAGCAGATTCTTCAGGCTGGATAACAAATATTTGCTAACCCTCATCCAGGACATGCAAACCAGTAGCTTTATGGTGCTCCATAGCAGGCTTACAACCCTCAATTTGACTATCTGAATAACAATTTCAGTCATTCAACAAGCTTTAGTGTACCTAGTCAACAACAATCAGTCAACAGTCAAGCACAATTTGCTTTGCTTGGTTCAGACCATGGTGTTCAATCTTTGGCCTTTACAGTAGTTCCTGGAAATTATGTTAACACCTCTTCCTATCAGCCCACTACTCTTGCCACTGCCTACTCTCCAGTTTACCCCGTATGGTATATGGACTCAGGTACTGCAGACCACGTTGCCTCTGACTTAAGTCAGTTAAGTATTAGCAAGGTTTTTGAAGGAGTAGAGAAACTTCAGGTTGGGAATGGTGAGTCTCTTGCTATATCTCATACTGGTCACTTACTCTTACCATGTTTTTTACATTCTAAGTGTTTGCAACTTAAAAATATCCTTTGTGTTTCCAAAATTACAAAAAAATCTCCTTAGCATATCTAAATTTACTAAAGATAATAATGTGATTGTGGAATTTGATTTTAATTGTTGTGTTGTTAAGGACAAGTCCACGAGAGCAATTTTATTGTAAGGGGACCTTAAAGGAGGGTTATACCAACCCAACATCCCATCTGCCCAATCTGCCTACACACAGCCCAATTCGTCCACCTTTATTGCTACTTCAAAGTCTGATTGTCTTCCAAGTAGTTGTATAAAGTCTGATTGTACTCCAAGTAGTTGTACACCTAAAACTGATTCATCATTACCATGTTTATCCAACACTCAAAGTTGTTTACCAAGTGATCAGTCTGTCCTCACATTGTCCCCTGCATCCTCTTTAAATACTTCCTTTGTAATAAAAAAAGACCAGTCTACTTCAGCATTGAAATGTAATGATGTTGACAATAATGTAACCTATTTGTCTAATAATTTTCCTGCCAATAATGCTACTGCTGTTGATCTTAATATGTGTTGTGATGTTTCAATGAACATTGCTTATAATATTGTTGAACCTAATAAGTCTAATGTGTCAACTTCATATTCTAAAAATTAAGCTCACCACACTTCTGATTTGCATTGTCTTGCTATGACTAGAAATAACATTGATCACATGATTTGGCATAAGCGTTTAGGCCATCCTCATGCATCCATTCTTAACAAAATATTGTCCCATGTAGAGGTGGAACAAATGGGTCGGGTTAGGCGGGTCAACCCTAACTCGGCCCGCATTAAAGAGGGTTCAACCCGCATGCACCTCGCTGGGTTAGGAGTTTTCAACCTGGCGGGTTGGCCGAAAAAAATTAAAAAAAACAATTAATAATTTTTTTTTTGCAAATACTTCTTTTACCCTTGAAATATAGCCGTTTTATAGCAGTTGGAGGGGTCTTTTTCGTCATTTTCTTTTCCCATTTTTTTTTTCTATAAATAGGCCCTAAACTCTCATATTTTCTCACATCCCAAATTCTCTCATTTTCTCTAATCTCTATTGAAATCTCTCAATTATTCTCTTTGTTGTCAATTTGCTCTCATTTTAATTTTTATTAGTTTTTGCAATTTTCAATTCATATTTCCAAATTCCAATTCTCCTTCTTTAATTTTTTATTTCTTCTATATCAATTTTTTTTTTTTTTTTAAACTACAATGGATAGATATTTCCATCCCATCAATTTCGATGATGAAGGAAACTACTGTCCTAGTCCCCTTGAATTTACTAACATAAATGCAGTTGATTCAAATAGTCTTGCTTTCCCAGTCTCAGAATCCGATACACCTCATAATATTCCCCCGATTCCTCCCTATGCTGCTACAGCTCCCGGTGGTTCTAGAGGTCGTCCTCATAATCGTCGTCCTCATCCAACTGCATCTGAAGCAGAAGCGGGTTCATCAGCTGTTGTCGAAACCGATGACAGGCACACATCAGACGTTTGGGTGCATTTTGATAAGTTTTACAAGATAGAAAATAGAGTTCAAGTGAAGAAAGTAAGATGCAAGTATTGTGGAAATATTTATAAAGCTGATTCAGGTAATGGTACTAGTACTTTAAAAAGGCATGCTAATACATATTACTCAACATGAAAATAGAGAAACCAATCAAACTCAAATAACTAATATGGGTAATACTTGACGTTATAATTCTGATCTATATAGGGAACACTTAGCTTTATATATTGCTGCAACTAATCAACCTATTAATATGGTTGAAGATAAATATTTTGAAAGATTTATTAAAAATTCATTTTTTCTAGGATTTAAAAGTTATTCTAAATCTGCAGCTAGAAATGATTTAATAAAATTGTTTGGGAAAATGAAATTAGAATTAAAAAATAAAATACATAGTTGTCATGTTAGTGTGGCTCTAACCGCCGATATTTGGAGTGGTAGAGCTAAACAAGATTATATTTGTGTGACTAGTCATTATTTTGATAACGAATGTAAATTAAATAAATCTTTATTAGGATTTAGATTAATGGATGTGGATCATAGTTTTTAGAAGATTATGATGTTATTAATAAAGTGATAAGTTTAACTTTAGATAATGCAAGTGCTAATAGTACAGCTATAGATTTTTTTAAAATTAATTATCCTTTTTATGACAATTTGAAGTTTTTTCACTAACGCTGTGCATGTCATATTATTAATTTAATTGTGAAAAGTGGTATGAAAACAATTAGAGATAATATTGATAGAATTAGGGATTCTTTAGCTTGGATTACCAGTAGTAATAAAAGAAATGCTCAATTTTAAGATACTTATATAAAATCAAATATGTCTCCTAGAATCTTTGCATTAGACATGCCTGTTAGATGGAATAGTACTTATTTAATGCTTGATTCATGTTTACCTTATGCAAATTTAATTAGTTATTTTGTAGCAAATAATAGAGGTCCCCATTATTTGGTAGAAAATGATTGGCATATAGCTAAAAAATTTCATTATTTTCTTAAAATTTTTTACCAATCCACTTTACAACTTTTTGGTGTGTATTATCCTACTAGTCCATTGGTAATACATACAATTATAAAATTTTTAGATTTATTTAGAAAAAACAAATACAATGAAATTTTAGGGGGACCAATAAAGGCAATGGAATTTAAAAAAAAAAATATTGGAAACTCATTCATTTTCTTTATTGTTTAGGTGCTATATTTGATCCTAGAATTAAAGTAGTAGGTTTAGAAAATGGTTTAGACACATTAACTGAAAATTTACAAAACGAAGCATATGCCAATCAACTAAGAGAGGTAAGAGAGTGTCTTGCAGAGGTATATTTGCAATATGAAAACAGGTATGGGAACCAGCAAAGAGGCGAAATACCCAGGGAAGTTGCATCAGAAGAAACAAATGAAGACTTCGACTCCTAAAGTGCACTTAATAGGCCAAAGAGGCCTGAACTCGAAGCATAGCCTCTTCTTCAGAAGCACCAACAACAAATATACTATCCTTTATGCAGTCACAGAGTAATGAGCTTCAGCAATATTTGGGAACCCCCAAAGTGTTACCAGCAGATCCATAACAAAGAGCCAACTTTGATGTCTTAGAATATTGGAAAACCAGAAAATGTATTTTTCCGGTATTATCAAGACTTGCCTTGCATGTTTTCGCTGTTCCTGTCTCAACTGTCTCATCCAAACAAACATTTAGTGCAAGTGAAAGAATTTTAAATGAAAGGAGGACTAAACTTTCACAAAAAATGATTGAAGTCCTCACATGTCTTCGAGATTGGGAACGGTCGCGCTATCAAGGTCAATACGAGGTTGTCGACGATACTTTAATAGAATCATTTCAATTTTGTAATATAGATGATACGGATGAGGGAGGTCCTAGTTAACCCCAAAATTAGTTGTTTTGTAAATTGTAACTTGTAAATTAATTGTCAATTATTGCACTCTTTTTTCCTTACCAAGTTTTTGTCCCATTGAGTTTTTCTTGGTAAGGTTTTTAACGAGGCAATAATTGTTGTAATTTCTTATTTTATTTTTTGATAAATGAATAAATCTAATTTTTCTTATATTACAATTTTATAGTATTAAAATTGAATTAATATTTGAAATGTTAACAAAAAAAAAAAAATTAATTTAATTTAATTATTGATATTTGAAAAGTTAACTAAAAACAATTACACAAAAGAAAAAATCAAAAAAAAAAAAAAAATTGTGGGCTAACCCGGCCCAGCCTGCATCATAACTCGCCGGGTTAGGGTCGGCGGGTTGGGCTGGGCCAACCTTTCTAGCCAAGAGGTGGGCCGCCTATAACCCACCGCGGGTCAGGCCGGGCGGGTCATTTTTCCACCGCTACCACGCCAAATCTACTTCAACTTTAGGCCATGAAACTACTAAAACTCATAATTCTCCAACTGTGTTTTTTTGTGATGCATGCCAATTAGGAAAAGCACACCGTACCTCATTTTCTTCATCACAATCCCATGCTACTACCCCACTTGAAGTAGTTCATACTGATGTGTGGGGTCCTACCCCTTTTCCTTCTATAGAAGGATTCTGATACTATGTTCAATTTTTAAACGACTGTAGTCGGTTCACCTGGCTGTTCCCTTTAAAAACAAGGCTGAAGTGAAATCTATTTTTGTTAAATTTCACCACATTGTTGAGAGACAATTTGGATACAAGCTCAAATGCTCGCAATCTGATCAAGGAGGCGAGTATAAGGCGCTCATTCCTTACCTTAATGAAACCGGTATCACCTTTAGGTATTCTTGTGCTTATGTCCATTAACAAATTGGTAGGAGTGAAAAAAAGCATAGACACGTTGTTGAACCTAGCCTTACCTTACTAGCACATGCATCTATGCCTCTTAGATATTAGTAGTTAGCCTTTGAAACTTCTGTGTTTCTCATAAATAGAATGCCCAATAGTGCTCTTAACTATGATACACCATATCAGAAATTGTTTCATAAACATCCTGTGTATGAGAGTCTAAAGGTATTTGGTTGTGCTTGCTTGCCGTACCTTTGAGATTTTAATTATCAAAAATTCAATTTTCATTCTTCTAAGTGTATTTTTGTTGGTTATAGCTTAGTACATAAAGGATATAAATGCCTCAGGTTTGATGGAAAAATATTTGTTACCCCTAGTGTCAAATTTAATGAGTCTGAATTCCCTTTTTCCTGCAAAGATTTATGTTCTAAGTCTTCTCCACATACATCCTCTGGTCAATCCTCACACACTACTACTTCAGATCAGCATTTTGCACCCCTTCCCTGTGCTGTGATTTTTCATGCTCCCTTCTTGAATGGTCTTGTCCCATCTGCAATATCTAATGCTCCCAACAGGACTTTAGCTAACATCACAGCAGTTGGTAAGCATATTCCAGATCCAATATTGTCCCAAATACCACACTCTTCAGCAACACCTACTTCTGCATCACCATCACCTACTAATCACATCATAAGTTCATCATCGAGACTCACTTCAGCTTTACCATTATCAAAATCTCAAACAGCACCCTCTGCCTCACCTTTACCAGCTAAATCTCAACTTGTATCCTCTCTACCAGTCTTACCTCCCACTTTTATTCCACCAACATGTCACTTAGAAATTGATCTCAAAATTCCGTCATCCTCACAAACACCTCAACCTACTACATTTTCCTCCCAAAATGAGTCATTAGCAAGAGCTTCACCAAATATCATTCCTGCGGATGATTACTCATTCTTCAAACCTCATGATAACTTAACCTCTCGGGTCCATTCTACTATCAATGTTCACCCCATGGTGACAAGATCCAAATCAGTTGCTTCTCTCCCTGTTGGTACTACTAAGACAACAACTCCCATTGCTAGTTATAAGTCAGTAGTTTCCAGTAAGGCCAAAACAATAGCAGACCCTACTGGTGACATTTATAATGCTTCTATATAGCAGCCCTTACTGGTGATACTATATCTGCAGTTCCTACTACTACCAATATTATGCATGCTGAGTCCTCGGGTGTTACTACTCCTGTAGCTCCCAAAGTACTGTTCACAGTAAGTCATAGTTCTATAGTGCCTGAACCCACTACTGTCACTGAAGCTCTTATAGCTCCCGAATGGAAAAGTGCCATGCAAAGTTAGTTTGAAGCATTAGTTAAGAACAATACCTGGTCACTTGTTCCTTCATCGGTTGATATGAACATAGTTGGCAACAAGTGGGTGTTTCGAACCAAATTCAATGCTGATAGTTCCTTACAGAAATATAAGGCTAGATTGGTTGCCAAGGGATTCTAGCAAACCCCTGGCTTGGATTACTTCGAAACTTTCAGTTCGGTTGTCAAGCCTTCAATAATTAGACTCATTATCACATTAGCCATGACCAATGGATGGGACATCCAATAAATTGATGTCAATAATGATTTTTTAAATGGTGAGTTGAATAAGACAGTTTACATGCTCCAACTTGCTGGTTTTGAAGATTATGAACATCCCTCATTTGTGTGTAAGTTCAAAACAGCTTTGTATGGGCTTAAACAAGCACATAGGGCATGGTTTGATAAGCTAAAAACTGTTTTCCTTGTCAAAGGGTTCATCAATTCCATTTCTGACTCCAGCTTGTTCACTCTCAAGCACAATTTTCGTTTAATTTATGTGTGATGAGAATGCAAAATGTCATATTTACACCCTTAATGTTTAGTATTTTATACGTATTTTTTTGCCTAAATGTACTCATTATTATTCTATTTTGATTTAGGATGCAAATGGAGGCGTTAATTGCAAAACGGAACTAATTAAGTGAATTCGGACAGTTTCAACATTGTTTCATAATCGAGGAATAACTCTCTCATCCGAGCTCCGATTGAGGTGATTCAAAATGATGTGGAACCATAAGAAATAGATCTACAAATTTCATGTTTTGAGTTTGGAGAGATACTGGCTGCATCAAGGTGGTAATCGGGCTTGAAGTTGACGCACCTGCACTGTCGATGTCCTGGAGCATTCTGCCTTGTCATGCAAATCAATTGGGCAGTTTATTATTGGAAGATTTGAAGACATGTGGCACGCAAGTTACAGCTAAGAATCACCACTTTCCTATTTTATTTTAGGACTTTATCTTATTATCAATTAATTAGAATAAAATTAGGATTAATGTTATTTTAGGATATTAGAATATTTCTTTTAGGAGATTTAGTGGGATTCAAATACTTGAACTAGATTTTTGTCAAATGGATCAGATTAGGGTTTTTGAGGGGCCACGCCTCTCTCTTCTCTTCTCTGGAATTTTTCTTTCTTTTTGAGTTTTTGTTGATGGCCATGAGTGGCTGATTTTTGGTAACTTGGTCAAAGGAAACAGAGACCTTGGAATCAACCAACTGTGAGATCTAATCTATTTTATTTTAGTATTCAATTTTCGTGTTTGAGTATTGAATGTTATTTTGTGCATATCTTCATGATTGATGCATTTAATTACTAGGAGGCCTACTAGTGTATTATTTGTTGCAATCTATTGCTAAGTTTGATACCAAATCCGTAATTGTTTGATCCCTCTAACTTGTGAAGAAATTAGGGTTAATAATTTGCTGCGTCAGGAATTAGCAATCTTAAGAAGAACATTCAACTAAATTAAATACAACCGCTTGAGTTTGTGTTGTTTAGCTTCATCGATCTCTCTAATTCTTAAGGCTGCCATTAGATTAAATCTTTAGCGCTTGTCTAGGGTTGTTTAATGGTAAGATTAATTAAGATCACTTGTTTCCTAATTAATTACAATTAAGGAGAGATAGGAAAATGGTTCCAACAGTGAATATTCAGGTATGAATTGATTTAATTGTGCATCAATGATCAGTTGTAAGATTCCGATGGTGGATGTTGACGGAGACCAAGTTTCGTTATATTAATTGATTTCGATTTGAATTGTTTTTGTTTTTGCTAAGATTGTTTTCTGTTTTACTCAAAACCCCCTAGCCTTGTTCACATCATCAAAAATTCGGCTAGACACTCTTCATGGGATCGACCCTTGCTTACCCCATTTACGGTTCAGTAGTTAGGTTAGGAAGGTTTTTAATCTTGGTTGCCTACAACAGCACACCAATGTGTTAGTGTACGTTGATGACGTCCTTATCACTGGTTCTGATGGTGATTATGTTCTCCAATTAGTTCAGGATCTCAATGATCAGTTTGCTTTAAAAACATTGGGTTCCTTGAAGTATTTTTTCGGCTTGGAAGCTAATAGATCAGCAAGTGGTATTCATCTTAAGCAATCAAAATATGCATATGATCTTTTTCTCAAGACCAAGATGCTAGAAGCTAATGCTTGTTCTACACCTATGGCATTAGGCACCATGTTATTCCCTAATGATAGCCCATCATTTGATCATCCTAGTCTATATAGAAGTACCATTGGAGCCTTGCAATACCTTACTTTAACACGATCTGATATCAGTTTCACAGTTAAAAAACCGAGTCAGTTTTTACAAACTCCTACAGAGCTTCAATGGCAAGCATGCAAAAGAGTGCTCCGGTACATCAAAGGCATCTTAGATTATGGTCTTCAGTTCAAACCAACTAGCTACCTATAAATTGAATGTTATGCATATGCCGATTGGGGAAGCAGTCTAGAAGATAGACGGTCAACAAGTGGTTACTGTATCTACTTGGGACCTAATCTAATCCATTGGAGTTCTCGAAAACAAAAGGTAGTGGCACTTTCTTCAATTGAAGCAGAACATAGGGCCCTAGCCCACACAGCTACAGAGGTGGCTTGGCTGTAGAGTATGTTCTCTGAATTAGGTGTTGTTCTTCATAATACCCCTGTTATATGGTGCGATAATGTTAGTGCAGGGGCATTGGCGACTAATCCTGTGTTTCATGCTCGAACTAAACACATAGAGATTGATGCTCATTACATAAGAGAACAAGTATTGGCCAAGAAAATGGTGATTCAATATGTTCCCTCCAAACTTCAGATTGCTGACTGCCTTACAAAACCCCTTTCCACAGCCCAATTTGCTGAACTATGAAAGAAACTCAATGTTGTCTCTTCTCCGCAACAGTGAGTTGGTACCATAACACACATGCTGAAATGAGTTATCTGGTCTTGATGATTAGTCGAAATTAACGTGTTGATGCTGAAATGTTGTGTTTATAGTTGTATATAGGTAGGTATGTGGCATTGTGGTAGGTGTGTGAAATTGCTATTATAGCACACTGCTGCCAGTTCTTTCTTTCTTTCATATATATTTGACTGATGATGATATAATGTCAATGTGGTGATTGATGTTGTAATGGTGTGTTCTGGAGAAAAATGTAAGGATGGTGTGCTACGGAGAACATGTGGTGATAATTGCTGATGTTAATGATACAGAGAAAATATAGAGAAAATGTGGTGATGATTGTTGATGGCAATGATGTGTTTTAGAGAAAATGTAGTGATGATTACTGAGGCAATGATGTGTTTTAGAGAAAATGTGGTGATGATTGCTGATGTGTTATAGAGAAAATGAAACAGTGATGAAGCCGTGATCCCTCTGCTAAATGCATTATCTTTTATTTGAAGAAAAGGATTTTTTTTTTTTTTTCAGTTGTTCCTGCCTGAAAAGTGTTAGAATGCAAAGCAAAGTACTGACGGAAGATGCACATCTAGAAGACGCACAATAGTCCATTTTGAGGCAGAATGTTGATCATGTTAAGATTAAGGAATAAGGTTCCAGGAGGTGCACAGTAGTCCACTTTGAGAGGAATGTTGACCATGCAAAGATCAATGGGTTAAAATGTCAGAAATGAAAGTTAGGAGGAGTAGACTGCTCTTGTACAAACGACGTAGTTCTGAAACTAAAACTAAGTTAACTCTGTTATATTAAATATGTTATATCAGTTGATTGAGTTCAGCTCATGTCTTTGAGCTAGTATATAAACTCAGATTGCTGTAAAGTTTGTTAACAAAGATCAATAGAACAAAACAATTTCTCTCTTTCATTTTTCGCTCTAGCTTTGCTCTTTCTAGACTTTTTCTCACACTGACTAGCTAATAAATTTATTTTTAAATTGATAAACATATCAATTGCCCTACCGAGAATATTATCCTTGTATTTGAAGCATGCCCAAAGTGATAGTCTCTCATCATGAGTTCCATGTCTATAAAACAAAGTTCTCCTTGATTGTAAACATATACTCCAAACTAGGCAAGATATTGATCACTATTATTGTGATTTCACCCTTTATTCTAATTAAAGAAAATATGCCACACTAAAAAGTTCCCTATTCCTTTAGGATTAAGGAACACATCTACTCACTACTGATGTGTAAAAATTTTAGATTGAACTTCAGTATTGTCATATAAGCTTAAAATTTTATATGGTCGAGTTCAATGCATTCCAAATGAACAATTGTAGTTTCTCAAAGTCAACCCTTTGATGACTTGAGACTTGTATAAAGGATTTTGTAGAATCAAGAAAGAAAAATGCAAAGAAAATTTTAGTAAGAAGACGAATAAGAAATCTGGAATTTTCATTAACTAAGTTCTGTTACAGGTAATAAGCACTTATATAGCCATACTTGTATATAAAACGGCAGTGCTTTTAAAGTATACCGTAATTACACTTAAGCCACATAGTTTGCACAATCACTAAAAAATAGACCTAGCTTCTCTAAAATTACTCTATTTCACTTTTTCCTCACAATACCTTTGCTTAACATTTCCCCTTTAAACTAGATGTCTACTCTATTTAACCTTTCTTAGCACATTTGCTTAACATTTCCCCTTAAACCAAACATTTTCTAATTTTCCAATCAGCAAAGACAGAAACTCAAAACTTTTTATATCTCAACGCCTTACTTAGAAAAGTATCTCCAAACTGAATTATCACTCAATAGCAGATCACTCCTTACATCCCAACATCAAATAAAGAAGAACTGAAGTAACATCAACATGTAGTAAAATAAAACAAACAAATGCAGAGTTGAGAACCAATGCTTATCTAGTTGCTGTAGATTGTTGTTCCAGAACTAGTAGCGAAACAACTACATTCAGCTTATCTTTAAGCATTAAAATCTTTGCGCAGGTAGGACTTTAGTAAGAATATCAGCAAGTTGATATTTCAATGTCACATATTGCACAGTTAACTTCTTATCCATGGTTAACTCTCTCACATAATAGACATCAATCTCGATATGTTTAGTCCTGGCATGAAAAACAGGATTGGATGACAATGCTCATACACTCATATTATCGCACCAAAGTACAGGAACAATGTTTATCTTAATTCCAAGCTCTTGAAATAGGTGTTGAACCTA
Source organism: Pistacia vera (assembly GCF_008641045.1). Classification (NCBI taxonomy): domain Eukaryota; kingdom Viridiplantae; phylum Streptophyta; class Magnoliopsida; order Sapindales; family Anacardiaceae; genus Pistacia; species Pistacia vera. The sequence goes on from NW_022196419.1 coordinate 349,595, forward strand.
GACTAACTCTATGCAAGCTTGACTCAAGGCCCTATATTCAGCCTCCATTAAAGAAAGTGAAACAACTTTCTGTTTTCTAGAATTCCATTGGACTAAGTTGCCTCCAAGGAAGATACTGTAGCTAGAAGTAGACCTCCTATCACTCACATCACTGGCCCAATATGCATCGGTATATCCTTCTAAAAGAAATTTTGCATTTTTATAGAAGAACAATCCATGTTGAATAGTTCCTTTAATATACTTTAACACTCTCTTGCGTGTAGTCTAATAATGATTAATCGTACGATACTGAAGGAACTAACTTAACCAAGTCAGGTTGTGAGAGTGTTAAGTACTGAATGCCCCCTACTAGACTTCTATACATAATAGATTGATCAAAGGGGGGACTGTCTTCTTTTCCTAGTTTCGTACCTGCGGCCACTGGGGTATTACATGGCTTACATTTGGTTAAACCAGCTTTGCTCAATAAGTCTTGAGCATATTTGGTTTGTGTAAGAAGTAATCCTATCTCATTCCTATGAACTTCAAACCCAAGAAAGCAGCTCAAATCTACTAAGGTTTTGAGTGCAAAACAATTATTCAAATCAGCAACAATCTGACAAATAAACGTTGAATCATTTCTGGTAATCAAAATATCATCAACATACACAAGTAAGTAGATTACCTAAGTGTCTTTCTTGAAGAAAAATAGACTTGTATCTGAAGTGGAACATAGAAAACCCTAGGTTAAAAGTGCTGTTTTTAATTTATCAAACCAAGCCCTAGGTGCCTGTTTTAATCCATGTTAGAGTGGGTGCCCTAGAGCCAATCAATTATTGTAGAATTGACTCTTTGTAATAATGTTCACTGATCAATAAAGAGGCATTTTATTCTATATCGCTTAAATCATTATTGTATGTATTGTTATATATCCTTAGAATGGTAGAATCGTGACGAGAGTATCAAGTGTTTCAAATCTTGATAGTGAGAATCCTATGAGCTTATATGGTGGCCATTCTAGAAACGTCCGTAGCCCAAGTATTATTCTAAAGTAAGGGCACAGATAATACGGTAAGGCTATCATAGTGTTGAACGACAATGTCAAAAGGAAGTGACTGATCTCAAATGTCAAGGTTGTTTGGTGACAACCTGGTGCAACACATGGGTGCTTGCTGTAGGCAAGTTCACTGGACTGACCCACCAGAGGATTCCATATGGATGGTAACCCCAGTGTCCTTGGAACAAATCTTCTAACGAATAATGGTGCATGTGATCCTTAAACTTGAGATCACCATAGCGCCTTGTGCACCGATTGGTGCAGTTTGACACTAGCCCAACGTAGTTCTTTTTAGAGCTATCAATACAGTAGTGATTGGCTGCATCAAGGAGTGTATCAAGACTATGGTGGATTGACAGATGATTCATCACTCTTGGGTACGGGAGAAATTATCTCACGGCGCAATCTAGTAAATGACAATGACACTAAAACTGTGGCCACAGTGGGATTGAGTTTTTGCTCTATCTAGATTATTATTCTGGTCATTGGTCCAGTACCTGAATACATACATATCAAGAGTAACTGAGGTTGACACTATTTATGTGCCTCGGTCTCGTTGAGATAACAGATGATGAAAGGATTGGATTGTACGGTAACCATATCGTTGACAGGCAGCTGCTTCGCTGAATCCGAATCTATCGGATGGCCATGATGCCTTGCTAGGGGCCAATCTTGGTCTGTGTATAGTGAGATGATTAATTGGTGTTAATTGTGATACAACACACTACCGGTATGATAAGGAGCCTACGGGTCACACACATAGAAGATAATTTAAGAACCAGTTTATAAGAACAGCGTTTTCGTCTTTTTAGGTGGTAATCTCACAGTGCAATTAAATTTGCTGAGGCATAGCCTTTATTTAATTTGATATTAAAAATTAAATAATTGAGATTATATTTAAATATGTGTTCTCATTTATTTAAATGAATTATTGTTATTGTTAAATGTTAATATATATATATATATTAATTGAATTGAATTGAATTGAAATAATAATAATAATAATTAAAGTATCTAAATGGGGCTGTTTGGACATAGGGGTTGTTTGGGTTGGTGCCCAAGCCTATTCCATGAGGGAATAGGGCATTGTGTGCACTATATAAGTGCAGAATATTTGTGAAATGAAATAACATTTCATTCAATCATTAAGTTTAAAAATTCCAGCCTGCTTTTCCCTCTTCCCATGCCAAATTGCTTTTTGTGTTGAATCAAAATATTATTGATTTTGTTCTTGGTTCTTAAGGCTAAAGAGGATCTAGCAAATCCTTCTTTAGTTCCTTGGGGATATCTGCATGTGGACTACCGCTGGTTCGATCCTACACTTGGATCGGTAGCGAAACCCGTTCAGAGACAAGTTGGAGGAGCCTCCAAACGTGTGTATGATTTCTTAACTCTAAACTGATTTTTTTCTACAGATTCTAATATAATGTATAAACTGTAAATCTGTGCCCTAATCTTGGTTCTAAGGAACGATCCATGTTGTAAATAATTTTTGTTTTCCGCTGCCATGACTTGATTGTTTCCTAACAATGGTATTAGAGCCTAGGGTACCAGATTTTACAGTTTTATGTATAGTTGATTACATGTATTTGATTGATAACATGTTGCCTTGATGAATCTGCACAAAATTTGCCTTAAAAGCATGTTTTAAGAAATCAATTTAATTGATTAATTTAATTTGTTGATGATCTACAAGTTTGGTATATTGGGTTACGGATTTTTGTTTAAATTAGAAGTTTAGATTGATTACAAAATCCGTTTGGTGTATTTTTGGTGGCTGGTTGAACTAATATGATGCTATAGATTAGTGTATGCTCGCCGCGACGATATAACCCATCGCCGTAGTGTGCGTTGTTTGGTGTACTCGCTGATTGCAAAATCAGCGCTCTCCACGGCGATATAACCTATCGCCACGACGATCGTCCTTAGCGCAATCGCTGATTGAATATCAGTGCTCGTCGCGGTGATATAACTCATCGCCGCAGCAATTGTAGTCTAAGGTGTGCGCTGACGAAAATCAGCGCTCACCGTGACGAAATAACTCATCGCCGCGGCGATCGCATTTGGTGCATGTACACGATGCAAATCAGTGCATGCTGCGGCGATATAATCCATCGCCGTAGCGAGCACACTTTCAAGTGCGTAGGAGCCAAAGTGAAAAGTTTCAAAACTTTTGGACCAAATGTAGATCTGTAAATTGTCAGGGGGTAATTAATAATTCACCCACTCGAAAATTGATTGTTTTTGAAATGTATGCCATGTACTTGTTTGTATATTGCATGGTGCCCAGTACATGAGCCTTAGATCTATGGTGAATGTTTTAAATTTCTTGGGTATGTATGGTTGTAATTTATTAAATAGGGCCTGCGTGTCTTGCCTTTCTCCCCTTCTCGATGTACATTCATTTCTCATCTCATTCCCCTCGAATGTAAATCGAGGTTTCTTAATTTGTTGATGTAAAGAATTTTGTATAGTTATTCTCACTGTAAATTTAGAATGATGTTTTTGTAATGTACTTGAAGACGGATCAAAGAAGAGACAATCATACTTGAAGACTCAAGATTTTATTATAGGTCCCCTGGGTGACCTACCGATTCCTCTAGGCTCGAGGAAATCGGTTTTAGTTAGGCCATGTACCGACACGTTTTAATATTTTGTTTAGAATGCATGCTAAGGTTGAATGTTCAATAACATGCCAAAACAATGTCATTCTAACAAAGATAATAATTTGGTGAGACATTAAATAATAACCTCTCAATTAAAGTATATTAAGTCACGTATGCCTTCCATCACCATGGTTTTAATCAAATCACTGTTCGTCGGAACCTTGTTCGCCAAAGCGAAGGGTACACTTCTACTAGTGGGAGGTTCAAATTCATAAGAGTTTTCCTTAATGGTGATGGGTCAACTTAAAATGACGGTTTTGCTTGTTCGCCAAAGCAAATGTTGATAAACGTGTCATAGGCATAGTAGAGAAGTACACATGTTGTGTGTACGTGATGACATGTAGTGTCCACTCTACTGATAATGAGAATCACACTTGGGGACGATGGTTGGGGCCATTGGAATGTGTGATTGGCTTGTTGGCTTCTTCACATTTGAGGTTGATAGTAGGAGTTATCAACTGGTGTGGATTAAGTTTGTTGGCCTACCTAATCAACCCATTTTGGCTTGTTCGCCAAAGCAAAAGTTTGAAATGGGCCAGATGGGATCAAGGTCCACTAGGAAAGTCAACGGACTTTTGATGCGTTGTTGCTACAACATGCATAAATAGCAAGTGCATTAGTCGCACAAAGTAATAAAGTGATGAGTCAGTATCGTTTCTACGAGGATTGGTTGCTAAGCATTAAGTTCTATTGTTTTCAAGTTGGAGCAATCGAGTTGTTTGGATTAATGGGAGAAAATTAAACTTAAAACTAAAACAAAATTTCTAAATACTCAAACCTAAATTATGAAAGCAAGATTAAAAACAAGGTAATATCAGTAAAACAACGGGTAGGGTTTTGAGTTCATTCGGACTCTATGGATTAAACCTACAGATTATGCTATTTCCATATTCACATGCATTGATTGTAAATCGAATTCTCTAAACTGTAAACATACCTTCTCAGGCTATGTTTTCCTACTTTTCCCTATTAAACTTCCGCACCCAACAATTTGAATATTAATAGTTCTAAGCTCATTAAGCACCAAGAATCCTGGATTGATTTCATTGATTCTTAAATCTATCTCTTGCATTTAATACTACAATGGTGATTACCCAAGAAGCTTAACATGACTCATTTCTCAATCTCATCATGTTCATCAATTAAAAACAATAAATCCAGAATAATCACACAATCTTAGCACTAGCATATGAAAATAATAAAAATCAATTGCTCAATCCATGAGAATCCGAACTACATCAAAACCCTAACCCAAAATGGGTTAGTTCATAGCTAAATCCATACAATAAGCAAGAAAAACAGTAAACACAATGTTCAACATAATAGAAAAGAGAGAAAAGACAAGAGATCTCCCCTAATTGAAGAATCCACCGGAGTTAATCCTCAAATCTTCTCACTTTTTCAATACAAATTCGTCCAATCTAAAACTAAGAAGATGAAAAAGCTGTTCTAGACTAAGGAAAACGTGAACCCCTCTCAAAATGGTAAAGTTTCGCTTTTATACCTCGCCTAAAAACCTAAAACTTTGCCTAAAATTGAAACTGTGCGTTTTAAAGAAACCGAAAACTGCAAACTTCGCCACGGCGACGAAGTGAACTGGATTCTCATGCGTGATTCATTTCGCTGTGGCGAAGAACAAACTTCGCCGCGGCGAACCTCCATGAAGAATTCTAAAATTACAGAATTGCCCTTTGCTTGCTTCTTTGCGTGAATCTTCGATCTTCGATGCTTTCCCATGGGAACAAGCTTCATAGTGCTTCACTCTGCTTCAGAACTCTCCCAAATTTTGAGATCCACTTACTTCTGTGTCCAGAAACTCCAATTCGCTCATTATTTCCTCAAAATGTCCATTTTAGCCTGAAACACAAAATGTAAAGAAACAAGTAGCAATTCAGGCATAAATGAACTAAAGAGTATCTAAAATCCAGCCTAAAAGCCTAATAAAAACAGTATAATTCTCGGATTATCAAATACCTCCAAACTAAAGACATGCTCGTCCTTGAGCATCAGGTACAAAACAAATTGAAAGAAAAACAACAAACACCCAAATAAACGCAAAACAACAAAATTAAAAAGAAAAACATAAGACTCAACTCAACACGCAAACTGCCTAGAATTTATACAAATCTCAAAGGTTGTTGCAAAATTATTACTAGAAAATGTTCAACACTCCAAGAAGTTATAAGTTGCATCGACTATCTTTCTCTATTGGTCCCAAGAGTAGGTGATCCCCACTTTAGTCCATTCTAACTTCCCGGATTATTTTATGCAGAAATGTAAAGTTTATCAAATGGCGGCAGACTCCATAAGCCTAAATATCGAACTACTCTCCACTAATGAGGATTAGACATCGCTAAGAATCAAAAGGTCTTTGTAAGCTTATAACATTAGGCTCAGGTAGTGGGCTCCAAAGGAAATGAAAGGATAAACAAACAAAAGAACTTGGTTACCTTAAAGCAAACACTAAGACTTAATCAAACTCCCACTTCCTTTCTCAACCATCACTCAAGATGTCAACCAATTAACAACCCTCAACCATGCACAATTCTTATTTTTACTTCTGCAATGCAGTTCTCACAAAATATATATATATATATATATATATATATATATATATATATATATATATATATAATATATAATATATATATATATATATATATATATATATATATATATATATTTGCTCATACAAATCAATTCAAATTGAAGTTAACTACCTCTCTTATTTCTTTTGCTCATCTCACAAGCCCCAAACTATTCTTTTAGTTCATTCATACAACTCTTCAGGTTCCTTGTGTTTGCATTAAGTCCAACATTCTCCTAAAAGGGTATGATTATGTGTTTAGGTTAGTGATGTGGGAAATTTTTGGTTTGCAAGAAAATAAAACACAATGATAATCTCCTAAGGCTCAAGTGGGTGACTAGGGACATCATTCGTGGGTTGGCTGGAAAAGCTCAAACATTCGACAAAATGCCTAAATCATTTCCTCAACAATGTCTATTCCTAGAATTTCGCCTCAAGCACTTCTCTACTAGGTTCTAGAGTCCACCAACATTATCAAACTTTACCTAACCACATAAAATGAATCTAAGCATGCCAAAATAAATGAAAATGGTGGCTGAACCACTCAACAAACCTCAATCAAAATCCAGTCAATAAACAAAAACTTGAAGCAATGCTTAACATTTTTCAACAATAAAATCCCAACAACCCTTACCTCATCATTGATTTATACAATTCATCATTGGCATACACAACAAAACATAGACATAAAATAAAATAAAAAGTTCAAAAATTCTCAAATTTTTCCTACCCCCAAACTAAAGATGACATTGTCCCCAATGTCACATTATGCACAAATTAGGAATAGAAAAACAAAATCTGTAAAAGTACGAGAGAGTTCCCTGATTAATCCGTGAAGCTGAAGTGTCGCTCAACATTGTGCAGACCCGGTCCTTAACTTTTTCATCACCAAAATCTATAAACACAGTTGAAAACTGTGGTGTCCACTGTGTTAGAAAACATTTCACGAACTAATATGAAAATATTACAACCCTAATCTCGTCTTTTCAACTAAAAAGCTCAACACAAATTTAAACTAAACGAAAAACAATCCAAAAACAAACCACAAACAAATCAAAAATCAGTTCAAAGTTCCATAATACCCAACAATAAACCAAAATAAAAACAAACAAAAACAAAATACAAAACAGATGTTCCGGCTCATTCGTCGGCCTCCTCGTCTCCCTCGGCGTTGTCCGCTTCTGACTTGGAGCCCATCCACTCATCTGAATCCTAGTCAGCCCATTGGAATGCCGAAGTATCAATATCCAGCTTCTGGCAGCAGCTCTGTTGCAAATTATAGATCATTCGGGTATGTTCTGCTAGCCATTCCTGACGTTTTGACATACGTCTCATCTGACCCATCATTTGTTGTATCATTTCATTCATAGTAGCTGTGGAACTGGATGATGTGGTAGCCCCCTGTGTGGTTCTCTATCGTTTTGTCCCAACGGTAGGTTGCTCATCGTCTGTACATTCAAGGTGCTTGTGATAATAGTCTGAGTCGAGGACTGGGGTAGCATGGATCAGTGGTTCATCATCTGTCTTCTCGACTCTTGCTTTGAGGCACAATGCTATAATGAGATGTGGGAATGGGAAACTGCCTCGCCCTAGTTGAGCTGCATTCTTGATACTGTTAAGAATAATGTTCCCCACATCAATTTGTTTCCCTGTGGCAATGGAATAGAGAAGCAATGTCTTTTCATAAGTTACTGTGCTCTAATGCGTCTCTGGAATCATCCTCGCGCTCAAAAAATATTGCCACAGCTGAGCCATCTGAGTCAGATTTGTTCCCTTGATAGACTTCTTTCCTTTCTTCGAAACCTCCCAAGTGGTACCCGGTTTGTTAAGACCGGAGGTATTACATCAGCATCAAATCATTTTGACTTCCACTCTGTATGCTCATCACAGGAGATTTTAGGTAATTCAAAGAATTTATTGATCTCCTTAACATCAAAAGGTACATCAATCCCCCTCACATAGACAACCCCCTCATTACTCTCAGGGAGGTTGGCATAAAACTCTCTCACAATCGGTTCTACGGCTGCATGCTTGGGTTGACTCATAAACAATGTCACAACCCAAATCTACACCCTTGGGCTGGGCTGATCGGCCTACTGCGGCCCACTCTGAGCTGACCCCAGCGTGACTCACTAGGACTATCCTCGGCCCTGGACCACCGAGTTTCTTTCGCCTTCCTCACCACTCGAACCCATGCCCTCCAGGCTTAACAGGCAATGGGAAGCATGGTGAGTACCATCAGGCCAGCTAGCCTGATGGTACTCACCATGCTTCCCGTTGCCTGTTAAGCCTAGAGGGCATGGGTTCGAGTGGTGGGGAAGGCAAAAGAAACTCGGTGGTCCAGGGCCGAGGATAGTCCTAGTGAGTCACGCTGGGGTCAGCCCAGAGTGGGCCGCAGTAGGCCGATCAGCCTAGCCCAAGGGTGTAGATTTGGGTCGTGCAATAAAAAGGCGCCTTTTTATTGTCACGACCCAAATCTACACCCTTGGGCTGGGCTGATCGGCCTACTGCGGCCCACTCTGGGCTGACCCCAGCGTGACTCACTAGGACTATCCTCGGCCCTGGACCACCGAGTTTCTTTCGCCTTCCCCACCACTCGAACCCATGCCCTCTAGGCTTAACAGGCAATGGGAAGCATGGTGAGTACCTAGCCTAATGGTACTCACCATGCTTCCCATTGCCTGTTAAGCCTGGAGGGCATGGGTTCAAGTGGTGGGGAAGGCGAAAGAAACTCGGTGGTCCAGGGCCGAGGATAGTCCTAGTGAGTCACGCTGGGGTCAGCCCAGAGTGGGCCATAGTAGGCCGATCAGCCCAGCCCAAGGGTGTAGATTTGGGTCGTGACAAACAACCCCCAAAGTCTCCATTGACTCCATTAGTCAGCGCGGTCAATGGTCAATCCACACTCGGGGATAAATCCTTTAGCTTGCCTTTAGGCTGTCCCTTCATAGCATTTCCGGATGTTGTCACTTATAAACCGATTGTCCATTTTCTTCCCATTTCCTTTACCTTTGGATGGTACTTTGACCGGCATTTTTTTCACAACAAATTAAATTCACAAATTCAATTAAACACACTACGAACAACCACACTCAATCCTGCACAAGCACCACAACTTCCAAAAACTACAAAATGACCCCCAAACTATGAATTTTCTACAATCAACCCAATACTCCAAAAATCAAAATCTACACTCCTCAATAGCACACAATGCAAAATTAACACTTACTCCAACACAAAATTAACACACAAAATCACCAAAATCCACAACTCAACCACAATCAATATTTTCAGATCCACAAATCTAAACACGAAAAAATTCGATTAAAAGCTTAGGGAACTTGAAATCTTACCAAAAAAATGGAGTATTCGCCACCAATTTAGCCAAAAATCACCTAGATTGCAAAAACCCCCAATTTCTTGAACTCAAAAATTCTTTCAATTTTTCGCAAAGATCTTGGTTAGATTGAGTTGTGTTTGTGTTTGAGATGGTTTAGGATTTAGAAGAAGTGATGGAAATTTACTGGAAAGGATCAAGATTGAAAGTGAAAAAAATTTCCTCTCAAATGTGTTTGAAGGGTGGCGTGAAAAATGAAGAAAATAAAGTGGGTATTTATATAAAGCTGACTTCGCCGCGGCGAAGTTCATCAGGTCGAATTTAGGGTTTTTAAAAACCTAGTTGATTCCGCGGCGAAAAATTACAGTAGCTACTCGACGAAGAACTTTCCTCCCCATAGCAAAACAAAATTCTTCACCGTGGCGAAAAATTACAGAGATGCACCGCTACGGCAAAAAAGATACTTTGTCGCGGCGAAGTCTAGGACTTTTCGAATTCCAATTTTTCACAAATGTGTTTCGCCGTGGCAAAGAACAATCTTTGCCGTGGCGAAAACTGGACAATTCCATTTTCCGCCTTGATCCGATAACTCACCTGAAACACCAAAAAACACATAAATTAGACTTCATCTAAAATTATAGGAAAACTAAACAATTAAAAATAACCACAACAACTGAAAACACTTGGGTTGCCTCCCAAGTAGCGCTTGTTTATAGTCAGAAAGCTCGACTCTTTTAAGTTCTCATGTTGGAATGTTGAGCCGGAGAGGAATTGACTTGCAACTCATCACTCCGTTGATGTATGGCTTCAACCTCTAGCCATTGACCTTAAATGTGCCTTTTTCTTCATGTGACACTTCCACCGCTCCAAATGGGTAGACTCTTGTAACTATGAAGGGTTTGGACCGTCTTGACCTAAGTTTTCTTGGAAAAAGCCTAAGTCTAGAGTTAAACAATAACACTTTCTGACCCACTTCAAAGTTCTTCTTCTGGATATGCTTGTCATGCCACTTCTTGGTCTGTTCCTTGTACATTCTAGCATTCTCATAAGCTTCTTGACGGAACTCATCGAGCTCATTCAAAGTTAGCATCCTTTCTTCCCCAGCAGCTCGTAAATCCATGTTGAGCTGCCTTACTGCCTAATAGGCCTCATGCTCAAGTTCTACAGGCAAGTGACATGCCTTCCCATAAACCATCCTGAATGGAGACATTCCGATCGGAGTCTTAAATGCAGTTCGATATGCCCATAATGCATCATCCAATTTCCGTGACCGATCTTTCCTAGATGCATTTACTGTCTTTTCTAAAATTCCCTTCAGTTCTCTGTTTGACAGTTCCACTTGCCCACTGGTCTGTGGATGGTAAAGTGTTGCAACTCTATGTTTTACCCCATACTTTCCCAGCAGAGCATCAAATTGCCTATTGCAAAAGTGCGATCCTCCATCACTAATGATTGCCTTTGGTACTCCAAATCTTGAGAAAATATTCTTTCTCACAAAATTAATCACTACCCTGGCATCATTAGACGGCAATGCAACTGCTTCCACCCACTTTGTTACGTAATCCACTGCTACCAAAATGTATGTGTTCCCAAAAGAATTTGGAAGGGGCCCCATGAAGTCAACTCCCTACACATCAAACAGCTCAACTACAAGGATGTTGTTCAACGGCATCTCATCCCTCTTTGAAATATTACCACTCCGTTGACATTGATCGCATTCCTGAACCATCCAAAAAGAATCCTTAAAAAGGGTTGGCCAGTAAAACCCATATTGAAGAACCTTGGCTGCTATCCTAACTCCTCCAAAATGGCCACCTACTTCCCTCTCATGACAATGCCTTAGAATACTTTCCATTTCCTCTTCCGGCACACACCTACGTATCATCTGATCAGCACAATGTCTATGAAGGAATGGCTCTTCCTAGAAATAGTATTTCAAATCTGAGAAAAATTTCCTCTTTTGTTGGAAGGTCATGCCAATGGGGAGCACTCTCGCTGACAAGTAGTTTGTAAAATCTACATACGATACTGCTTCCTCCACTCTCATCAATTTCTCATCCGGGAAAGTTTCTCTGATTTGGGTTTCTTCTTCAGTCCCCTAAATTGGTCGTTCAATCCTTGACAAATGGTCCGCTACCATATTTTTTGACCCTTTCGTATCTCGTATCTCTAATTTAAACTCTTGTAGCAATAGGATCCATCTTATCAGCCGAGGTTTCGCTTCTTGCTTTGCCATTAGGTGCTTGAGTGCTGAATGGTCCGTGTAGACTATCAACTTGGCACCTAACAAATATGAACGAAATTTATCAAAAGCAAAAACCACAGCCAACAATTCTTTTTCAATGGTGGTGTAATTCAATTGTGCATCAGTAAGTGTTTTGTTAGCATATTGAATTACATGCAACACTTTGTTTTTTCGCTGTCCTAACACTGCTCCCAAAGCAAAATTACTAGCATCACACATCAATTCAAATGGTAGTCCCCAATCAAGGACTACAATAATAGGTGCAGATACAAGTAATTTCTTTAGAGTTTGAAAAGCATGCATGCATTCATCATTAAAATCAAAAGCAACATCTTTAATCAATAAATTGCAAAGGGGTTTAGAAATCTTAGAAATCTTAGAAAAATCCTTGATGAACCATCTATAAAACCCCGCATGCCCCAAGAAACTTCGAACTGCTTTAACATTGGAGGGTGGTGGCAGCTTCTGAATCACGTTCGTCTTTGCTTGATCCACTTCGATTCCATCTTTAGAGATTTTATGACCAAGCACTATCCCTTCCTGAACCATGAAGTGGCACTTCTCCTAATTGAGCACCAAGTTTGTCTTCTGACATCGCTGCAAAACAAACGAAAGATTAGATAAACAATGATCAAAGGACAAACCAAAAACAGAGAAGTCATCCATGAAGACTTCTATAAACCTCTCCACCATATCACCAAAGATCGACATCATGCATCTCTGAAATGTGGTTGGTGTATTGCATAACCCAAAGGGCATCATTCGATAAGCAAAGGTGCCATATGGACAAGTGAAGGTCGTCTTCTCTTGGTCCTCAAGAGCGATGGCAATCTGATTGTACCTAAATAACCATCCAGGAAACAATAGTAAGCATGCCCGACCAATCTCTCCAACATATGATCAATGAAAGGGAGAGGGAAATGATCCTTCCTTGTCGCTTCATTTAATTTTCGGTAATCAATGCACACTCTCTAGCCTGTGATCGTCCTAGTTGGTATCAATTCATTGCTCTCATTCTTTACCACTGTGATACCTCCCTTCTTCGGAACCACTTACACCGGATTCACCCATGGACTATCAGAAATGGGATAAATTATTCCCGCATCTAAGAGTTTCACCACCTCCTTTCTCACCACTTCCTTCATCAAAGGATTCAATCTTCGTTGTGGTTGAACTCTAGGCTTGATATCATCCTCCATGAGTATCTTATGCATGCAAAAAGATGGAGAGATGCCTTTACTATCCGAAATAGTCCATCCAATTGCTGATCGATGTTTTCTCAAAACCCGAATCAATCGCTCTTCTTCCAAGTTGCTCAACTTTGAACTGATGATTACTGGGAATGTTTCTGATTCCCCAAGATACATGTATTTGAGGTGGGAAGGTAAGGGTTTCAATTCAAGCTGTGGAGTTTCCTCATTTCTTTCCTTTGCCTTCTCTTTCTCAAAATCAAATTCCTCAAATTCAAGATCTTGGTTCGCATCAATCGGCTGAAGTGCTTTCAACAATCTAGCACATTCAGTCTTTGCCGATTCCTCTACCTCTACTGTTCTTGACTGTGCAATACATGCTTCTAGAGGTAGTTGTGGAGTATTCTCTTCTATGGTCTCTGCTACTAGTTTATCCACCACATCAACACTAAAGCATGAATCCGTCTCGGATGGAAACTTCATAGCCTCAAACACATTGAATGTTACTGTTTCATCCTGAACCCTCAACAATAACTTTCCTTCTTGCACATCTATGAGTGCTCTTCCTATGGCCAGAAATGGTCGGCCCAAAATAAGAGGCATTTCCTTATCCTCTTCCATGTCCAATATGATAAAATCTGCCGGAAAGATAATCTTGTCCACCTTTACCAACACATCTTCAACTATACCCCATGGATGTTTTATGGACCTATCTACAAGTTGCAACGACATGGTCGTTGGCTTCACTTCACCAATGCCCAATCTCCTGAAAACAGAAAAATGCATTAAATTGATGCTAGCACCTAAATCACATAAAACACGATCAAAAGTAATATCTCCTATAATGCAAGGAATAGTAAAACTCCCTGGATCTTTGAGTTTCGGAGGTAGCTTCTTTTGGAGAATGGTGCTGCACTCCTTCATCAGCATCACTGTTTCCTCATGCTCTAACTTCCTTTTGTTTGATAAAATTTCCTTAAGAAATTTCGCGTAGCTCGACATCTGTTGCAATGCATCTGCAAAAGGAATGTTAATATGCAATTTTCTAAATATTTCAATGAATTTGGAAAACTGCTTATCCTGATTCTTTTTCTTCAGTCTTTGAGGAAACGACACAGGTGGAGTGTGATATGCCAATTCTAGTGGTATCTCGGGAAATGGCAATTTCTCTTTCCTTTGTCTTTGCCTGACTTCCCGTTTTTGTTCTTCTTCCCTAGAATTAGATGGTTTCTCTTCATCTACTTCCTCATCAGATTCTTCCTTTTCCCTTGGTGGCTTTTCTTCTTCTCTTGATTTTTCCACCTCTTCCAAAATTTCCCACTCCTCAAAATTATTGCATTTGCTTGCTCACGTGGGTTAGTCACTGTGTTGCTTGGTAAAGACCCCTATGGTATCTCATTTACCTTTTCAGCTAACTGCCCCTTCTATACCTCCAAGTTTCGAATGGACGCCCCTTGATTTCTGAATTAGTTCTCGTCTCATTCATAAAACCTGTGGTCTCTTGCATAAACTTTCCAAACATGTCCTCCAATTTTGTCACTCTTGGGTCTCCTTGTTGGTTGTTTACCCTTGTTTGGTTGTTTGGCAATGCCCTTTGATTCCATTGATTGTTTTGCTGATTCTGTTGGTTTCGATTGCCCTAAGACAGGTTCGGGTGATTCCTCCAACTAGGATTATATATGTTGGAGTACGGATTATTTGGTTGCCTTTGATTTCTAGCCAAGTAGTTAACCTGCTCCGATGATGACGATGCTGAGGCAAACGTGTTCCCCACTTGACATTCACTGCTCACGTGATTACCTGCACAAAAATCACAAGTTAGTTGAGGAGCTTGAATGGAATTTACCTGCATACTTCCCAACTGTTTTTGAAGTGCTGTCAGTTAGGCTGAAATGGCTGTATATGCATCAACTTCATGAAGACCCATAGATTTCTTTGGTTGCACCCTCTCATTAGGTCTTTGATAATTGTTGCTTTCCAGAACCTCAAGTAACTCGTGAGCTTCTTCTGGAGTCTTATTCTGTAATGCTCCTCCCGAGGCTGCATCCACCATAGTTTGCACATTCACCATTAATCCATTATAAAATGTTTGGACTTGCATCCAAACTGGAAACCCATGATGTGGACACCTTCTCAGTAATTCTTTGTATCTCTGCCAAGCCTCATATAATGATTCTGACTCTTCTTGAATGAATGATGTGATGTCATTTCTCAACTTTGCCGACTTTGCTGGAGGAAAAAATTTGGTCAGGAACTTTTGTGCTAAATCATTCCATGTGGTGATTGTTCCTGATGGTAGTGCTAGTAACCATCCCTTAGCTTTATCCTTCGATGAAAATGGGAATAGTCTCAATCTTATTGCATCATCTGACACTCCGTTTGACTTGAAAGTATCACAAATCTCAAAAAAATTTGCAATGTGTAGATTTGGATCTTCCTTGAAATCACCCCTGAACTGAACCGATTGCTGGATCATTTGGATGATTGCCAGCTATATCTCAAAGTTGTTGGCTTGTACCGCTGGTCTAGTAATACTTGACCCACTGCCTTCAACTATGGGAATATAGAATTCCCTCAGTGTTCTATTCTCTGCCATCTCTACAACTATTACTTTTGGTTCAACTGTAGCTTCTCTTTCTCTTCTTTCTCTGTTCAGTCTTCGAGTGGTTCTTTCAATCTTAGGATCAACAGGAATCACTGGCTGATGTCTTGCTCTTCCCATAAACTACACAGAAAAATAGCAAGAGTGAAATCATACCCAACAAAGAAAAATAACGAAAATTAAACAAACAACAATTAAGTAAAAATAACATTCCAATCTAGCTAATACAAGAAAATTTTAATGTTAACACAAAACTCAATCCCCGGCAACGGCGCTAAAAACTTGATGTGTTGTTACTACAATATGCATAAATAGCAAGTGAACTAGTCGCACAAAGTAATAAAGTGATGAGTGAGTATCGTTCCCACGAGGATTGGTTGCTAAGCACTAAGTTTTCTACTGTTATCAAGTTGGAGCAATTGAGTTGTTTGGATTAATGGGAGAAAATAAAACTTAAAACTAAAACAAAATTTCTAAATACTCAAAGCTAAATTATGAAAGCAAGATTAAAAACAGGGTAATATCAGTTTAAAACAACGGGTAGGGTTTTGAGTTCATTCAGACTCTATGGATTAAACCTACAGATTATGCTATTTCCATATTCACATGCATTGATTGTAAATCGAATTCTCTAAACTGTAAACATACCTTCTCAGGCTAAGTTTTCCTACTTTTCCCTATTAAACTTAAGCACCCAACAATTTGAAAATTAATAGTTCTAAGCTCATTAAGCACCAAGAATCCTAAATTGATTTCATTGATTCTTAAATCTATCTCTAGCATTTAATACTACAATGGTGATTACCCAAGAAGCTTAACATGACTCATTTCTCAATCTCATCATGTTCATCAATTAAAAACAATAAATCCAGAATAATCACACAATCTTAGCACTAGCATATGAAAATAATAAAAATCAATTGCTCAATCCATGAGATTCCGAACTACATCAAAACCCTAACCCAAAATGGGTTAGTTCATAGCTAAATCCATACAATAAGCAAGAAAAACAATAAACACAATGTTCAACATACTAGAAAAGAGAGAAAAGACGAGATCTCCCTTAATTGAAGAATCCACCGGAGTTAATCCCCAAATCTTCTCACTTTTTCAACACAAATTTGTCTAATCTAAAACTAAGAAGATGAAAAAGTTGTTCTAGAGTAAGGAAAACGCGACACCCTCTCAAAATGGTAAAGTTTTGCTTTTATACCTCGCCCAAAAACCTAAAACTTTGCCTAAAATTGAAACTGTGCGTTTTAAGGAAATTGAAAACTGCAGACTTCGTTGCGGTGACGAAGTGAACTAGATTCTCATGCGTGACTCATTTCGCCGCAGCGAAGAACAAACTTCACCGCGGCGAACCTCCATGAAGAATTTTGAAATTACAGAATTGTCCTCCGCTTGCTTCTTTGCTTGAATCTTCGATCTTCGATGCTTCCCATGGGAACAAGCTTCATAGTGCTTCACTCTGCTTTAGAACTCTCCCAAATTCTGATATCGGCTTACTCTGAGTCCAGAAACTCCAATTCACTCATTATTTGCTCAAAATGTCCATTTTAGCCTGAAACACAAAATGTAAAGAAATAAGTAGCAATTCCGGCATAAATGAACTAAAGAGTATCTAAAATCCAGCCTAAAAGCCTAATAAAAACAATATAATTCTTGGATTATCAGCTTTCCCGAGTTAGTAGTGAGGGCTATTGACTTGAGGAAAGTAGTGGGAGCGTCGTTTAATAAAAGACCATATTAAATAATAATGAACTTTATAATGACTTTATCTTTTCTGCAATTGTAGATTCACCAAAATGAGCATTATGAACCTGTGACTGATAATCGAGAAAGAAAACAGGTTGGATGGATCCGATTTGTCAGACTGGTATCGTAATCTTTGAATTGTACTCAAGTCAGAAAAGAAATTGTATATTCTTGAAAAGCCATACATGGCTGAGCCTGATCTTGATGCTACTTAGGAAGTAAAGGACACTTATCAAAAGTTCACTGATGATGCTGATTGCGTTCAATGCTTGATGTTAGCATCAATGACACTAGTGCTACAAAAGCAGCATGATAATATGGACGCTGCTGCCATTATTCTACACCTCAAGGAGCTTTTTGAAGGAAATGCTCGACATGCGAGGTACAAGGTGTCAAAAACAATGTTTGGAAGTCGTCTGACTGAGGGAGGCCAAGTTGGTCCTCATATGCTCAAGATGATTGAGCACATAGAGAGGCTTGAGACTTTGGGATTTGAGTTAGATGCAGAATTACAAATGGATTTAATTCTGCAATCCTTGTCTGACTCTTATGCACCGTTCATAATGAACTTCAATATGAACACGGTGGTGAAAACTCTGTCGGAGCTTTTGAACATGTTGAAGACTCCAGAGCAGGACTTGAAGAAGTCTAAGCATGTTTTATTGGTTGCTACCAGTAAAAGAAAGGGTAACGACAAGGGTAAGGCCAAGGCCAAGGCCAAGCCCAAAGGACAGGGTGCTCTTGGGCTTGAGAGTGGCATAGGGAAGGGCAAAGAGAGTGGCATAGGGAAGGGCAAAGAGAGTGGCATAGGGAAGGGCAAAGTAGTTTGCTTCTATTGTGGCAAGCTTGGCCACTAGAGGAAACATTGCAAGGCTTTCCTCGCAAGCAAGAAGAGTCAGATGCTATGACTTCAGGTATATTTATGATTGAGACTAACTTCTCTCCCTCAACATCTTGGGTCATTGACATAGGATGTGGTACTCATATTTGTACTGATTTGCAGGGGCTAAGGCAGAGTAGAGTGCTTGCCAATGGAGAGGTGGACCTACGAGTTGGAAATGGAGCACATGTGGCTGCATTGGATGTAGGGACTTACTGTTTATCTTTGCCTATGGGCTTGTTGTTGGAACTACATAATTATTATTACGTACCTTCTATTTCTAGAAATACTATTTCAGTATCCGCTTTGGATAATATAGGGTATCATTTTGAGATATCTAATGGATTGTTGTCCTTTAGTTTGAATGGTATTCTATTTGGAATTGCAAGGTTATATAACGGGTTATATGTTCTTGATTTAAACAATTAGGATATTCTCAATGTTGAAACCAAGAAAGCTAAACATAGCGATCAAAACCAGACGTACCTCTGGCACTGTAGATTGGGTCATGTTAATAAAACCCGCATTGCAAAACTTCAAAGGGATGGAGTTTTGGACCCTTTTTACGTTCAATCATTCGAGGTATGCGAGTCATGCCTATTAGGCAAGATGACCAAGTCTCCTTTCATAAGACAAGGTGAAAGGGCTACTGAGTTGTTAGGCATCATCCATAGTGATGTATGTGATCCACAAACAGTTGATACCAGAGGTGGATATTCATACTTCATCACATTTACTGATGATTTTAGTAGATATGGTTATGTCTACCTTATGAGACATAAATCTGAAGCCTTTGATAAATTCAAGGAATTCAGGAATGAAGTACTGAATATGTTGGGCAATATTAAAGCTCTTCGGTCGGATCGAGGAGGTGAATACTTAAGCTCAGGGTTTTCTGAATACCTGAACGAATGTGGGATAGTATCACAACTCACCCCTCCATATACAACCCAGCACAATGGACTGTCTGAAAGGAAGAATAAGACCTTACTTGAAATGGTTAGGTCCATGAAGAGTTTTAGTGATC
Organism: Pistacia vera; assembly: GCF_008641045.1. Classification (NCBI taxonomy): domain Eukaryota; kingdom Viridiplantae; phylum Streptophyta; class Magnoliopsida; order Sapindales; family Anacardiaceae; genus Pistacia; species Pistacia vera. The sequence goes on from NW_022196419.1 coordinate 368,920, forward strand.
TACCTGCATCATTCTGGGGTTATGCCCTAGAGACTGCGACTCACGTTATGAACCATGTGCCATCAAAGTTTGTAGATAAGACTCCATATGAATTATGGAGTGGGAGAAAGCTAAACTTGTCTTATCTAAGGATTTGGGGTTGTGAAGCTTATGTTAAGAAATTGACTTCGAACAAGCTGGGCCCAAAATCTTGTAAATGTATATTTGTGGGGTATCCAAAGGAGACCAAAGGATAATATTTCTACCACCCAAAAGAGCACAAAATCTTTGTTGCTCGTTCTGGTGTCTTCCTAGAAAAGGAATTTTTTCTAAGAAGTACTAGTGGGAGAAAAGTAGAACTCGATGAAGTTCTAGAACCACAAATAATACTAGACGAAGGATGGGATGATGTGTCACAAGAAGTGGCCGAACATCAAGATGAGGATACTCCATAACTTGTGGATCAAAGTGAACCACCTCAGGTAGTACAGGAGCTATGTAGATCTGGGAGAGTACGCCATGAGCCCGAGAGATACGGTTATCTCGTGACTCAACATGGTGATGTACTAGTCTACCAAGACGATGAACCTAGAACCTACGAAGATGCTATTTCGGATCCAGATTCCGTTAAATGGCTTGAAGCAATGAAATCTAAGATAGACTCCATGTACTAGAACCAAGTATGGTCTCTGGTGGAACCACCTGAAGGGATAAAACCTATTGGGTGTAAATGGGTCTTCAAGAAGAAGACTAACGTGGATGGCAAGGTGCATACTTATAAGGCATGATTGGCTGCCAAAGGTTTCAAACAAATTCATGGTATTGACTATGAAGAAACCTATTCCCCTGTTGCCATGATTAAATCCATCTGGATTATGCTTGCGATTGATGCATATCATGACTATGAGATTTGACAAATGGATGTCAGAAACTTTCCTAAACAAAAACCTTGAAGAGGATGTGTATATGATACAACCCGATGGTTCGTTCTTGATGGGCAAGCTAATAAGGTATGCAAGTTGCAGAGATCCATTTATGGACTCAAGCAAGCTTCAAGGAGCTAGAACATTCATTTTGATGAACCGTAAAAGAATTCGGTTTTATCAAGAGTGAAGATGACCCCTGTGTTTACAAGAAAGTGAGTGGGAGCGCAATGGCATTCCTAGTGTTGTATGTTGATGACATACTTCTGATCAGGAATGATATATCAAACTTGCAGTCGGTAAAGACTTGGTTAGCCAAGTGCTTCTCCATGAAGGACTTAGGGGAAGCAGCCCACATCCTTGGAATAAAGATCTATTGTGATAGATCGTGTAGGTTGCTTGGCCTAAGTCAGAGTGCATATATTGACAAAGTACTGAAAAGATTCAGTATGGAAGAATCCAAGAAGGGATTTCTTCTGATGTCACATGGTGTTTATCTCTCTAAGGAAATGTGTCCTAGAACATGAGATGAGAGAGATAGGATGAAAAGGATCCCATATGTATCAGCAATTGGATCTATCATGTATGCCATGCTATGTACTCAGATTGATGTCTCATGTGCTTTGAGCACTTGTAGTATATATCAATCGGATCCAGGTGAGTGTCACTGGATGGTTGTCAAGAACATTCTTAAGTACCTGAAGAGGAGTAAGGATATGTTCTTGGTTTATGGAGGGGAAGATGAGCTCATTGTAAGAGGATACAATGATGCTAGTGTCCAAACGGACAAAGATGATTATCGATCGCAATCAGGGTTTGTATTTTGTCTCAATTGGGGTGCAGTGAGCTGGAAAAGCTCCAAGCAAAGCACTGTAGTGAACTCTACAATGGGGGTTGAGTATATTGCATTATCACAGTTTGGATTAAGAAGTTCATCACTGAATATGGTGTGGTTCCCACAATTATTGATCCAATAGACATCTATTGTGATAACAATGGAGCAATCGCTCAAACTAGGGAATCACGGTCTCATCAGAAGTCTAGACACATACTCAGACGATTCCATCTCATCAGAGAAATAGTTGAGAGGAAAGATGTGCAAATCAACAAAGTGCATACTGACGACAATCTTACAGATCCATTGACAAAGCCTCTGTCGCAGCAGAAGCATGAAAGGCACTTGAGATCATTTGGTATTAAATACATGAATGATTAGCTGTAGTGCAAGTGGGAGATTATTAGAGTGGGTGCCCTAGAGCCAATCAATTATTGTAGAATTGACTCTTTGTAATAATGTCCATTGATCAATAAAAAGGCATTTTATTCTATATCGCATAAATCATTATTGTATGTATTGATATATGTCCTTAGAATGGTAGAACCGTGACGAGAGTATCAATCGTTTCAAATCTTGATAGTGAGAACCCTATGAGCTTATATGGTGGCCATTCTATAAACGTCCGTAGCCCTAGTATTATTCTAAAGTAAGGGCACAGATAATACGGTAAGACTATCATAGTGTTGAACGACCTTGTCGAAAGCCAGTGACTGATCTCACTTATCAAGGTTGTTTGGTGACAACCTGGTACAACACATGGGTGTTTGCTGTAGGCAAGTTCACTGGACTGACCCACCAGAGGATTCCATATGGATGGTAACCCCAATGTCTATGGAACAAATCCTCTAACGAATGGTGGTGCATGTGATCCTTAGACTTGAGATCACCGGAGCGCCTTGAGCACCAATTGGTGCAGTTTGACACTAGCCCAACGCAGTTCTATTTAGAGTTGTCAATACGGTAGTGATTGGCTGCATCCAGGAGTGTATCAAGACTATGGTGGATCGACAGAGGATTCATCACTCCTGGGTATGGGAGAAATTATCTTATGGCGCAATTCAGTAAATGGCAATGACATTAAAACTGTGGCCACAATGGGATTGAGTTATTGCTCTATCCAGATTATTATTCTGGTCATTGGTCTAGTAACTGAATACATACATATCGAGAGTAACCGAGGTTGACACTATTTATGTGCCTCGGTCTCATTGAGATAACAGATGATGAAAGGATTGGATTGTACGGTAACCATATCGTTGGCAGGAAGCTGTTTTGTTGAATCCGAATCTATCGGGTGGCCATGATGCCTTGCTAGGGGCCAATTTTGGTATGTGTATAGTAAGACGATTAATTGGTGTTAATTGCCATACTACACACTACCGGTATGATAAGGAGCTTATGGGTCACACACATAGAAGATAATTGAAGAACCAGTTCATAAAAAGGGCATTTTCGTCTTTTTAGGCAAAATGGTATTTTGGTCATCTCACAGTGTAATTAAATTTGTTGAGGTCGTAGCCTTTATTTAATTTGATATTAAAAATTAAATAAGTGAGATTACATTTAAATATGTGTTCTCATATATTTAAATGAATTATTGTTATTGTTAAATGTTATATATATATATATATATATATATATATATATTAATTGAATTTAATTGAAATAATAGTAATAATAATTAAAATATCTAAATGGGGCTGTTTGGACATAGGCGTTGTCTAGGTTGGTGCCCAAGCCTATTCCATGAGAGAATAGGGCATTGTGTGAACTATATAAGTGCATAATTTTTGTGAAATGAAATAACATTTCATTCAATCATTAAGATTAAAAATTCCAGCCCCCTTTTCTCTCTTCCCATGCCTGATTGCTTTTTGTGTTGAATCAAAAATATTATTGATTTTGTTCTTGGTTCTTAAGGCTAAAGAGGATCTAGCAAATCCCTCTTCAGTTCCCTGGGGTTATCTTCGTGTGGACTACTGCTGGTTTGATCCTACCCTTGGATCGATAGTGAAACCCATTCAGAGACAAGTTGGAAGAACTTCCAAACGTGCGTATGATTTCTTAACTCTAAACTGATTTTTTTTTTTTCTACAGATTCTAATATAATGTATAAACTGTAAATTTGTGCCCTGATCTTGGTTCTAAGGAACGATCCATGTTGTAAATAATTTTTGTTTTTCGCTGCCATGACTTGATCGTTTCCTAACAATCCATACAAGGCCTTATTGAGTTTGCACGCATGCTTGGGATGAGATATGTCACCAAAACCTCTGGTTGCATCATGAAAGCAGTCTCTGTCAGGTGTCCATTCAAGAAAGCGTTGTTAATATCGATTTGTTATATCTCCCAACTATTATGGCCTGCCAAGGAAAGCATAATCCTTATGGTAGCTAGTTTAATTACAAGGGAAAATGTGTCAAAATAGTCAACCCCTTGTGTTTGTTGAAAGCCTTTAGCCACTAACCTTGCTTTGTATTTTTGGAGTGTGCCATCAGACTTTAATTTGGTTTTGGAAACCCATTTGCAGCCTACTATATTCATATCGGAAGTGGGGAGGAACTAACTCCTATGTGTTGTTTCTTTTTAATGCTTCAAATTCTTCATTCATTGTTTGTGTCCATTCTAGAGTAATTAAGGCTTCAGATACACTTTTTGTCCAGATAGGATGGAAGTTGTTACCAGATATGCTTGACATGTGATCTGACTATTTCTAGTTTTAGACTTGGTAAGCATTAGATGACAGTTTGTAATGGCATTGGTTTGTGTAGTAGGTACTGACATTGTTGCATTGTCCCAGGAAATGGGTAAGACTACCTCTAGGTGTATTTTTGGAGCTGAAGGTTAATCAGAAGAAGTGTGAGGACCTAATGCATTTAAGGTAGAATCACAAGAGGAGGTAGATAAATCAGATTCCGTAACTAAGGGAAAGATAGAATCAACAACAGGCCTAGCTAAAACACTAATTAAAGGTTCTTTTGTATCAGTTGCATTAACAAGTCTAGCTGAAACACTTGTGGAAGGATCTCCTACACACAAAGAACCATTAGTAGTTTTTACAGTAGATGAAGACAGATCAACAGCAGAAGAAGTAGTGTTAGATTCTACAGCAGGAGACGCATTAAAAAAAAAAAAAAAAAAAAAAAAGAGAAAAAAACACAATTGGAGTCTAAACAATGAGCAAGGTTCTATGAAGAATAAAGCCCTTCAGAATTGGTGTTTGTTGAAAGTCCTGCAAGGTCAAGATTTTTTAGATGCACACACTTAAATCCATGTTTGAAAGGAAACACTGTCTCGTTAAACTTAGCTTGTTTAACTGTATATATTTTTCTTGTGGGAGACAAGCCCTTAAAACCCTTATGAGTTGGGCTATACCCTACAAACACACATTGTTCAGTGTTATAAAAAAACTTATGCTTTTGATAAGGTCGTATATATGGATACCAATAGGAACTGAAGGCTTTAACATCAATGTATATTGGTTCTTTACCAAATAACTTCTGATATGGTGAAATGTCTTTAAGAGAAACAGAAGGCTGTTTGTTAACAATGAATATAGCTGTGCTAAAGGATTTCCACCAAAAACACAAAGGCATCCCTGCATGAGCTAAAAGAGTTAATCCAAACTCTGTAATTGTCTTATGCCTTCTCTCCCCCTTCCCACTTTTCTGGTGTAAGTAGGGGCAGGGGTGTCTAAAACCTATGCCATGAGTTTCCAGGTATGAGGTAAAAGATCTAAACTCCCCTCCCCAATCGGTTTGAAGATTCTTCAGTTTAGCATCTAATTGTTTTTCAACAAAAACATGAAAACTAGTAAAAACCTTAAAGGCTCTAGACTTGAATTTCAAAGGATATATCCACATGTATTTGCTGTAATCATCCAAAAATAACATATAGTATTTAAATCCTTTTGAAGAACACACTAGTGCAGGGCCCCATAGTTTTGAATAAACCAACTCAAGTGGTCTGGAAGTCTTAGAATTCGATAAAGGAAATAAAGCCCAAGACAGTTTGCCAAATTGGCAGGAACAAAAAGTTTTATTATAACTAGACATTCCAAGTACATGAAGTTTATTTAATACATGCTTACAAGTTCTTTCTAGGGGATGCCCCAATCTAGCATGCCACACCATTATTGAATTATCAACTACATCAAACCGATCCATATGTAATACATCAGTTGTCTTAATATTATGACTAAAGCTATCATTGAGAGCGGAAGAAGCAGCCACATGGCAGGAAGCAGCCGGAGCAAACATAGTAGAAGAGGAAACCACAACAAGAAGGGAAGCTTCCAATTGATATAAGCCATCCTTCAGTGAACCTTGAAGGAGTACATCTTTGGTGTTCTTATCCTTTATAAGACAACGATCAAAACAAAATTCAACTATTACTCCATTATCCTTTGTAATTTGTGAAATGCTTAATAAATTCTTTGCTACGTGAGGAATGCACAGCATATTTCTAAGATGTAATAGCCTAGAAGGAGAGCCAGAAGTTGGAAATGACTCACCTGTGTGTGAAACAGGTACTGTTTGTCCATTCCTAACCTCTACATTTGAGCCACCTTGATAGTTATCTTTATGATCGAGTTGTTAGCATCAACTGTCATGCGGTTTGTGGCACCAGAGTCCACACAACACGTTTGGTCTTGCAAAGTGTGAGGGGAAGCAACTGGTATATTCTGAGCAATTGCTAAGAATGAAGGATGACATGTATTAGTGCCTTGACTTCCAATTGATGAGGCAGGATTCTGAGATGGCTGAGGAATAGAGTGTTGTGAGGGATGAGTAAAAATCTGTTGCTGTTGAGAATAAGAGGTTGATTGTAGTGCAGAAGCAACATAACCTAGATAGTTCTGTGGTGAATTTGCCTATGAAGCAAAAATATTAGTGACAGAGGAATTAAAATTTTGAGAAACAGGCCTATGGATGAATTGTCCTGGTATGACTATGTGAGAAAAGCTTGTGCTGATTCAGTAGAATGAGCTGGAGCTGAAACTTGTGGACCATTGAAAGTAGAAGATCCAAGTATTGATCCGGGAGCTAAGAAACCTAGATATTCATGGTCGAATCTATGATGGCACTGCAGAGCTGTGTGTCCTCCCTTACCACATGGCATTGCAGAGTGATGCGTGTTTACTACAACATGCAAAAATAGCAAGTATACTAGTCGCAAAAAGTAATAAAGTGATGAGTGAGTATCGTTCCCACGAGGATAGTGTTACTAACTACCGATTTTTCTAGTTTAAGTCCTAATTGAAGCAACAATAAATTGGATTGATGGAAGATTAACAAACTAAATACAATGCAACCCAACCACTTAACTAATTAAACAATTCTAAACAAATGCGAGGGTGTTGAATTCACCTAAATACGCTAACCCAAATCATAGAATCTATTACCCAAGTTCTAATTCCTTGATTGAAAATCGAATTCCCTAAGTTGTAAAACATACATTCTCATGCTACATTTCCCTCTTATCCCTATATGCTTCCGCACCCAACAAAATGAAGATTAATATTCAAAGGATTCTAAGCTTTGTGGAATTCTATCTAGATTTCATAGATCGCTAAACCTTCTCTAGCATTTGCTAATCTACGGTATTTATCCCAAGAGGCACAATCACAAATCACTTCTCAGTCTCATTGTGAACACACACATTTGAATGGTGATCAAACATCCAAAAGACATTAAGCAAAGAGATAAACACTCAATCATGAAATTAAAACTCAAAGTAATTCAATCCATAAAATTTGAATCATTGTATCAGAATTACATCAAACCCTAGCTAACAACTCAGTTCATACTCAAAACGAAATAAAACAACAAAACAAACTGAATCAAGATTCATCATTGAAAAGCAAGCAAAAGGGAGAAATCTCTCTATTTGAAGCCCAAATCTTCAATAATCTTCTCCTTCCATGAGCTGCCTCCCAATTCACGAACCAAGCCTCCTTTTCTCTTCCTTTTCGCTCTAATTTATACCTCTCTCACTTAAGGACGAAGCCCTACCAAGCCAAAACGCGTCGTTTTATTTTTGCATCTGACGCAGGTTTCGCCGCGGCGAAGATTTTTCCTCGCCGCAGCGAAGACTTACAGGCCCAATTTGAGCAGATATAGTTTGAATCTGGAAAAGTGTAAAACATATGAATTGTAGCCCTTTCAATTATCTTTCTGGTAGTTTAAGAAGAAGCACAATCCGAGGTCTACAGCTCAAGTTATAGCAAAAATACTGAAGCACGTCCAAAGACGTTTTTCTTCAGTTCCCAGCGTCCTTTTCACGACTTCAAGCCAAGTTTTCACCTTTGTCCAGTAAGAATTAGGAAAAACCCAAAACATGAACGTTGTAGCTCTTCTTCTTAGCTTTCCAAGCTTCTAAATTCAGTTATTCCGAGTTTTCAAGCTCAAGTTACACAATTTACGCTCAAAACTGTCATTTATCTAAAAATCATCGTTTAGGCCTACAAAGACATTAATAGAATTAGGTACAATTATGGCCCAAATTGTATGAAAAGTATCCCAATCCTATCAAAATTCAATGCAAAATCATAGTGTAAAATACGCTTATCAACTACCCCCAAACTTAAGATTTGCGTCCTCGAGCAAAAGGAATAAAAACTCAAAGGAAGAAAAGCAAACAAACAACCAAAAACACAAAACAACAAACTAAAAATGAACAAACAAAATTAGGCTCAAACTCACACAAATTGCCTAGAATTTATACAAGTCTCTAAGGTTGTTGAAAAATTATTAGTAACAATGTTCCACACTCTAAGAATTATAAAGTTGCATCGACTATCTTTCTCTATTGATCCCCGAGTAGGTGATCCCCACTTCAGTTCACATTCCGACTTCCCTGATTGTTTTATGCAGAAATGTAAAGTTTATCAAATGTGGCAGACTCCATAAGCCTAAGTATCGAACTACTCTCCACTAATGTGGACTAGACATCGCTAAGGATCAAAAGGTCTTGCAAGCTTGTAACGTTGGCAAGGGTAGTGGGCTCCAAGGAAAGGGATAGGAAAACAAGTAAGAGAACTCAGTTTTCCTCAGCAAACACTAAGACTACATCATTCTCCACTTTCTTTCTCAACCACCAATCAAAGTGTCACCATTTTACAACCCTCAAACTTATGCATTTCTTATTGTTGATTTTGAATTGAACTAAAGCAAAAAAAAAAATTTCTTTTTTTTTTTTTTTTTTTTACTTCTTCTTCTTCTCTTTCTTTTTTTTTTCTTTTTTTTTTTTTCAAAAATAAATATTTACAATAACTTATTTGCAACACCATTGAGGTCTTTGCCCCTTCTTCGTGCCCTTTTTTTTGCAACCCCCAAACTTAAGATTTTGTCCATCACTTATTCACACACCTCTCAAAGCTCTTTGTGTCATACATTTGGTCCATAATTCTCCTAAGGGTATGATAAGTGTTTAGGTATAGGGAGTGGACAATTTTTGGTTTGCAAGTAAATAAGGCAATGATAATCTCATAAGGCTCAAATGGGTGACTAGGGAAAGATTCATTCATGGGTCAGCTGGAAAGGCTCAAACGTTCCAAAAAATGCCTAATCATTTCCTCAACAATGTCTAATCCTAGAATTTCGCCTCAAGCACTTCTCTACTAGGTTCTAGAGTCCACCAACATTATCAAACTTCACCTAACCACATAAAGTTTCTAAGCATGCCGAAAAATGAAAATGGTGGTTGAACCACTCAACAAACCTCAATCAAATTCAGTCATACCTAACTTGAAGCATGCTAACATTTTCCAAGAATAATACCCAACATTCAAGTTTCATCATAGTTATGCAATTCATCATCGGCAAAAATAACAAACTAAATAAAATAACTAAAGTTTTTTTTTTTTTTTTTTTTTCCGTTTAAGGTGTACGTGGCTTTGTTATACCAGAGGTTGCCAAGTACTGCTGGCAGTTTTTAAGGCGGTTCTGGTTTCCAGCCGGTATAACCCTTAAACAAGCTTTATGTCTATTTCCTACCCCCAAACTTAAAATGACATTGTCCCCAATGTCACATCATACACATCCAAGGAATAGAAAAACAAAAGTAATGTTATGAGATACCCCCTGACTAATCCGTAAAGGCCAATTTTGTGCAACATCCTGGCATCCATTCCTTGGCTTCCTCATCATCATCACTGTCAAACAAATGAAAGTCAATGGTGCCAATGTGTTAGATACCCTCACCGATTATATAAAGAATTACATCCTAATCTCAACCTTATTAAACTAAACCTAAATCTAAACAAAAACAAAAAAGAGCCAAAAACCAGGAAATCAACATCAATTCCTACTACAAAACATAAAGAATAAAAACAAAAACAAAAGAAAAGTGCTTCAGAAAATTTTCGCAAAAATGAAAGATCACGCGACTATTAAAAGGAACAGACTTCGCCGCGGCGAAGTTCTTCATGATAAACCCTAAATTCAAACCCAGTCGTCGCCGCGGCGACAACAAATTCTTCGCCGCGGCGAAAATTACAGGAGCTACAACATTCTTCAGGGCCTTCGCCCCGCGAAGAACAATCTTCGCCCCGGCGAAGTCTGAAGTTTTTCTTTCCTTTTCCTTAGCTTCAAACTTCACCTGAAACACCCAAAACACACAAATTAAAACTAATTCAAAATCATAAAAACTAAAACAAATTAAAACAGCAATGAAATGAAAAACAATTGAAAAGACTGGGTTGCCTCCCAAGAAGCGCTTATTTATAGTCGAAAGCTCGACTTTCCCTGGTCCTTCGATTCCGATCCTTGTGGGTGCTTCACTTCCCATTGCCACCTCTTGATCTTTCCTTGGATTTCGGACATTCTCATAAGCATCTTTTGGAACTTCAAATTCGTATATCGGTACTTGAGATGAGATGGTGATTGGTTGAGTCCAATGTTTGGAGTCTCTTCCAACACCAATTTTGACTTGTCGCATTTACACCAAATTCCTCAAATTGTTCCTTGTGAGGTGAGTTGCTTGGTTGAAATTCCCCTAAGTATTTTGCACACCTTTCCTGCTTTGAGATTTTCCTCTTCATTGGTCTTGTCTTCATGTTCTTTCCAACTTTTCTTCATTGTGAGGTTGCTCCAACACTATACCTCTCCTCAATGGTATGACATTTAATTGTTCTTCAGGATTTGTGACACGTTGTCTGCAAAGAACCTTGAGATCTCTCTGTCATTGTTCAACAATTGCCCCATTTGAACCTCCAATTTTGAATGGACACTCCTTGATTTAGTGAAGTTTGAGTGTGTCTCATTCATAAACTTGTGGTTTCTTGCATGAACTCTTCGAATATATCTCCAATTTCGACATTCTTTGCTCACCATGGTTGATGATTCACCACCGGTTGATGGTTTGGCATTGTCCTTTGATTTGATTGACTGCTTTGATCGCTCCAGGACAAATTTGGTTTATTCTCCAACCAGATTGTAGGTATTGGCGAAGGGGTCATTTTGCAGCCTTTGTGAACTAACAAGTATTCACTTGCTCGGTTGTTGAGAAGAATAACTGGTTCCCATCTTGGCATTCCACCCTCTCATGGTTTCCCTGCACAAAATTCACAAGTTATAAATGGTGAGTGAAAAGAATTTACATTCATACCTCCCAATTGGCTTTGACATGGTGCAATTTGTGCAGATAATGTGTCGAACGCGTCAACTTCATGTAGACCCATTGTTTCTCTTCGTGGCATTGCTCTCTCATTAGGTCTTTGTAGTTATTGTGGGCCAAACTCAAGCAATTCATAAGCATCTTCTGGGGTCTGTTATTTAAGGCTCCGCCTGCTCCCACACTACCATCATTTGAATATTGGTAGCAACCCATTGTAAAATGTTGGACTTGTCTCCAAACGTAGACCATTATGTGGACAATTCCTTAACACTCCGTGTACCTCTCCCAAGCTTCATATAGTGATTCATCGTTGCCTTGCACGAAAGAGGTATGTCAATTCTCATACTTCGACTATACATATTTACAATTAACTAAAAAATGGATAAAACCTTCAATTTAGCACTACACTAGATACTATCAATATTAATAATCACTATCCCCGGCAACGCGCCAAAACTTGATGCGTTGAAACACAACATGCAAAATGCAAGTATACTAGTCGCAAAAAGTAATAAAGTGATGAGTGGTATCGTTCCCACGAGATAGTTGTACTACTACCGATTTTTCTATTTTAGTCCTAATGTGAGCAAAATAAATTGGATTGATGGAAGATTAACAAACTAAATACAAATGCAAAACCCACACTTAACTAATTAAACAATTCTAAAACAAATGCTAGGGTGTTGAATTCACCTAATACGCTAACCCATATAGAATAATCTATTACCCAGTTCTAATTCCTTGATGAAAATCGATTCCCTAAGTTGTAAAACATACATTCTCATGCTACATTTCCCTACTACCCTATTATGCTTCCGCCCCCACAAAAATGAAGATTAATAGTTCAAAGGATTCTAAGCTTTGTGGAATTCTATCTAGATTTCATAGATCGCTAAACCTATCTCTAGCATTTGCTAATCTACGGTATTTATCCCAAGAGGCACAATCACAAATCCTTCTCAGTCCCATTGTGAACACACACATTTGAATGGTGATCAACACCAAAAGACATTAGCAAAGAGATAAACACTCAATCATGAATTAAACTCAAAGTAATTCAATCCATATAATTTGAATCATTGTATCAAGATTACATCAAACCCTAGCTAAACAACTCAGTTCATACCAAACCGAATAAAACAACAAAAACAAACTGAATCAAGATTCATCATTGAAAAGCAAGCAAAAGATGGAGAATCTTCTCTAATTTGAAGCCCAAATCTTCAATAATCTTCTCCTTCAGGAGCTGCCTCCCAATCACGAACCAAGCCTCCTTTTTCCCTTCTTTTCGCTCTAATTATACCTCTCTCACTTAAGGATGAAGCCCTAGCACCAAAACCGTCGTTTTATTTTTTGCATCTGACCAGGTTTCGCCGCGGCGAAGATTTTTCCTCGCCGCGGCGAAGACTTACAGGCCCAATTTGAGCATGATATAGTTTGAATCGGAAAAGTGTAAACATTGAATTGTACCCTTTCAATATCTTTCTGGTCGTTCAAGAATCACCACAACCGAGGTCTACAGTCAAGTTATGGCAGAAATACTGAAGCACGTCCAAGACGTTTTTCTTCAGTTCCCAGCGTCCTTTTCACGACTTCAGCCAAGTTTTCACCTTTGTCCAGTAGAATTAGGAAAAACCCAAAACATGAACGTTGTAGCTCTTCTTCTTAGCTTTCCAAAGCTTCTAAATTCAGGTTATTCCGAGTTTCAAGCTCAAGTTACACAATTTACGCTCAAAACTGTCCATTTATGCTAAAAATCATCGTTTGGCCTACAAAGACAAATTAATTGAATTAGGTAGCAATTATGGCCCAAATTGTATGAAAAGTATCCCAAATCCTATCAAAATTCAATGCAAAATCATAGTGTAAAATACGCTTATCACAGAGCTGTGTGTCCTCCCTTACCACATACTTGACAAATGAGTTTAGGCCTAAAATATCCACTTCCTCGATCTCTACTTCTCATCATTCCAGGATAAAACATGTGAAACTGATTCACAGGAGTAAAACCATTCCCAATCTGTGAGTATTGAGGAGAATACGAACGATTAAAATCTGACTGAACTCCATTGTTTAAATTGTTTCCTCCAAGCTGATTGTTACCATGCATCTGTTGGTGAAGAAAAGATTAATCTGGAGTTTGGAAATTAAACATCGGTTGAGGCTGAAAATTGGTAAAATTGTGAGTGTGACCAAAATTCCCAGTATTAGTACCAGAAATATTTTGAGAAGCTGAAGGAGACTCTATCAGACTCTGCTTGGAAGCCAAAAGAGTTGAAGCCATTTGCTCATGAAAATTGGACAAAGAACTTTGTTGTCTCTCCAGTCTAATTTCATGTTTATGAAGTAAGAATTAGGCTTCTTGTAGTGTCGTTTGACTACAACAAGCTGTCAAATTAGCGACTAGAGCAAAGCCGTCTAATATATACAACAAAAGTTCTTCATTTGTGATATTCACTCCAGTTGCAGCCAATTTATCTCCTAATTCTTTCATTTTTAATACATATTCACTCACACTACAACCTTTTTTCTTAGTAGTCCGTAATAAGTTTCTTAGATGTAAGGTCCTAGCTTTGGATACCGACCGGAAATGAAGTTCTAAAATGTTCCATCTTTCATATGAAGTAGTGCACTTAGCTTCGTGCTGAAACATTGATTCAGAGATAGTAGAGTAAAGCTAGCTTACCAGGAACTGGCCAATTTTCTTCCAAGCAAAATAGCTAGGGTTTTGTTCTTCACTGTTTGTCCAAAATCATGCAATTTCTCTAACAAAATTATCCGTAGACACTCTTTCTCACCAGTAACAAAACCTCTAAGACCATGAGATGTTAGCTCTGGCAGGATTTGTGACCTCCAGAATGAATAGTTTTTCTCTAATAATTTTATAAAGATGGCAGGTAGAGTAGGTGGAACTCCCGAAGTAGTGAAATTGGAGCTGGAGCTATGAACCTCCATGTTTGTGTTGCCAAGATTACATGAAAATCTTCAAGATAAAGGACAAATTTTACCTTAGACATTGGTCTAATGCTCTGATACCATAAAGGATATTGTAGAATCAAGAAAGAAAAATGCAAAGAAAATTTCAGTACGAAGAAGAATAGGAAATCTGGAATTTTCATTAACCGAATTCTGTTACAGGTAATAAGCACTTATATAGCCATAGTTGTGTATAAAACGGTAGTGCTTTTAAAGTATTCCGTAATTGCACTTAAGCCACATAGTTTGCACAATCATTACAAAATAGACCCAGCTTCTCTAAAACTACTCTATTTCACTTTTTCCTCACAGNACTTAATTAATAATAACATTACATTATATTATAATCACTTAATTAATTATAACATTACATAGTTAAATGATTACTTAATTAAATGATTAAAAATTTATTTAATTATAATATTACATTATAGATTTATAGTATGATTTCTTAGCTAGTTATAATATTCCATTATAAACATTAGTACAATACTTAATTAAATGATTAGAAATTTAATTAATTATAATATTAAATTATAGATTTATAGTATGATTGTTTAATTACTTTAATTAATTGTTTGTGTTTTGGTTTTGATTGAGGAATTTTATGTAAATTGTGATGAATTGATTGAATTCAAATGTTGCGTAGAGATTAGAGGATTTATGAGTCATATTGGACAACAATGAATAAGTAATTAAAATTTGTTAGGGGTGTATTTGTAAACTTTTGAGGTATTTTTATCATTTTTTAGACTAATAGGGTGGTAATTATTTTTTAGGGTACCCAGGAAAGTATAAGGAAAAGCAAAGCAGTTGAGAAAAGAGAAATGTCGTGTTACAGAGGATTTAGTAAGCTGAAAATTGAGTCTAATCTTCTCATTAATTGAATTGAAATGTTGAAACAGATTACATATATAAGAAGCAGCTTTACTCTTTTGTTCTGCTGCTAAACCTACACTTAGTAAGAAGAAAACATAAAACGGCAGTGTATTGGACTTAAGTGAAAAACAGCCAAATGGCAGCGTATTCTTAAAGCAGCTGCATTTTCCTTTTGACTCTCACAGGTCAATATCCCCCCTCAAACAAGACCACATAGGAACCAAGGAAGGTTTTCTGTATCATTTTAGCCCTGCTTCTGCAACACTTTCACAACAGCTGTTGTTTCTGTTTCTCCAACATTTCTTAAGCAAACTGACAGCAAATCTTTAAAAACAAGAAACAGTCCATCAACATAATACTTGTTCAAATTTTTGCATCATTTTTCATAACACTCTACAGACTTTCACAATTTCTTCAAGAAACTGAAGACCAATTTCTAAACTGTTCATAACACTCACTTTGCAGACTTTCACAATTTCTTCTGTAGACTTTCACAATTTCTTCTGCAAACTTTCTCAATTTCTTCAAGAAACTGAAGACCAATTTTTGAACTTGATACAACTCTACTATCAACATTTCTAACACCATAGTAAACTTTAAGAACTTCTGCATTTCTACAGACTTTCACAATTTCTTCTGCATTTCACAATTTCTTTTGAGACTTTCACAATTTCTTTAAGGAACTGAAGACCAATTTCTGAACTGCAAACAACTCTACTATCAACATTTCTAACAACACAGTAACCTTTAAGGACTTTTGCATTCAGTCTAACTATCAACACAGTAGCCTCTCCATTTAAACCAATTGCCAACCATAATCATAAAAATCTTCTGCATTCAGACTAACTACCAACATAACATCTTCTGTATTCTTCCACAACAGACCACAATGCAGGATAGTTTATGCACCAGTTCACAAACTATGAATTTTCAACCCAAATTAACAACCAACATAGTAGCTCCTACATGATTTCACAACTCAGCAAAACACACAACAAAGTAGTTCTGCACCACAACTCAGCAACATACACAACAAAACAATTCTGCACTTTTTCAAAATTCAATAGCACACACACAACAGAGCAATTCTACACTATTTCAAAATTCAGCAACACACACACAACAGAGCAGTTCATCTTACATTGAGTTTTGCTCTATCAACACAGTAGCTCCTACATGATTTCACAACTCTGCAACACACACAACAAAGGAGTTTAACACCACAACTCAGCAACACACTCAACAGAGCAGTTCTGCACTATTTCAAAAATTCAGCAACACACACACAATAGAGCAGTTCATCTTAGTAATCATCAAATGCAGTTTTCACCAGAATGAGTTACATTCAATTTTGCTCTAAGTTTAATAAAATGGGTAGCTGATAATGCTTTAGCAAGAACATCAGCTATTTGTAACTTGGATGGGACATACTGAATTGCTACCTTTTTTGCTAATACTTGCTCTCTAATATAGTGAGCATCAATCTCAATGTGTTTGGTTCTAGCATGAAACACAGGATTGGATGCAAGCGCTCCAGCACTAACATTGTCACACCAAATGACTGGAATAGTGTGAAAATTCAGCCCCAGTTCATGAAACATACTCTCCAACCAGGCTACTTCTGTTGCCATATGAACTAAAGCCCTATATTCAGCTTCAGTGGAAGAGAGTGCTACAACTTTTTGTTTCCTAGAGCTCCATTGTATCAAGTTTGGTCCTAGGTAGACACAATATCCACTTGTGGACCTTCTATCCTCAAGATTTCCACCCTAATCAGCATCTGCATAACACTTTATATGTAGTGCATTTGCTGGTTTGAACAACAGTCCATAATCTATAGTTCCTTTGATATACCTTAAAACCCTTTTGCAAGCTTGCCATTGAAGTTCAGTAAGAGCCTGTAAAAACTTACTCAACTTGTTTACAGTAAAGCTGATGTCAGGTCTAGTAAGTGTTAAATATTGGAGTGCTCCTACAGTGCTTTTATATAGGCTGGGGTTTTGGAATAGTTTACTGTCATTAGAACTCAATTTAACTCCAACAGTCATAGGTGTCGGACAAGAATGTGCTTCAATCATTTTGGTTTTGATGAGAAGATCTGAAACATACTTGGACTGTTTGAGATGAAGACCAGCCTATGTTCTTGTTGCTTCCAGCCCGAGAAAATACTTAAGTGACCCAAGGGTTTTTAGAGCAAAATCATCATTAAGATTTCTCATTTGATTTCTAATAAACTCTCTATCTAAACTAGTAATCAATATATCATCGACATACACCAAGATATAAGTAGAACCTGAATTCTGTTGGAGGCTAAATAAGCTTGAATCTGAAACTGAATTTTTTGAATCCTTTTAGCTGAAGAGCTGTTTTCAACTTATCAAACTAGGCTCTTGGGGCTTGCTTAAGGCCATAAAGTGCCTTATTGAGTTTACAAACAGCATGTGGAAAGGACTGGTCCTCAAACCCAGGAGGTTGCTTCATATGCATAGTTTCAGTTAACACCCCATTCAGAAATGCATTGTTGACATCAGTTTGCTGCACATCCCACCCTTTTGTGACTACAAGTTTCAAGATAATCCTAATGGTGGAGGCTTTAATTACTGGACTGAAAGTTTCAAAATAATCCGGTCCAGGGGTTTGTTGGAATCCCTTAGCAACCAACCTTGCCTTATACTTCTGCAGAGAGCGATCATCATTATATTTTACTCAAAAATCCCATTTATTCCCAACTACATTCATATCGGATGATGGTGGAACAAGGGTCCGGGTTTTGTTAAGAACAAGGGCATCATATTCACATTTCATTACTACCTTCCAATTATCACTGCTAAGTGCTGCAGACACCGAAATTGGTTCTGACTCAATAGCTTTAGATCCATCAATAAGGTATGCTATGTGCATGTTATCTTGGTCAGGAGGAACAGATTGTAATTGAGCAGATGACTTAGCTCTTGTGACCATAGGATGAGTGTTAACTAGTGCTGAAACAGTGTGAGAAATAGGAGGAACACATGTTCTGACAAGGCCAGAATTAGCTGAACTACAAGGAAACTGAGAGGAGGTAAATCAACAACAAGTGGACAGTGGATTGGAGCTACAGCAGGTGGTGAGATAGTAGGTGATTGAGAAGGGTTTGATGTGTTATTTGGTGATAATTGATTAGTGCTACAGATGTATGTGGCATAGCTGGTGTAAATGTGTGTAGAGAAGAAGATTTAAATGTATTGTTTGAAGTGTTTTGATCACTGGAATTAGTAGAGTAATTATCACAATAATCAGTATGAGAATTAACAAAATTATAAGGATTCTTACCAACTGTTGCATTGTCAGAACTGGAGTTGTCTAGGGAGCAAGATACTGTAGGGGAATTAGAAGCAGCAAAGGATTTAATGACAGTAGGTTGAGCTGAAGTGTTAGTGGCAGTTGGTTGAATTGAAGGTTTAGTAGCAGCTAATTGAGTGGAAGTTTTAGGTTAAGTTGAAGAGTTAGTAGCAGTAGGTTGAGTAAACCCAAAGGGAAATGACAAAACAGAAGTATGGCTAGGAGTGTCAAGGACACACGGCTAAGGTGAAGTAGAAGAAGACTGAGATTGAGAAGAAAAGGCTGAACCATTGGTGGCAAAAGGGAATTCAGACTCATTAAATTGAACATTAGGGGTGATTACAAGCTATCCATTAGGTTTTAAGCACTTGTACCCTTTATGTATTACGCTATATCCTACAAAAGTACACTTTGTTGAATGGAAATCAAATTTATGTTTGTTAAAATTCCTAAGATAAGGAAAACAAGAATAACCAAATACTCTTAAGTTTTCATAAACAGGAACTTGATGAAATAAAGTTTGATATGGAGAGATATTCTGGATACAGCAGTAGGCATTCTATTAATTAGATAAACGATAGTTTCAAAAGCAAGCCACCAATATGACAAAGGCATAGAAGCATGAGCAAGCAAGGTAAGTCCTGATTCTACAATGTGCCTATGTTTTCTCTCACTCCTACCATTTTGTTGATGTACATAAGAACAAGAATACCTAACCGGAATTCATTGCTCAACTAAGTATGGGAGAAGAGCTTTGTATTCACCACCTTGATCAGATTACAAGTACTTAATCTTGCATCCAAATTGCCTTTCAGCAAGGTGATGAAACTTAATAAATATAGACCTTACTTCAGCCTTGGTTTTAAGGGGAAAAAACCATGTAAAACGGTTATAATCATCTAAGAATTGAACATAGTATTTAAATCCTTCAGTAGAAGGACAAGGGGCAGGGCCCTAAACATCACTGTGTATTAATTCCAAGGGAGAAGTGGCATGTGAATGAGAAATTGGGAAATTGTTTTGATGTAGCTTGCCTAATTGGCAGGCATCACAGAATATGAAGTTGGAGTTCAAAGAAGTGTTTAGTTTTAAAGGAAATTTATGTTGCAAAGTGGTTAAAATTTGATGTTGCACTTTGGAGTGTGGATGCCCCAAACGTTTGTACCAAACCATAACATCAGTGGTATGTAATTTTGCAGTTAAACAATGCATATCAAAAGCAGAAAAATGCATAGTAGAAGCAGTATTGGTGTTTCTCAAATTAGAAACAATATTTTCAGTACAAATATTAATGTCACTCAAATCAGAAATAAAACCAGGTTTATTATCAGCACATTTATTATCAGCAAGTGAAGTGTAGTTACTGATACAAGAATTAACAAAAGCATATGAACTAATAGTAACATTAGGACTAACATCAGACACTGTAGGGTTGACATTAGAAAGACTACTACTAGAACAACCTGTTTTATTACAAGAACTGAATTCAGAATTATTAACAGTATTGACATAGGCTAGTTGAAAGGGCTGTGTACTATGTTGGCCAGTTGAGGACATGTGAGGTATGAAAGAAGGCAGGATGGAGAAGGCATTTAGTTGGTGCAGGCCACCCTTAAGGTCCCCTTGCAGTAGTTTTACTCCGGTGGATTTGTCCTTGACAACACAATAGTGAGCATCAAATTCCACTATAACATTGTTATCTTTGGTGAATTTAGAAATTCTAAGTAGATTCTTTGTGATTTTAGAAACACACAAGATGTTTTTAAGATGCAAACATTTAGTTTGTAAATTGCTAGGCAGAAAGGTATGACCAGTATCGGATATTTTTAAATACTCACCATTGCCAACCTGAAGTTGATCACCTCCACTATAGTTCTTGCTGGTAGTCAGTTGATGCAGGTCTGCAGTGACATGATCCGTAGCTCTGGAGTCCGTATACCACATTGGATCAGTTGGGGCTAATGATGTAGCAATTGTTGTTTGTTGGTTTGATGGTAAAGAGTGCTGTATAGAAGTGTTGTAGTGATGATTAGAAGCAGATACAACAGGAGCTGTACCAATAAAACCTTGAGAACCAACAGTTGCAAAGTGAGCCTGATTCTGACTATGAAACTGTTAACTAGGAACTCCAAAAGCAGCATTACTCATAGTGCTAGAACCTTGCATACCAAACTGTGAAGTTGGTGAAGAACCATCCAGTTGTTGATGAACAGTTCCTGTAGAACCAAATTGTGAACTAGGAGCACTAATTTGTGAGCCAGCGGAGCCAAGTTGCTGAAAATTTGAACCAACAATGCCAAATTGAGAACCAGCAGTGCTAAAGGAAGAACCATAAGGATGTGCATTATGTGATTGACCACTATAAGAGTGTGCATTATGTGGCTGATAGGGCAGTTCCTCATAGTAAGAGATAGGCTGCTATGACACATTTCCAACTGGAGATTGCACCATGCTTGTATAAGTAGAACTGTATCTGTGATAGCATCGGCTCGCTGAGTGTCCTGCTTTATTACACAATTGGCAGATGAGTCTTCCTTTTCCAGTGCCTCTGCCCCTTCCTCAGCCATAAAATGTTCCTCCACTTCCAAAAGGCCGATTGTTATACACATGAGGATTGTAGATTTGAGGGTGAGATGTAGGTATAATAGGAAGTTGGGGATAATTGGGCTTACCTAGAGATATTAGAGAGGGTATGCCATTGTGAACAGGAACTTTATCAGGTTGGTGACTTGTAGTATCAGTTTTTGAAGGGATACTAGTGTTGTTGATAGGATTACCAGTTGAGGCAATGTGAGCTGAACAGTTATACAAGTCGACTGAATTGAATTTCTCTAGTCGAATTTCATACTTTTGAAGTAAAAATTGGGCTTCCTGAAGTGTAACTAAGTCAAATTTTGACTCAATCCTGGAAGTGAGGTTTACTACTACTGCATCAAATTCAGGGCCAAGTCCGTCCAGGACATATTGTAAAATATCCTCATCAGCTATTATTAAACCACTGGCAGACAAACTTTCTGCTATCTCCTTCATCTTCTTAATATAGTCACCTACACTTAGATTGCCTTTTTGTGTTGTCTGAAGTAGGTTTTTGAGGTGCAAAGCTCTAGCTTTAGAATTAGTAATGAATTCATTTTTTAGGGCAAACCATATCTCAGTAGAGGTTTTACATTTCGACACAAATCCAAACATACTTTCTGAGATTGACGCTAAGAGCCAACTCACTAGGAACTTATCAGTTCTTTTCCACATTATGTAGGCAGGATTCAATTTTTCATCAATCGAAACACTACTCGCTCGTACTATATTACCAACTTGACCTAACTCTTGTTCAATAGTAGAATCAGAAATTAACAAAGGTGAAGGACAGGAAACTCTACCGAGAAGATGTTCTTCGAGTTCGTGTGAACCAACAGTAGACAGAACTTGAGAGCTCCAGAAACGATAATTTTTCTGAGTAAGCTTCTGATTTATGACTTGTAAGCTAACAGCTGAAGCCGAAGCAGTGCGATTAGAAGATTGCTTCAACATTTCGTCAGAATTGTTAAGGGAGGTGGAGGAATTCACCATTGACACAAGTCAGTAGCTTTGATACCATATAAGGAAAAGCAAAGCAGTTGAGAAAAGAGAAATGTCATGTTACAGAGGATTTAGTGACCTGAAAATTGAGTCTAATCTTCTCATTAATTGAATTGAAATGTTGAAACAGATTACATATATAAGAAGCAGCTTTACTCTTTTGTTCTGCTGTTAAACCTACACTTAGTAAGAAGAAAACATAAAACGACAGTGTATTGGACTTAAGTGAAAAACAACCAAATGGCAGCATATTCTTAAGGCAGCTGCATTTTCCTTTTGATTCTCACAGGTTAATAGAAAGGAACCAAAACCTGCATTTTAGGTTTCGGTTCCTTGAATTTAAGAACCTGCATTATGCAGTTTTGGTTCTGATTCCTTTTTTTGGGAGCCTACACTATGTGGTTCCGGTTTCGGTTCTCCTGAAAAATGCAGGGTACCCGGAACCGCTCACCCCTAGTGGAAATCTAAAGAAACATTTCAATTTATAGTAGGCCTTATTGGAATTTCTTACCTGCCACACTATAACCCACAAAATAATGCCCTTAGAAGGGTTTAAGAGAAACAAACCCTCAAACTGAGCTTAATAGGTTTTTCTGAAGCGTTGAAAGCCTTTAAAACCCCTTTTGTTGAGTTGATTCCTTGGTTAGACCCATTTAGCCTTATTGGGCTTCCTTGGCAAAAATGGGCATCAACAATTTTATATCATATCAATAGTCAAAGCTTTGACTACAATATTAATATTCTTAAGTGCATGTGTTCAATTTAATCTAGTAATTTTATCAAAATGATATATAAATCCTAGATAAATTTATAAAAAAATTTGTAACAACTATTTTATAATTATATAATACTTTTAATAATATAATGATAGTTATCATTTTAATGTTCAAAGCTTTGAACACTTCTATATTACTTTTCTAAAACGTACATTCTTTTATCTAATTATTTATGTAATTAATAAAATAATAACTAGATAAAATTTTTAGAAAATTTGTGACAAATTGTTATAATTATATGATATCACCTGCCTAGTTGTTTTTATAATGATAGTTATCATTTCAATGTTCAAAGCTTTGAGCACTTCTATATTAATTTTTTAAAACGTACACTCTTTTATCTAATTGTTTTATGTAATTAATAAAATAATAACTAGATAAATTTTTTAAAAAATTTGTGACAAATTGTTATAATTATATGATATCACCTGTCTAGTTGTTTATATAATGATAGTTACTAATACAATAGTCAAAGCTTAGACCATTTCAATAGTACTCTCATTAAATGTTTTTTCTTTGATCTACTAATTTTATGTAATTAGTATAATAATAACTCAATAAGATTCTTAGAAAGTGGTAATAACTTATTATAATTATATAATATTACTTTTTTAAATTAATAATAAATAGTGAAGTTATCATAGATTGTCCGAGTAGAACCGGAATTGATGGCCCAGTTCCACCAGTACAAGCAACCAGAACTGAACCAGGAACCGAAACCAGAATCGAAATCCAAGTACTCAGGTTGGAACCGGTTTGAGAACCAGGACTTAATTGAAATTTAAAAAAAATGGGAGCTCTTTTGTAATTTTACCTTTTAAATAACAATTTAGGGTTTAGGAATTGAGGATTGGGGAATATTGAAATTTTTTGTTAAGAGAGAAGAAGAAGAAGAAGAAGAAAGAGGAAAATAAAGAGATGGAAGAAAATAGAGAGACAAAAAAGAGAGGAGAAGTGAAGAACTAGAAAAAAGAACATAATGGAAAGAAAGAGATAGTAAAGCAAGGTAGCGATTGTATCTAGTAACTTGATGGCGACGTGTTACATGTTCAACAAGGATGACTGTATTGGCTCCGATTGGAAATGGCAATGGGTTGAGAAGAGGAACTAGGGGAATGATGGAAGACAAGAGAGAGACAAAAAAGGGAAGAGGAAGTGAAGAAACAGCAAAAAGAAACAGAATAGAAGAAAAGTGAAGAAACATAATGGAAAGAAAGAGATGGTAAAGCAAGGCGGCGACAGGATCTGGTAGCTTGACAACAAAGTGTTACACATTCGGGAAGGACAGCGGTGTTGGCTTTGATAGGAGATGGCAACGGGTTGAGTAGAGGAATTGGGGGAAATAAAATATGTGATGAAGACTTTGGGTTGTAATTTTCAGGAATAGCACACCATCTGGTTTCTACCATTTCAACAATTATGACTTCTGGTTTAGGGTATGTCAAAACCCTAAACTTAACTATAGGTTCATGGTATGTCAAAACCCTTAAGTTAATCTTTATCTGAATTGTCAATCAATACAATGGAATGTGTCATCATGAAACTCCTTTTTCATATGACTATTTTGTACTCTGGCCAGAGATTTCCTTTTTCCAATTTTTATTGACAATCATTTGGGAACTCGGGACCAAACCATTTCGAGTCAATAGATCCCATCTTGATCATCACTTGTCCACGCACGTGATAACATATGATCAAACTAGCTTCTTACATAAGATATGACTAGTCTCATGTATGTACACCATATGAATCATATGCATCATATGTCGAGTCCAACCGTGATGTCTCAAGTCTAGGGATTAGTGGTACACTAATATGATCCTACGATGTATCATTGACAACATTTTAAATGTCCATGTGATTCATCGTAATCAGTCATATTCGATAAATAGTTCACCAACCTTTTAGCCATGCTAATGCCCTAGTGATATACCTCTTATAATCACCCATACTAATACCATCACATGATATTCAATGGAGGCATTCAACATGCCTATTATGCAATGTTATTGCCCAATTAACATTACTAACGTAGGGAATGCTTCGATGATTTGATATTCTAAAGATCCGTATCATCCAGACATTTCACATGCTTTATAAATAGTATAAATGAAGCAGTAAACAACATGTGAAATCAGAACTCTTTCTTCCATTCTTAAAAGAATATTTACAAGATATAATGTCTTGAAACTGACAACACGGTTGGTTCCTATGGCATACACTAACATTATATACACCCGATATTCGTTGAAATTTGATTTCCGTGTTAGAACTTATTAAATTAGGTTTTAATTTAAACTTTTCCAATACTGGTGTCCATTTATTTTTGGACACAAATCACTATGGTTGTGGTTATATTTCTGATGGTTTTATTGTACTTGACATTGATTACAATTATAGTAATGCTTGTTTTTCCTTCACTACATCTTCTAATAGTGATGATGTGAATGTATGGCATGCACGGCTTGGCCATATTGGCCAACAACGAATGAATATACTAGCAAGACAATGTTAGAGTAGATGCCAATCAATTATTGTAGAATTGACTCTTTGTAATAATGTTCATTAATCAATAAAAGACATTTTATTCTATATCGCATAAATCATTATTATTGCAATATGTATTGATATATGTCCTTAGAATGGTAGAACCGTGACGAGGGTATCAAGTGTTTCAAATCTTGATAGTGAGAATCCTATAAGCACATATGGTGGCCATTCTAGAAACGTCCGTAGCCCTAGTATTATTCTGAAGTAAGGGCATAGATAATACGGTAAGGCTATCATAATGTTGAATGATCTTGTCGAAAGGCAGTGACTGATCTCACTTGTCAAGGTTGTTTGGTGACAACCTGGTGCAACACATGGGTGCTTGCTATAGGCGGATATACCGCAACAAGTTCACTAGACTGACCCACTAAAGGATTCCATATGGATGGTAACCCTAGTGTCCACGGAACAAATCCTCTAACGAATGGTGGTGCATGTGATCCTTAGACTTGAGATCACCAGAGCGCCTTATGCACCGATTGGTATAGTTTGACACTAGCCTAATGCAGTTCTATTCGAAGCTGTCAATACGGTGGTGATTGGCTACATCGAGGAGTGTATCAAGACTATGGTGGATCGACAAAGGATTCATCACTCCCGGGTACGAGGGAAGTTATCTCACAGTGCATTTCAGTATATGGCAATGACACTAAAACTATGGCCACAGTAGGATTGAGTTATTGCTCTATCCAGTTTATAATACAGGTCATTGGTCTAAAAACTGAATACATAATATCGAGAGTAACCGAAGGTTGACACTATTTCTATACCTTCGTCTCGTCAAGGTAACGGATGATGAAATGATCGAATTGTACGGTAACCATATCATTGACAGGTAGCTACTTTGCTGAATCTGAATCTATCGGGTGGTCATGATGTCTTGCTAGTGGCCAATCTTGGTATGTGTATTAGTGAGACGATTAATTGGTGTTAATCGCGATACTATACACTGCTGGTATGATTAGGAGCCTATGGGTCACACATATAGAAGATGATTTAAGACTCAGGAAGAAAGAATGGTGTTTTCGTCTTTTTAGGTGAAAGCGTATTTTGGTAATTTCACAGTGCAATTAAATTTGCTAAGGTCGTAGCCTTTATTTAATTTATTAGAAAAATTAAATAAGTGAAATTACGTTTAAATATGTGTTCGCATATATTTAATTAAATCATCATTATTGTTAAATGTTAATGTATAGATTAAATATATATTAATAGATTTTAATTGAGATAATGATGAAATAAAAATAAAATATCTAATTGGGGGTGTTTGGTAACATGGGGTGTTTGGGTTGGAGCCCAAGCCTATTCCATATGGGAATAGGGCATTAAAGTAACACTATAAAAGAAAAGTGTTATTTGTAAAATATATAGATTTTTCATTAGTTCAATTTTTCTTTGAAAAACACAAACACAGTAGCCCCATTCTCTCTCCCACGGCAGATTCATTTTTGCCAAAAATCAATTTCATTGATTTTTCTTCTTGACCTTAAAGCTAAGGAGGATCTAGCAAATCCCTCCTTAGTTCTTTGTGATTGTCTTCGTGTGGACTACGTGGGTTCGATCCTACACTTGGGTTGGTAGCAAAACGTTCATTGACAAATTTGGAAGAGCCTCCAAACGTGCGTATGTTTCTAAACTCATGATTAATTTCAGCAAATTTCTATTTTAATATAAACTGTAAAATTGTACCTTTGATCTTGGCTCAATGGGAACGATCCTTGTTATTATGATTTTGTTTTTTCGCTACATATATGGACCATTTCCTAACAGAGAAGGCTTGTTAGGAACCTTAACAAAAGTAGACTTGTCTACTTGTGAACATTGTCTAGCTGGAAAAACAGCAAGAAAACCATTTGGAAAAGCGATAAGAGGTGAAGTTCCATTGCAATTAATTCATTCAAACATATGTGGTCCAATGAGTGTGAGGGTTAGACATGGGGCTGTTTATTTCATCACATTTATAGTTGATTTCACCCAATATGGTTATGTCTTTTTAATCTCTCATAAATCTGAAGCTTTAGAATGCTTTAAGAAGTTTAGAAACTTAGTTGAGAATAAATTAGATAAAAAGATAAAATTTCTACGAACCGATCAAGGTTGTGAACATCTATCTGATTAGTTCATAAATTTTTGTAATGAAATGGGAATAGAATGTCAATTAACTATTCCAAGAACTTTGTAATAGAGTAGTGTTGCAGAAAGAATAACAGAACCCTACTTGAGATGGTGAGGTTTATGATGGAATAAGTAAATTTGTCCATCACCTTTTGGGGTGATGCCTTATTGACTGCCACTTATATACTGAACCGAGTACCCTCTAAATCTATTACTACTACACCATATGAGTTATGAACAAATCAAAAACCCGATTTAAGTCTCCTAAAACCATGGGGATGTGCTCCCTATGTTCATGACCCTTCCCATAAATATGGAAAATTAGGTCCAAGGGGGAAGAAACGTATCATCATAAGATACTTAGAACATTCAAAGGGACACTTCTTCATAGGAGAACAAAAAAGTGGTAGCATCATTGAGTTTGAATCACGAGATGTCACATTCTTAGAAACTGATTTTCCTAGGAAAGGAAAGATAGGTCAAGACTTGTTTCTATATGAAACACAAGACCAAGGCAATTCTGTTGTCGAAAACCAGTTGATTATACTACATCCCAGTGGGAGCGATATGGAAGTTGATAAATCAGTTTTAGATCCTCCATCATTCCTACTGACGATCCGACTATGATAGTTGGTCCAAGTGGGAGTAACACCAATCAATCTCCAATACGTTGATCAAACAAGAAATAAGTTCCACGTTGACGATTTGAGATTGAAGGGGGAATTTTTCTAGTTATTCCATAAGATGAAGAAGAGCCAAGGAATGTAAATGAGGCTCTCAAATGCCCTTTTAAGGAAAAATGGATGAAAACAATAGAAGAAGAAATGGAGTCTATGAAATCAAACCAAGTATGGGAATTGGTTGATTTACCGAAAGGATGCAAAGCCATTAGGAACAAATGGGTTCTCAAAATCAAGCATAAAGCTAATGGCAATATTGAAAGATACAAAACTCGCTTAGTTGCGAAGGGGTATACACAACAAGAAGGAATAGATTATGAAGAAACGTTTTCACCTATTGTGTGGTTTACCTCAATCTGACTCATTCTAGCTATAGTTGCTAACATGGATCCTGAATTGCATCACATGGATGTAAAGACTGCTTTTTTTAATGGAGAATTACAAGAAGAAATTTATATGGAACAACCAATAGGTTTTATTAGAGAAGGTCAAGAACACAAAGTGAGTAGACTTTTAAAGTCAATTTATGGCCTCAAGCAGTCCTCAAGACAGTGGTATATTCGATTTCATAATGCAATAATGTCGTATGATTTCAAAATGATATATGAAGATCACTGTGTATATACAAAGAGATCCACTAACAAATTTGTTATATTATCATTATATGTTGATGATATACTTATAGCTGGAAATGATAAGGGATTTGTCAATGAAATCAAAGGATGGCTATTATCTCATTTTGAGATGAAATATATGGGTGAAGCTGCATATATTCTTGGAGTCAAGATTTCAAGAGATCGCTCAAGGAAATTAGCATATCTTTCACAAGAACCATACATTAAGAAAATTCTTGAACGATTTCATATGCAAGATTGTAAACCCATAGACAGCCCTATTGTGAAAGGCAAGACTTTGAGTCGTAAATTGTGTCTGAAGACTCCACAAGAAAAGGAACAAATGAAGAATGTTTCTTATACAAGTGATGTTGGAAGTCTCATGTATGCCATAATATGCACAAGACCTGACATCTGTTATGCTGTTAGGTTGGTAAATAGATATCCGTCTGACCTAAGACAAGCACATTGGAAAGCAGTGAAGAGAATCTTAAGATATCTAAAGGGAATAGTTGATTACTTGTTATGTTATCAAGGAAATAATTTACACTTGAGAGCTGCACTAATGTTGATTGAGGAGGAGATTTAGATGAAAAGAAATATACTTCCAGATATGTTTTCTTACTAAACGGTAGGGCCATATCTTGGAGCAGTAAGAAACAATCATGTATAGCCTTATCTATAATGAAGGCTGCGTTTGTAGCACTTTCAGCTGCAGTGCATGAAGTCATTTGGTTGAGACAGTTCATGAATCATTTGGGAATAATTAATATTGCTATTGAACCAATGAGAGTAAACTGTGACAGTTAAGCAGCAATAACATAAACTAAAGATCCCAAATATCATGGTAAAACGAAACATATAGTTATCAAATACAATTTTATGCGAGATTTGGTGGCACAAAAAGAGGTGTGCATGAAGTACATATCTACGCATAACATGGTTGCAGATCCATTTACAAAGCCTATACCAAGAGATACATTTAATAGACATATTAGATTTTTAGGCTTACATAGATGTTGAATGTACTCATATTTTAAGATTTCCCAAAAATGTTCATGTTTATCTTATCAATATTAAATAACAATATTGTCAATGCTCAATTTCGTTTATTTTGGAACATACATGAAGGAGTATATATATATAATTATCAGAATTTATCACTTTATCTATCTAATTGCCAGATTAGAGTTCAGATGAATTAAAAGTATATAAAGTGAACTCAAGTTAGACATTAGGTATGTCTGAACTAAAATATGTACGACATTTACAATAAAAAAAGAGACGTGCGCTCCATGGGAAAGGAGTAAGTGCTGTAGCTTGTGATTCATACCACATGCGCAAAATATTGACCAAGAGGGTAATGAAAGTCAAAATCTCACCTTTAACATTGTGTGAGACCCTAAGATTTTAAGAACAAAATCTCATAGACTACCCTTATTACTCTATTCTGTTTCTTAAAAACCTTATTTAATGATTGTTGTCTTAGAGTGTTGCTAAAAGATTAAGATAAATTCAATTTGCTGGGACATTTCTAGAAAATTAAATTAAATGAAAGTTGCAAGAATCGAGAAAAGAGGAAGATTAAAATTTTGGATTATCACACTATAATCATGTGTATTCATTGGTCGACCAATTATGTTTTTTTTTTTTTTTTATGTAAAGAAAAAATATAATTATGAATACAACAAATGTTTATTATAAATGAGATTGTTAGAGGAAAATGTGATAAGTAATCTAGGGTATTGCATACAACATAAAAACCAAGTTTTGCAATTCGAGAAGTTATATATTCCTAACATATATATGACTAATATGCTTTCGATGTATGCATGGTCACATGACATATTTACTAATGTATGAATCTTAAAGAAGCACAGAGAAAAATAGCCTCATCATGTGTGAGTAGGAGATATTAAATATGGGTGGGACACCCATAATGGGACCCACCCAAAGTATGTTGCATGTGGAAACTACCAAAGGTAGTTACCACTTAAAACTGTAGTAGTTGCCAGGGCAACTGCTGCATATATAAAACAAGAAGTCTTCCTTTTTAGAATGACGACTTCTTCAATTTATTAAACTATCTAATACACAAAAGAATACAGTGGTTTTCTCTCTCAACATACACTTTTGCTTCAGAGTTAAGGAAATGAGGTATTTATGTTGTGAATCTCTTTATTGCAGTTTATTTAGTAGTGTGATTGCAATAATGACATGTTGATCATCTTGGGATGAATTAGAAATTACGTATTTCTTAATTTTGTAACATACCTTTTTCATGATTAGTTTCGGAGCGTGGAATATCAGCGGCCTAAACGACCCCATCAAGCAAAAAGAAGTGAATCATTTGATTGCAGTTAATAAACTCTTTATGTTGGGTGTACTTGAGAGTAGAGTTAAAGCTGAGAATAAGGATTTTTTGATGAAGAAAATTTTATGTAGATGGCATATGGTGGATAATTATAGCTCTTCTAACCAAGGTCGCATTTGGGTGGGTTGGAAAGTTTCTAGATGTGCAGGTCATTCACACGTCGGTTCAATCAATCCATTGTCAAGTAAACACCTCATCCACCATCTGAGCAGCTCTATCTTTGGAGATACAAGGATGAATGAGATCCTCGACACCTTCAAAGGAGATCACTAAGACTATCTTTGAGCTCCCCTTGGATAAAGCTCGAAGCTCCGATGGTTTTGGTTCTTTCTTTTACAAGTACACTTAGTCGATTGTTGGTAATGACAATGTTGAAGCTACAAAGAATTTCTTCAAATTTGGATGAATGGTAAGACAAGTTAACTGCATGATTATTGCTTTAATTCCTCAATGTTCTAACCCTTCTTCTTGCAAAGATTTCAAGCATATATCTTGCTGCAACAATATATATAAATGCATTGTGAAGATTATTGCAAACAGAATCAAAGGAATTCTTCCTAAGATTATTAGCCCTGCTTAAGTTGCCTTTGTTAGAGGTAGGAAGATTAGAGATAACATCCTCCTTTGCCAAGAGCTCCTTCATAATTATAACGGGCCTTTGGCCAAAATCAAAAGATGTGTAGCCAAGGTTGACCTCATGAAAGCTTATGACTTAGTGCAATGGAGTTTTCTTCTTTTTATCCTCGAAGGTTTTGGTTTCCCGGACAAGCTGATCTAATGGATTGAGGTGTGCATCTCTACTCCAAGATATTCTCTTGCTATTAATGGGGAGCTTTGTGGCTTCTTTGCGAGTTCTAGAGGGTAAGGCAAGGACACCCTATGTCCCCCTATTAGTTTGTTCTTGTCATGGAAGTTCTTTCTCGTCTCCTTGAGAAAACTATGACAAATCCTTCTTTCAAATACCATTGGAGATGTAGTAAGGAGAAGATTACCCATTTGTACTTTGCAGATGATATTATGCTCCTTAGCCGTGTGGATGAAATCTCACTTGGGCTCTTTAAACCTGCTTTGGACAGAATTTGGTATATGGTTTGGTATGCATGTAATGATGAAAACCCCTCTAAAAGTACCCTTTTCATTTTAGGAGTGGATAATGATATGAAACAAAACCTTTTAAAAGTGCTCAATTTTGAATAAGGTAATTTGCCTGTCTCCTACTTGGGAATTCCTTTGATTACAAGAAGATTAAGATATGGGGACTTTAAGCCTCTCTTGGAGAAGATCTTATCTCAGATTAAATCTTGGCGGAGCCAATTTCTTTCCTATGCGGGGAGATTAATGTTGATCAAAGTTGTTCTTATTATCATTCAAGTCTATTGGTCTTCTATCTTCATTCTCCCTTCTAATTAAAGTCCGCCTGGAGATCGAGTCTACCTTAAGAGCCTTTCTTTGGGATAATATCGATTTGGAAATTTCAAAAGTCAAGGTGGCTTGGGATATTGTTTGTGCTCCTAAGGAGGAAAGGGGTTTAGGCATTATGCGCATTGGTGATTGGAACAAGGCTGCCATGTTGAGACACATTTAGATTTTATCTCAAACTAATAGGCAATCTATTTGGACTTCTTGGATTAATAAATATCTTTTTAGGGGAAAATGCTTTTGGGAGGTTGTCATCCTGAATTCTTGCTCTTGGGCTTGGAGACACATCCTTAAGCTTAGAAGTAAGATTATACACTTGATTAGGAGTGTGGTGGGTAATGGAAAACTAACCTTTTTATGGTTTGATAATTGGCACCCTAAAGATGTATTGAAAGAATCCTCTGGGGATAGAGATATTAGTGATTTGGGCTTGGGCATTAATGCTAGAGTGGAGAAAATAATAAGGGAAGATTCTTGGAGATGGCCGAGTGCTAATTCTTGGGAACTTTTGGAGATCAAGAATTCGATTAACTTCCATCCTAGCACTTGTGAAGACAAGATTATTTGGATCCAAAACCCATCAAAGTCTTCTTCCATGGACTGCTATAAGAAGAAGACTTGCTACTCAAGACAGATTGATGCAATTTGGGATGATTAATGGTATGTCTTGCTGTCTATATAGTGCAAGAGTTGAGTCCTTGGATCACTTGTTTTTTGGCTGTCCATTCACCTTGAAGATTTGGATTCGTATTCTCTACCTTTGCAATTTGAGTTACCGAGCTTCCCCTTGGCTTACCTTTATATCTTCCTTGGCTCATAGATGAAAAAGTAACAAGCTGCGTTTTATTCTTGGTAAGTTAGCCCTTGGTGTCACGATCCACATGTTATGGAGGGAAAGAAACGAAAGAAGATTCAAAGGTAATTTTAGAGATGCCATCTCTATCAAAGATTATGCGATTTCTCCTGTTCGATACCGTGCTATGGATCTGAAGAAAGTTGAAGATTCAGTTGATAGTAGGAACCTTGCTATGGAGTAGAGTCTGCCTGACTCTATTTTACTTTGATGCTTTGGAGTAGCTAGCCTCGACCACTCTCTGTCCCTTCCTGGGGTTTGATTGTTAAGTGTTTGTAGGCCGTGTTTAGGCTATTTGGATTGTTTTTATTTTAGCCCTAGACTCTTGGTATGTCCAATTATGGGACTTTTGTTGCTGTACTCCTTTTAGAGAGTAGTTTGCTTCACTTCCTATTTCCAGGGCTGTCCAGTAGCAGATTATTTGTTGCCTTATGAAGTGCCCTTCTTTTTTTGGTTTATAAAAGCTTAATTACCAAAAAAATAAAAAAATAAAAAAAAAAAAAAAAACACTATTGAGAGGTTTTAATAAACTTGAAGTAGAAGAAAATCTGCTTCAGTTCATTTTATAAAGATAGATGAAAGCGGCCAACTCTTTTAGGGTAATGGATAATATTGTTACAAGGGAAAAGTAGAGTGTTCAACAGCAATAAGACTTAATAAATATAAAAATTGCCATGGTGTCCTCTTTCACGTAAAATCCTGGGCCTACCACTGGTTAGAGGCTTAGAACCCTTAAGTACTTGACACCCTAGTTAGTAAATACTAGTATGATAAAAAAAGGGTACGGGAATTTTACGGGTACAATACGGCAAACGGTGAAAAATACATTTCTAAAAATTCGGCCATAAAATTCGGATACAGGAAAAATACGATACGGGTATATACGAGTTTAATACGGTGCATTGTCAATAATATGTTTTAAAAAATACTGCAATATCGATCTTAGTTTTAACATTTTTATGGACTACCTGGTTAAAATCAATATAATATTTCAAATGCAAAGTATTCAATTAACCAATAACACAAATACCCAATATATAACTGATATTCAAATTATAGTCTCCAGACTTAAACACAATATTTAGCCAAGATTCAACTATAGTGTCAAATCAAACACATAAGTCATAACAAAACCAAAATTCAAAGTCGAATAAGAGCTCCAAACAAATAAAATACACAAATAATACAACCAAGATTCAAATTATAGTTTGTAACAAAAACTCACAAAGTACATAAACAACAATAAGTCAATAACAACTCAAAAAAGAGCATCGTCCAACCAAGCAATGTCATCATTATCCATTAAGTCATCCATGTAACCCTCAACTGTTGGTGTAGAATTAGCATCTTCGTCCATATGAATTTCTTCATATTCATAGTCTGGAAGCTCCCCCAATTTCTCAAGATCTATAGGTTCCAAGTCACGACTCATCATGGAAGTGAATTTATCCATCATCATAGTGTTCATCCTAACATACACAAGAGTGTCTAGAATTTCATGTGACAACCTATTCCATTTTTTTGTTTGAGCAGCTTCAAAGGCACTCCAATTTCTCTCACATAATGAAGCGCTACAAGGTTGACTCAGAATTTGAATGGCATACTTCTTGAGCACAGAAAGATCATCCCCATTGTAATCCCACCATATTCTTGCAAATGACATAAAAAACTTTCTTTAATATAAAGAGAGATGCAATGTATAGAAAAGATATTGAAATTTTTTAAAACACTTACGAGGATGACTTGTTTGTAACATCGTTTTTGCCATTGCAGTAAATAAGGTAGCTAGCCTACTACGATACAACTAAACCTCTCTCATAAATGGATGCTTTTCTTCTATTAGAAGCAGGTTTTCATGAATGATATTGATGCCATCTTTCATCTCCCTATCCTCTCTAAAATTTTGTGAGAAAAGATAAGATGGATTGAGAAAGGCAGTTGCAACATGTATAGGATGAATGATGTTGTTGACCTGACGATTCTCAAACAATTCCCAAATTCTCTCATACTTGCTTGCCTCACTATTACATCTTTCTTTGATTGCAACTTTTGCCCTCGTCATTGCTTCATATAAGTAACTAGCAGTAGATCCATCACCATCAACCAAACTAAGAACTCGAACAAATGGCTCAATAGTTTTTATAACCTCCCTTCCTCTAGCCCAAAAATCACTCTGAACAATTTCAGTGACCCTTTTACCTGATTCGGTCTTACAATAATCAAAACCCCTCCATTCAGATGAAGCAACAAAGAGTCGAAGTTCATTCTCCAAATCCAACACAGATTGAAGCATTAAAAAATTTGAAGCAAATCTTGTGGCACAAGGTTGTCTCAATTGTCTATCTTTGGTGAGCTATTTCATTGCTGCATGAAGAACTGTGTATCATGTCATGAACATAACTATTATTCTTGCTTCATCTATGGCAACTTTTACCCAATTAACTTCTTCATATATGTCTTTCAAAAGAAGTTGAATTCCATGAGCAGCACACCTCGTCTTATACATTTGAGGATACAGTCCAGTGAGCATGTCACCAACAGATGTGAAATTGCTACCATTATCAGTTATGAATTGCACAACATGTTCTTGTCCAATTGATTCAATCACAGAAACAACAATTTCTTTAAGATAAATCCCAGTTTTTCTTTCTCGAGAAACATCCAATGATTTTATAAACACTGGACCACTAGGTGAATATGCCACAAGATTAATGAAAGATCGGTGCCTTATATCAGTCTATATATCAGGCATTATAGTCCAACCAGATCCAAATGTCTCCCAAGAACGCTTCACCATAGCAACATACTCATCAACACCTTTTCTAGATTCAGGAATTAACTTAGTTCAAAGAGTTGAATAAGATGGAAGCTTGTATGTTGCACCATATTCCGCCACTACCTTAACAAATTCTCCAAAAGCACCAGTTTGAACAATATTAAAAGCGATATTTTTCACCACAAAACACTTAGCAAACATTTTATCAACAAACTCCTTGTCTTTTTTCTTATTCATTTCTAGTAAAGATGCTTGACTTTGACATCTTTGGCTACCCTTAGAAAGTGGTGAAAATGGCGAATCTGTTACATCCTCATGATCATTAGAGTTTAAAGCAGTAGAAGAACCGGCTGAACTTTTTAATTTTTTGTTACTTCCACTTCTAGACATAGCTAAGAATGCACATGATTGTG
Organism: Pistacia vera; assembly: GCF_008641045.1. Classification (NCBI taxonomy): domain Eukaryota; kingdom Viridiplantae; phylum Streptophyta; class Magnoliopsida; order Sapindales; family Anacardiaceae; genus Pistacia; species Pistacia vera. Next base: position 405,600 of record NW_022196419.1, read on the forward strand.
TCTCATGATTGACTTTACTACAAATCTCAACATCACGGCCAGTAATTCCTGACAAGTTTGCTTTAATTCTGTAAGCCCCACCACTAAATACTTTTTGACAAAATTTACATTTCCATTTATTCCCTTGGAGCTCCTCAACATGCTCCCAAATTTTATCTTTTTTTCGTACCATATTGGTTTGACTCTATATTTACAAGAACATAAAAGAGAACATCATCAAATACAAATGGAAAAAAGATTGATAAAAATTAATATTAAGTAGTAGCTTCTTTTCACATTTAATTTCTTCTTTTTAATCATCACTTTTTCTTACATTCATTTAAAAGCAAAATTAGGCAATCAAATACAAATACAATCAAATACAAATATGTTATTTCAAATAATGGAAATGAGAATGACTTCATTCTTTTTCTCATTCTTTCCACATTTTCACCACTGAAACTTAAGAATGATGAAGTTTATATAGTGATTTCTTCAATCTTTAAATCAATTCTTTAATGGTGCATGCATGAAGTTTCCTGTCTTTGACAAGTTCATTTTACGTATTTTAGGTAATATGTATATATGTTGAAAAAAATAAATAGTGGTAAGTGGGAACCCAACTGCCTTTACGATGTCCATTAACATTGTACAACTAGAGCAAGTTCCTTGAAGCAGCCAATTTTATTCAACAAGAACAACTCTAGTAACATAAAAAGAAATATTTAGAGTCTTACTTCCGAAAATTTACATTCTAGAGCTTTTAATGATCTGATTATTCAGATGTAGTTTAATAATTTATGATAAAAATCTATTATCTTTGTTATAATTTCATCCAATATCTACCGATCATAAGTTTTTACAAATAAATAAAGAAAAGATTATTCCATTCATTTGTCATACATAAAAAGAGTGGACCTCGCAGACAACGAATTAGCATGTTTCTCATGTACCCTTTGTTGATATATGTTGCAATAATTGAACTCTTTAGGCGAAAACTCCAAAGAATAGAATTACTAAAGCTGCATGACCTGCGCCACTACACACTAGCTAGTCAATAGTCATTGCAATAATTGAACTCTTTAGGCCAAAAATCCAATGAATATGCCTACTAAAGATGACTTGCGTCACTACACATAGCCAGTTAATAGTTACAGGGTCACACAGACTTTGGGTTTGTTCGTCCTCAACTTAACTAGCAATCACAAAGGGTTCTATTTTTAGAATACTTAAAACAGCTTCATACGTACTCTATGAGAAGGGTTGTCTTGTTTACATAAAACACCATAATTCTAACCTGCAAAGTGATAATGCGATTCTGGTGATCATCTTCTCATCCATCTTATTATATCTGAGTCTAAGACACAGGAGATCTAAGACAAATTTGGGATATTGGTTTTATAGAGTTTACTTGGTAAAAACTCATATCAGGAGGGAATTCTGATTCGAAAAACATTTGGTCGGTGTTATGAGGAAGCTACCTAGATTCAATGAGTAGAAGGTTTGAAATATTTATTCAAAAAAGCATACTTGATATTTTTAAAGAATTATTTATTTTCGGACAGATATGCCATCTAAAAAATAACTAGCAAATTTCTAGCATAAACCAACCTAATGCGCCAACATTTCCTTCCCTCTTTTACAAACAAGCGTTACATTCTCCAACAACAAAGCAATCACCACAATACTTTGTAAAGACCACAGTAACAAATACAAATATAACTCTCACAAGCATTTCATCAAACATGTTTCAAACAAATCCATCAATCCACCAACATAACAAATCCATCAATCCACTAGCCCTTACTACTACTACTACTCACAAGTCACACCAACAAAAACACAAGCAATCAACCAATGAGATTCAAAGAGAAGAGAACAAGTGTCAAGTGTGTACCTTGAAGTCCCGAACTTGAAGTTGAATCCTAGAAGAAGAGAACAAGAGATGAAGAAGAGCTGAAAACGTGAAGAACTGAGGAAGAAAAGTTGAAGAAGAACTACAGAAGAAGAAGAACCGAAACTGAGGAAGAAGAACTGAAGAAGAAATGAAGAAGAGAAAGATTTGTTTTAATTTTTAGTCAAACCCCACTAAACGACGTCGTTTTGGGGGGGTGAGTATTTGTTTTTTTTTTTTTTTTTTTTTTTTGCAATTATTCGCGAATAATTTGCAAATTATACGGGTCTCCTTATTATACGCGTATAATTCGGAAGATTTTACAAAATACGTAAACGTGCGTTTTATACGCGAATTATACGGTTGTTCATACAATTCGCTTATAAAACGCGTTTTTACTAACTAGGCTTGACACCAACAAGCCGAATATTTCCTTCTTATTAAATCAAATCAACTAATTTTGCTGGAAAAAAAACTGAAATTTTCCATAAAAATCAGAAAGAGTTAGTATTTTAATTTTCTGTAGTTAGTTTTGTTAGTTGTTAAGCATATTAAAGTCAAATACAAGAAGTTTTATTATTCAGCTTTAGGAAGTTAGCTTGTTAGAGTTAGTGCCATAAATCATGACATGAATGATGTTATTTGAGCATGTCTAGATATCTTGGGAAACCTGTTTTAAAATGCAATAAATTAACAAATTATTTTTTAATTTTGATTTTAGCAACTCTTGCTTCTTTAAGTAAACAACAAGCTATTAGAAACATTTAGAGATGTTTAGTTGGTTAAATTAGTTACTATGGTTACTATCAACTATGGTTAATTAACCATTTTTACTGAAATGTAATAAATGTGATACAGTTCGTAACTTTACCTTTAGACTTGAATAATACAAAATGAGGTTTCTCTTTCTCTTCTCTCAAATAAGTTCGAATATGGTATTAGAGCAGTGATTAAAGCTGGGAAATCAACAACTTCGACTGAAGAATCAAGCTCAAGTTCGAAGCTGTCTCAAGTTCGAATTCAAGATCAAGTTTGAAGTTGTCCTAAGTTCGAATTTAAAGATCGAATTTCAAGATCAATTTTTCCTACTTCACCATTCTTAATCAGAATCAAGCTGATTTCGTTCTAGATCAATTAAATTTCCTTACAGGCAGATGTCAAATATCACAGATTCAAGTTCCCCTCTTTACATTCACCCGTCGGACACCCCTGGTTCAATTCTGATTTTGGAGCAGCTTACCGCAACTGAGAACTATGGGATATGGAGTCGTGCCATGACGGTTTCGCTAAGGGCAAAAAATAAGTTTTGATTTGTCAACAGATCTTATGAGAAATCGAAATTCAATAAAGGATTGCATGCACAATGGGAACGCTGAAATTCTCTGGTTTTTACATGGATTTTTAATACTGTTTCAAAAGACATTTTCAACAGTATTGTGTATTCAAACAGTGCGTATCAAGTTTGGCAAGATCTCCAAGAACAGTACAATAAAGTGAATCGTACAAGAGTTTTTGGGATTCACAAGGAAATAGCCAATCTAGTACAAGGTACAAGTTCGATTACGATTTATTATAACAGATTGAAAACTTTGTGGGATGAACTGAGTTCGTTGGTGAGTCTACCACCTCTAGACAGTGATTCAGCCAGGCATATTTGGCTCATCTCAATCAGTAGAAGCTTTTGTAGTTTCTAATAGGACTTAATGAATCGTATGCTTTGGTAAGGAGTCAAATCTTATTGATGGTCCTTCTGCCTTCAGTCAACCAAGCATATGCCATAGTAAGTCAAGATGGAAGCCAGAAGGTCTTGACTGGTTCTAATCAAAACATTGAGATTTCTACAACGCTATATTCACAAGGCAATCAGAGGAATCAGAATCAAAGCTCAAAATACAAGGCGAAGAAACCCTACATAGAGTATGACTATTGTCATGCTCCAGGGCATAAGAGAGAAACCTGTTATAAACTACACGGTTATCCAACTAATTTTCCGTTCACCAAGAGAAAGTCAGGGACAAAAGCTAAGGCCAATCAAGTCCATTCGACTCAGGATCAGTTGGTGAACTCTAAAATAGTAGGTGACAATACCAAAGTAGGATATAATCTCGACAATGTGTTAACTCCAGAGCAGTATGCACAACTACTTCAATTGCTAGGGAAAGAGAACATGAGTGCACCGTCTGCTAATCTAGCAGGTACAATTGTGTCTCTATACTCAAATTTTAGTAATTTTGATTGGATTCTTGATTCTGGGGCCACTGACCATATGACACATAATTTCCAAAACCTTGTTCTATAGCTAATAATTCACCTGTAAAAAGTCATGTAGGACTTCCTAATAGAACTAAAACACCAATAACTCATGTTGGTTCTATAAAATTGCAAGAAAATTTGTCTCTTGAAAAAGTTTTACATTTACCAGATTTTAAGTATAATTTGATGTCGATATCCAAATTAACTGCATCAAATCACTGTTCCATCAAATTTTATCCGGATTTTTGTGTTATCCATGATCTTTGGAATGGCAAACTCAAGGGGATTGGTAAGCAATATCAAGGGCTATACCATTGTATACCTTTTTCATAAATAAAGCACTGTCTTCCAGTTTAAGGAATAAAGAATTATGTTTGTAATTCTTGTGATGTAACCTTTGATTCATCAATAAAAAGGCCTTTAGTAATGTGAATAGAACTATATAGTAACATTGTATTTTGGCATAAGAGATTAGGACATGCACCCTTACCAGTTCTATGAAAATTACATCATGAATTCCCTGCACACTCTAATTTTCACTACAGCATTTGTCCTTTAGCAAAGCAAACCAGGTTACCATTTGCCTTAAGTAAAACACATACATCACATATTTTTGAGTTGTTACACTTAGATGTTTGGGGACCTTATAAGTTACCAAACCAAGGAAATGCTACATTTTTTTTCTTACCATAGTGGATGACTTCTCTAGGACTACATGGATTTTCCTTATGCAATACAAATCTGATGTGTATCAAAACTTAAAAGATTTCCTTCACGTGGTAAAAAATCAGCATAATCAGACCCCCAAATGCATTAGAACTGATAACGGTTTAGAATTTTTCAATCATCAATGTCATGACTTATTGGTTGGTTTAGGTATCATACATCAAAGCAAATGTGTGTACACTTCACAACAAAATGGAGTTGTAGAGCGCAAGCATAGGCATATACTTAACATAGCTAGAGCCCTTAAGTTTCAACCAAATATTCAAGACTATTTGTGGGTTTATGCAGTCAAAACTGCAGTCTACATCATTAATCGATTACCCACTAAAGTCCTGGATGGTCTCTCACCTTATGAGAAGTTCTTTGGTCATAAGCCTAAGTTGAACCACTTGAAAGTCTTTGGATGCTTGGTATATGCTACCAATCTGATTCCCCATGACAAGTTCACTCCTAGATTTACTCATTGTGTGTTTCTTGGTTACTCTACCACAAAAAAATGTTATATTTTGTATGATTTACATTTCAAATATGTTCATATTAATCGTGATGTAGTTTTTCATGAATATATTTTTCCTTTTACTTTGCATAAATCTAGTCAACCACCTTTTATCCTAGAAACATTTTTGGAACAAGATTTTGAAACTGCATCTTCTACTGTTTTTGATTTGCATGAAAATACAAATGATCTTCATGAAACAGAGCCAGCAAACCCTAGTTCTCTAGCTTCATATACTTCCCCCAATCTGCCTAGTACCTCTTCACAACAACTTGGTCCTCTTAGAAAATCTGGTAGAGTAACTAAACCACCAATTTGGACCATTGATTTTGTATGTCCTACATTACCCAAAATTAATCTAACAACTACTGTCCAATATCCAATTCAGAATTAAATTTCCTACACACATCTTTCACCATCTTATCAAACATATTTGTCTAGTATATCAGCCATTACTGAACCCACTACACTTACCCAACCACCCAAAGATCCCCACTAGGTTATGGCTATGCAACAAGAAATTTAGGCTTTGGAAAGAAATGTCACATGGTCTTTAGTTCCCTTACCACCTGGTAAATCTCCAATTAGGTGTAAATGGGTTTATAAACTCAAGTACAAGGCAAATGGCACTCTAGAACGGTATAAGGCAAGATTAGTTGCCAAAGGATTTACTCAACAAGTTGGAATTTATTACAAGGAAACTTTTTCTCCTGTGGTTAAGATGGTAATAGTTAGATTAGTCTTAGCCATATATAACATCTATGAAGGACTGGCTTCTTTACCATTTAGATGTTGATAATGCCTTCTTGCAAGGGGACCTCCAAGAAGAAATTTATATGAATATACCACAGGGTTTCTCTAAACAGCATGATAAGTCCATAGTATGTAAGCTCCATAAGTGATTATATGGCTTGAAACAAGTTTTTAGGGCATGGAATACAAAGCTTACTGCTGCATTATTATCGGGTGGCTTCTAGCAATCACCCTCAGATCTCTAATATTGTGATTTTTCTTGTATATGTTGAAGATTTAGTTATCACAGGTAATGATCACTCTCTTATTCAGGCTACTAAAGATTTGTTGCACTCTAACTTCAAGTTAAAAGATCTTGGTTCTCTTAGATATTTTTTAGGTTTTGAAGTTGCAAGATCATCCAAGGACATTAGTTTGTGCCAACGGAAATATGCATTAGAGTTGATAGCCACCTCCAGTTTGGCTGCTGCTAAACTAGCCTTGATACCTCTTAATCCTCAGCAAAAGTTTACAACAGTGGAGTATGATGCCTTGTTTCCTAGTGCACCAGATCCTACCTTAAAAGATCCTCTGTTTATCAAAAATTGATTGGTAAGTTGCTGTATTTGTGTCATACCAGACCAGATTTGAGTTATTCTGTGAATCTACTTAGCAGTTTATGCATCAGCCAAAGTAGTCCCATCTCAATACAGCTCTCAAAGTGGTCAAATATATCAAAGGGTATCCTGGTTTAGGCTTGGTTTTTCCAGCACATGGTTCTTTCCATCTTCAAGTTTTTTGGGATTCTGATTGGGCTTCTTGTCTCATGACATGTAAGTCCATTATTGGTTTCTCCACCTTCTTGGGAGGTTCTTTACTGTCATTGAAATCTAAGCGTCAAGTTGCAGTTTCTAGGTCCTCCTCTGAAGCAGAATATAGTGCCATGGCTTTTACTGTTTGTGAGATTGTATGGCTTACTCAACTTTTGACTGATCTTGGCATTCTAGTTCACTAGCCCATTCCTCTCGGGTGATAGTCAATCAGCCATCCATATTGCTTCTAATCCAATGTTTCATGAGCGTACCAAACATATCAACATTGATTGTCATATAGTTCATACTAAAATCAAGGAAGGCCTGGTACATCCTATTCACATTCCTACTCAAGAATAGCTTGCTGATTTGTTCACTACGGCTGTTACTGGTCTTCTCCATCGCCATTTATTATCCAAGTTGGGAGTGCTTGACATTCATCACCCGCCAACTTGAGGGGGGTCTTGGTTTATTATTATTTTCTCTTCTTGATGTATAGTATAATGCATGTTTTTTGTTAGTAATTGTGTTATAGGTAATATAGCTGGGTATAGTTAAGAGTTTAGTTTAGTTGGTTAAATTAGTTACTATGGTTACTATGAACTATGGTTAATTAACCATGGTTACTGAAATGTAATAAATGTGATACAGTTTGTTACTTTACCTTTAGACTTGAATAATACAAAATGAGGTTTCTCTTTCTCTTCTCTCAAATAAGTTCGAATAAGAGAAACCATTGGAAAGTAACTGAGTGAAAAGAAATCTCCTCCTTAGATTAAAAATAATATTATTAGATCGACAATAATATTAAAATAACAATAATACTATGCCTATTAAGTTAAGATTTCACTTTGTTTTACAACTGATATGATTGATTATATAATAATAAATATGATAAGTGACTATATTTGTAATTAAGGAGATATTGACACATAAGATGCCAAAACAGTTAGGATACAAAATTGTGATTCTAATTTTCTACGTTGTCTTAGTTAGTTTGGTAGCACTAAAGATCAAAGAATATTTATGGGGCTTCGCTATAGCCGGGGTCTAACATTTGATGGTTCATCCCCTACTCAAAGAAAAAGTCTTTGATGAGGCAACTGTTTATCCTTGAAACAAACAAAAAGTCTAGTTTGGGTGAAGAAAATTCTTGGCTACTACTAGATATTTCCTTTCGAATTGATATTATTTAAAATGATAGTTTATAAACAACGTTGGCTCTTTCCCATTTAGATCTATTGACTCTGTCTTCAAATAAACTATTATAAATACCTACCATAGTAATGAGTCAATCCATGAGAAAACCAAATTCATAACATCAAAATGCACAACCCTGTTGCAACGAATACAATGGTGGCTGAATTGGCTTGTTTGGTGTGGGATGCCTACGGCCAGGGACGTTGCTAGGATTATGAGTTGGTGGGTTCAAAATATCAAAGTTGGTAAATTTACAATAAAAAATATACTAAAGTAATAAGCATAAAAAATGTACTTTTAAAAGTTATATATACCAAATTATCAATTCTACAATTGTTCACGACGATTGTTCATATTCTGAAAATGTTTCATAATTGCTTCATTGACAATTCCATCAAATATCTCTCTCTTAATATATGTAATAAGACAATCATTTAACAATTGATCTCTCACTCGATTCCATAGTCGATTTTTCACAATCTTCATCGCAAAAAATGCTCTTTCAACACTTGCAGTTGCAACAGGTAATATCAATGCTAATTTCATGTCTAAAAAGATAACAACACAAACAAAAACACCCTCCTTTTCTACACTATACTCCAACCAATTTGCATATTCTCTAAATCAAATGGGATTCAAACGACGCATTAAATTCTCAATTGCTCGCTTTTTAAAATTATGATTGTGTAGTTGGCAAGGTCCTTTTTGCAAGTATGCCTTTCTCACTTTATCTCTATCATTAGTATGATATTCTAAAATTTTAATCCTCAATCCAGGATCTGCAGGAAGACTATTCAAGTTAAGCTTAACATATGTTTGTCTTGAACTAGATTTCATAGGCTCATTGTGAATACTATCGTGACGCCTTATGTTTTGTTCAATTGATGGTTTCTTATTAGAAAACTTTCTTTTGATAAAAAACTCGTCCATAACTAAAAAAAATGAAAATAATTTTTATTATCAGAAATATAATTTATTCGTAATTACAATTAAACAACAACACAAATTTATCAAAATTCAACTCATAACTAAGGTTTTTCAAACAATTTCTACTAACCCAATAAAATTCAACTCATAAACCCATAAAAACTCATCAAATCTAACTCTAAATATCAAGCAATTAACCAATATATCAAAACTAAACCAAATCCCCAAATCTCTACAACTTAGGGTTTCATCAATTCTTTAAACCATATTCAAAATTGATTTAATAACTAACCAAAATTTATCAAACCCAACTTAAAACAGCAATTAATTAACCCATACCTCAACACAAACAAGATTAAATCAAAACTCACATCAAAATTTAAGAATTATTTCAAACTCATTTATTAAACTCAACAAAACCTGCAAATCATGATCTTTCATCAATTAAGAACGCTAAAAGAAAAGAATTAATTTTAAGTAAAAAAATAAAAATAAAATTAGTATCATCTTACCTTGTAATCCAACGGAGTAGCCTTTCTTGAGTATCCAACCAAAAGAAAAATGTAATAGGAGAGCAAAAAAATGAAATAAAGAAAAAAGAAAAGTTTAAAAGTATTAATTAATTATTTATTTTGTGGGGTTAACATGAAGTTAAGTGGGATTAAAATTTTAAAATCTATAAACTATTAATATTTTTTATGAAATTTTTGAAAAGTTCAGTGGGTTCAATTGAACCCACAAGCCACTATGTGGCTACGTGCCTGCCTACGGCTTGCTCTAAATATATGTAAAAAAAAAAATTAATAAGAGATTAAGGCCTACGCATCAATTCATGGTTGACTAAAAAATATTTCATAATTACCAACTTGATTTTTTAACATTAAAAATCAGATGAATATTTTTATACGGGCTATTTAATCACATATGCTCCAATTGCGGGTGCTAAAAAACTTGTAAATACTGCATGACAAGATAACAACTGTATTATTATTATTATTGCTAATACAATAATTAATATTTATTTGTATATGTTTATATAACCTTTACATAAAAAGAAAAAAAGAAAGTATACTTCACATCTAATAGAATAAAAAATGAGATCCGGCATATATATGAGCAATAAAACTACACTAACAACTTTTTTATACAACCCTGATGTGGTATCTTGCGATTGGTCAGCTTGTATTTGGGCAAATGGGATCCACTATAAACTGACCAATCATGAGCTGTCACATCAAAGTTTTAAGTGTAATACTGCTTATATATGAAAAGTAAGAATAATGTTGATGAAAAAAATTTGTTTAGAGTGAAAATCCCTTTTCAGCCACTCCTTTTAATCTAGAGAATGTGAGACTTAAAACATTGAGTTGTATGCTTAAAATAACACACTTAAAACTTATAAATAGTATTTATAACTTAAAACATTGAATGCGATACTTACAATAAAACTTTAATGAACTTTGATATTAATAACGTTACACTTGATAGTAATATCCAACTTAATACTTTTCATATTTGAGTTATAACTAATTAAATTTAAAAATATATTATTCTATTTTTGAAAAAAGAAATGACTTAAACTTTATATTAATTTTTGGGACAACCGATTAAAGTAATAGATCACCAAAAATCATACTTAAATCTAGCCATCAAGTGTCTTGTAGAATAAATAAACGTTTTGATACTTTTAGCATTTGCATTTGACCTAATCAAATTTGGATTTATTAGGATATGAGAAAGAACGTAATGGAAAAGTGAATAAGTGTGGAAATTTTGTTTAAGAAGGGATGTTAGGATGTAATGAAATCTGACCATTGATTGTAGCTAACGTGTCAGGGAGTTAGTTTGATTCTGTTATAGTGCACATGCAAAATACATGCAGTGCACATGTATATATAAAAACACTTTACGCATGTATCATTTTATCATCATCAATAAACCAAACCTGAGTTTCTCTCTCTTTGCTATGTTTTTCAAAGTTTTCTGTGTTTTCTGTTAAGTGTTCTAAGTTGGTATCAAAGCCATTGACAAACGTCAAAGAATAGCTGATATCTCTCAAAATCCTTCACCTTTTCACAAAACAGACAAATGTTCGAGCTCCAAACACACTTTTGATTCAAATAACCCTATCAATTTTGCTACAATGACATCTTCAATAGTGCCTGCGATTTCACCGAAACTAATGAGAGACAATCATCGCTTCTAGAAATCACAGATCATTTTTCCAGTAGGAGCTCACGATCTTGAAGAACACCTCACTGGTTTAAAATCATGTCCAGCTCCTTTCGCGAAAACTCTATTAGAAGGTACACAATCAGAGGTAATTAAAAGACCTAATTCAGCATACTTACTTTGGAAGAAAACTGACAAGGGGTTAGTTAGTTGGTTATTGTCGTCAGTTTCAGAATCTATGTTTGTAGTGATCTCTAAGTGTCAATTTGCTACTGATATTTGGTTAACATTGGAAAAAGAATTCTTGACTGAATCTAGAGCTAAGACATTTCACGTTAAAAACCTCTTACAAAACACAAAGAAAGATGACATGAGTATACATGATTATTTCTTAAAAATGAAGAACTATGCAGAAAACTTGTCATCGAGTGGAGTGGTTATTACTGATGAAGAGTTATTAAACTATATTCTGGATGGACTGGATTCAGAGTATGATGCTGCCGTTGTTAATATAACAACTAGATTGGAATCTAAGGTTGATCTAATATCTGTCCAGGAAGCTCAGATTGTTTTACAAAAACTTGAACTTAGGTTGGAAAAATCATATGCTGTAATGAAAAAAATGATTCATAATGAGTTTCATAGTAGTTCAGCTAATGTTGCCAGTATTTCAGTGGAGGATGAGAATAAGAAAATGGAGTCTGATCAATGATGCGTGTTTCCTACAACATGCAATATGTAGTAAGTATACTAATCGCACAAGTAATATAATGATGAGTAGAGATCGTTCCCACGAGGATTGTTAGCTAACCACTAAGTATTCTACTGTTCTCAAGTTGGAGCAATCGAAATCTTTGGATTGATGGGAGCTAATTATAACTAATCTGAACAATAACTTTTAAACTAAAATTTAACTAAAGATTGTAAGATGAAAACTCAAAAAATCAATTCAAGTAAAAAGGGTAGGGTTTTGACTTCATTCGGATTCTATGGGTTAAACCTAAAATTTCGCTACTTTCACATTCGTATGCATTGATTGTAAACCAAACTCACTAAGGTGTTTAACATACCTTCTCAGGCTATGTTTCCCTATTCTTCCTTGTTAACCTTCCGCACCCAACAAATTGAAGGTTAACAATTCCAAACTCATTAAGCAAAAGAATCCTACAATGATTTCATTAATTCTTGGATCTATCTCTAGCATCCAATACTATAATGGTGATTACCCAGAAACCTAACATGATTCATTTCTCAATCTCATCATGTTCATCACATAAAGCATTAAAATTTAGAGTAAACACACAATCAACACATAGTCATATGAATAAAACATGATCAATAATTAACCCATTGGAAATCCGAATTACAATCAAAACCCTAACCCAAAATGGATTAGTTCATAGCTAAATTAACACTACAATTAAGAAAAACGAAAATAATCAAGTTCAACATAATGAAAAGTAAGACAGATGATAAGAAATCTCCCCAATTGATGAATCCCTTGGTTCAAAATCGAATCTTCACCCTTTCAATTGCTAAAAATCTCTAAGCTTAATCCAAAAATAATGTAAAAGTTGCTAACCCTACTTCCTACACAACCCTGGGCAAAAAGGTTCAGTTTTTCTTTTATACCTTGCCCTAATTTTCTAAGAAAAATACGCACAACGTAAAACTGTACGTTTTACAAAACTGAAAATCATGACTGTCGTCGCGGCGAAGAAAGCCTTAGACTTGTTCTTTTCTGCCGTACTTCGCCGCGGCGAAGGACAAATCTTCGCCGGGGTGAAGCAACTTGAAAGGTTCTGAAATTATCGAACTGCCACTCTGCTTGCTTCTTTGCTTTCTTCTTCGATTCTCGGTGCTCTCCCTTTCAAACAAGCCTCATCGTGCTTTATCCTGCTTCCGAACTCTCTTAACTTCTAAGATCCGCTAACTTCTGAGTCGAAAACTTCCAATTTTGCCCTTATTTGATCAACATGTCCATTTTAACCTGAAACACAAAATTTAAAGAATTAAACAATAATTCAGGTCAAAATGCACCATAAAGTACTTGAAATCCGAATAAAAAGACTCATGAAAACTGTATAATCCACGGATTATCAAATACCCCCAAACTAAAGATATGCTCGTCCCCAAGCATACGGTACAAAACCAACGAAAACAAAAACATAAACAATGAAGAAAACACACACACACACGACAAAACTGGAAAATGACCAAAACTAACAAGACTCAAATTCAACACACAAATTGCCTAGAAATTGCAAAAGTCTCAAAAGTTGTTGAAAAATTATTATAAGGAAATGTCCAACACTCCAAGAAGTTATACGCATTATCGACTATCTTCCTCAATCGGTCCACCAAGTAGGTGATCCCCACTTCAATCCACATCCCAACTTCCCGGATTATTTTATGCAAAAATGTAAAGTTCATCAAATGGTGGCAGACTTCATAAGCCTAAATATCGAACTACTCTCCACTAGTAAGGACTAAACACAGATGAGAATCAAAAGGTCTTTAAAAGCTTGTAACGCTAGGCTCGGGTAGTAGGTTCCAAGAAAATGATAGGAAAAACAGAGTAGGAGAACTCGGTTTTTCTCATGCAAACACTCAAGTCAACTCGAACTCTACTTCTTTTCAACCAACAATCAATGTGTCCAATAATTTACCACCCTCAAACTCGTATCCTTCTTATTTTTGATACCACACATGCACGGGTTTAAGGTGTAAGTGGCGTTGTTAAACCTGAGGTCGCCAAGTACTGCTATGCAGTTTTTAAGGCGGTTACTGGTTTCCAGCCGATATACCCTTAAACCCGGCTAAAACAAATAATTTTTTTTTTTTTTTAATATAACATGAATTGAGGTGAACTACCTCTTTTTATTTTTATTGCCCTTCTCACAACCCCCAAACTATTCGTTTGGCTTATTCGTACAACTCTTATTCCATTCTTTGTGTTTGCACTACGGCCAAATTCTCCTAAGGGTATGATAAAGTGTTTAGGGTAACAGGGTCGGACAATTTTCGGTTTGCAAAAAGAAATAAAGCAATACTGATTCATACGGCTCAAACGGGTGACTAGGGACAATTTCATTCTGGGTCGGCTGGAAAGGCTCAAACGTTCCAAAAAGAATGCTAAATCATCTCCTCAACCATGTCTAACCCTAGAATTTCGCCTTAAGCACTTCTCTACTAGGTTCTAGAGTCCACCAACATTATCAAACTTCGCCTAATCACATAAAATGAATCTAAGCATGCCGAAATAAATGAAAATTGTGGTTGAACCACTCAACAAACCTTAATCAAAATTCAGTCAATAAGAAAAACTAGAAGCAATGCTTAACATTTCTCAACAATAAAATTGCAACAACCCTATTCTTATCATTGAATTATACACTTCATCATTGGCAAAAACAAACAAATTAAAGAAAAATAACTACAAAAAAAATTGTTTTTTTTTTCTTTATTTTTTTTTTTTTTCAGTTTAAGGTGTACGCGGCGCTGTTATACTAGAAGTCGCAAAGTACTGCTAGGCAGTTTTTAAGGCAGTTACGGGTTTCCAGCCAATATAGCCCTTAAACTAGGTTTTTTGCTATTTCCCTACCCCCAAACTAAACCGGACATTGTCCCTAATGTTCCATAATGCATTAATCAGGAATAGAGAATAATAAAAACAACAAAGGTACGAGAGTGCTCCCTGGTTAATCCATGGGATGTCGCTCCATAATGAACACCCGGTCTCGGACTTTTCATCACCCAAAACCTGTCAAAATAATTGAAACTGTGGTGTCCCTTATGTTAGCACAAATTCACAATTAACTTGAAAATATTACAACCTATTCTCATCCTTTCAACAACTACAAATTAAAAGCAATAACTAAACAACTAAACAAAATCCAAAACCAAAATAAAAATGAGTTTAATGTTTAGAATGAACAACCAAACCAAATGAAAACAATTAAAAAAAACAAAACAAATAAAAACAGGTGCTCCGGCTCAGTCTTCTTCTTCCTCTGTTTCCTCATCTTCCTCTTCTTCCTCGGAGTCCATGTACTCATTTGAGTTCCAATCGGCCCCTTGGTATGCTGAAGTGTCCACGTTGAGCTCTGTAAAGCTATTCTGCAATAGCTGATGCATCATCTTAGTCTGCTCCACCACCCAATCCTAACGTCTTTTCATATATTTCATTAAACCTATCATCTGCTGCATCATTTCTCTCTATGTAGCTATGGAGCTGACTGATGTGGTAGGGCCTGTTCGCTGCCTTTTTGCCCCTGCTCTTGGTTGTGCAGCTTCTTGACAGTCAAAGTGCTTCCTGTAATACTCTAAATCTAGAATTGGGGCAGCATGGATTCGACGCTTGTCATCCTAAACTTGGATTCTAGCATTGAGGCACAAGGCTGTGATGAGATGTGGGAAACAGTAACTAGTTCGCCCCGTTTTGGATGCTAGCTTGATGCTGTTGAAAATTATGTCTCCCAGATNGCAAAAAGAAATAAAGCAATACTGATTCATACGGCTCAAACGGGTGACTAGGGACAATTTCATTCTGGGTCGGCTAGAAAGGCTCAAACGTTCCAAAAAGAATGCCTAAATCATCTCCTCAACCATGCCTAACCTTAGAATTTCGCCTCAAGCACTTCTCTACTAGGTTCTAGAGTCCACCAACATTATCAAACTTCGCCTAATCACATAAAATGAATCTAAGCATGCCGAAATGAATGAAAATTGTGGTTGAACCACTCAACAGACCTCAATTAAAATCCAGTCAATACGATAAACTTGAAGCAATGCCTAACATTTCTCAACAATAAAATTGCAACAACTTTATTCTTATCATTGAATTATACACTTCATCATTGGCAAAAACAAACAAACTAAAGAAAAATAACTACATAAAATTGTTTTTTTTTTTTTTTCAGTTTAAGGTGTACGCGGCGTTGTTATACCAGAAGTCGCCAAGTACTGCTAGGCAGTTTTTAAGGCAGTTACGGATTTCCAGCCAATATATCCCTTAAACTAGGTTTTTTCTATTTCCCTACACACAAACTAAACCGGACGTTGTCCCCAATGTTCCATAATGCATTAATCAGGAATAGAGAATAATAAAAAAAAACAAAGGTACGAGAATGCTCCCTGGTTAACCTGTGAAATGTTGCTCCACAATGAACACCCGGTCTCGGACTTTTCATCACCCAAAATCTGTCAAAACAATTGAACCTGTGGTGTCCTTTATGTTAGCACAAAATCACAGTTAACTTGAAAATATTACAACCTAATCCCGTCCTTTCACAAACTACAAATTAAAAATAACAACTAAACAACTAAACAAAATCCAAAACCAAAACCAAAATAAAATGAGTTTAATGTTTAGAATGAACAACCAAACCAAATGAAAACAATTAAACAAAACAAAACAAATAAAAACAGGTGCTCCGACTCAGTCTTCTTCTTCCTCTGTTTCCTCATCTTCCTCATCTTCCTCGAAGTCCATGTACTCATCTGAGTTCCAATCGGCCTATTGGTATGTTGAAGTGTCAATATTGAGCTCCTTAAAGCTGTTCCTCAGTAGCTCATGCATCATCTGAGTCTATTCCACCACCCAATCCTGACATCTTTTCATATATTTCATTAAACCCATCATCTGCTACATCATTTCTCTCTGTGTAGCTGTGGAGCTGGAGGATGTGGTAGGGCCTGTTTGCTGCCTTTTTGCTCCTGCTCTTAGTTGTGCAGCTTCCAAACGGTCAAGGTGCTTCTTGTAATACTCTGAGTCTAGAACTAGGGCAGCATGAATACGATGCTCGTCATCCTGAACCTTGACTCCCTCTCTAAGGCACAAAGCTGTGATAAGATGTGGGAAACCGTAACTTGTTCGCCCTGGTTTGGCTGCTAGCTTAATGCTGTTCAAAATGATGTCTCCCACATCGATACTCTTCCCTGTGGCAATAGAGTAAAGCAATACTGCTTTTTCGTGGGTAACTGTGCTGTAGTGCGATTCCGGCATCAATTTTACACAGACAAAATATTGCCACAACCGAGCCATTGGTGTCAACTGCATTCCCTTGAGAGTCTTCTTTTGTTTCTTTGATACTGCCCACTCTGTATCAGGTTTTACAATAACTGGAAGGATGATACTGTCCTCAAATTGTGACCTCTTAAACCTTATGTATTCATCCTGACCAAGGTTAGGCAGGTTGTAAAACTGATTGATGACCCTGTCCGTAAATGGCACATCAACCCCTCTCATATAAACTGTACCTTCCTGACAATCTGGGAGATTGGCATAGAACTCCCTTACCAGCGGCTCAATAGCTGGTTGTTCAGGAGCTCTCTTAAACATCTCCCAACGTCTCCCTACACTCTAGTTATCAGCCTGACTAGCGGTTAAACAGCGCTCCGGGATAATACCCTTATCCTTTCTTTGAATTGCCCCCTCATACCTTTTGCAGGCTTCATCATTAACAAACCGGTTGTCAATATCCTTATCCTTACTCTTACCCTTGCCCTGGCATGGATGCTTAATTTTCGGAGCCATTGATCACAATTTTACTTCAATCCACAATTTTTACCCAAAAATTCAGACCTAGTTGTTCTACACAGCCACTTAAATCTTGCAAAAACAACCAACACTTCCAAAAATTCGCAATTCACCCCCCAAACTTCAAATTTTCAGTTCAACACAAACACTCCAAAAATTCAAAACCCTCACTCCTAACAATCACCCAATGCACGAACTACCCTTCTTCGAGCAAAATCAATACTCAAACTTACCCAAAGTCCACAATTCAATCACAACAAAAATCTTCAGATCTACGAACTAAAACTTGAAATTTTGTAATAAAAAGCTTTAGGTATATTAGATCTTACCAATATGAAGGAGTATTCGTTACCAATTGAATCGGAAACAGCCCAGATCGAAAACCCCAAATTTTGGATCCAAAAATTTTTGTGAAATTTTCGCGAAAATTGTTGTTGAAATGAGTTGTTTTGGTGTTTAGGAATGTTATGGAGTAAGAAAATTGGTTGGAATAACAATAGGGAAGCAAAAGATGGAAGTTTGAAAAATTCTCTCTCAAATAAAAATGCAAGGCGGCGTGAAGAATGAAAAAGAAAAAGTTAGTATTTATAGAAAAGCGTCGTCGCTGCGGCGAAGAAGAAACTTCGCCACGGCGACATTCTTCGTTTATGAACCCTAAAAATTTCCCAGGTTTCACCGCGGCGAAGAAATTTTCTTCGTAGGGGCGAAAACTTCCCGAGAGCACAAGGCTTACTTCGCCGCGGCGAAATGCCATAGGAAAATTTTCACAAAAGAATTTTTTCTTTCTTCGCCTCGGCGAAGAAAAATCCTTCACCGAGGCAAAATTGTCCAGCAGCTATCAACGTTTTTTCAAGGTCCCTTCGCCCCGGTGAAGAAGTATTCTTCACCACGGCGAAGTCTGGGACTTTTTGATTTCTTTCTTTTGCTGAAAACTCAACCTGAAACACCCAAAAACACACACATTAAAAATCATACAAACTAATAATGAAGTCAAACAAATTCAAACAAAACTAAAATGAAAAACAAAACAATTAAAGATACTCGGGTTGCCTCCCAAGAAGCGCTTGTTTATAGTCGATAGCTCGACTCTCTCAATCCTTTAAGTTGGGATGTCGAGCCGGATTGGGATGGAATTGCAACTCATCACTCCATCAATGTATGGCTTCAATCTCTGTCCATTAACCGTGAACGTGCCTTTATCTTCATGTGTAACTTCCACTGCTCTGGATGTGTAAATCCTCGTAATAGTGAATGGTTCGGACCATCTAGACTTAATTTTTCCGGGGAAAAGCCTAAGTCTGAAGTTGAACAACAACACCTTCTGCCCTACTTCAAATTCCTTTCTCCGGATATGCTTGCCATGCCACCTCTTTGTCTTCTCCTTATAGATCCGGGCATTTTCATATGCTTCGAGACGAAACTCATCGAGTTCGTTCAAAGTCAGCATCCTTTCTTCTCTAGCAGCTTTTAAGTCCATGTTTAGCTGCTTGACTGCCCAATATGCCTTATGCTCGAGTTCAACCGGCAAGTGGCATGCTTTCCCATAAACCATCCTGAATGGAGACATTCCGATTGGAGTCTTGAAAACGGTTCGGTATGCCCACAGTGCATCATCTAGCTTCCGTGACCAATCTTTCCGAGATGCATTAACTGTCTTTTCTAGAATCCCCTTGAGTTCTCTATTCGACAGTTTCACTTGCCCGCTCATTTGTGGATGGTACGGTGTTGCAACTCTATGTGTCACTCCATATTTACTCAACAGTGCATCCATTTGCCTATTGCAAAAATGAAATCCTCCATCACTAATGATTGCTCGTGGTACCCTAAACCTTGAGAAAATATTCTTCCTCACAAACTTAATCACTACCCTAGCATCATTAGTCGGCAATGCAACTGCCTCAACCCACTTCGACACGTAGTCCACCGCTACCAAGATAAACGTGTTCCTAAAAGAACTTAGAAACGGACCCATGAAATCTATCCCCCATACATCAAAAAGTTCAACCACCAAGATGTTGTTTAACAGCATCTTATCTCTTTTTGAAATATTACCCATCCGTTGACATTGGTCACACTCTTGAATCATTCGGAAGGAATCCCTGAAGAGGGTTGGCCAATAAAATCCCGATTGTAAAACCTTGGCTGTTGTTCTAGCTCCCCCAAAATGGCCACCTACTTCCTTCTCATGACAATGCCTTAGATTGCTCTCCATCTCTACCTCCGGGACACATCTCCGTATCATTTGATCAGTACAGTGTCTGTATAGAAACGGTTCTTCCCAAAAGTAGTACTTCAAATCTGAGAAAAATTTTCTCTTTTGTTGATACGTCATACCACGTGGGAGCACCCTTGACGACAAATAGTTTGCAAAATCCGTATACCATGGTGCTTCTTCCACTCTCATCAACTTCTCATCCGAAAACGTTTCTGTAATTGGCATTTCCTCCTCAATTCCCTTGCTTGGTCTCTCGATTCTCGACAAGTGATCAGCCACCAAATTTTTCGACCCCTTCTTATCTCGAATTTCCAACTCGAACTCCTGCAGTAGTAAAATCCGTCTTATTAGCTGAGGTTTTGCTTCTTGCTTTGCCAATAGGTGCCGGAGTGCTGAATGGTCCGTGTAAACGATCACCTTTGCACCTAACAAATAAGAACGAAACTTGTCAAAAGCAAAAACTATAGCCAACAATTCTTTCTCAGTGGTGGTGTAATTCAATTGTGCATCAACGAGTGTTTTACTAGCATACTGAATTACATGCAACACTTTGTTTTTCCTTTGTCCTAAAACTATCCCTAAAGCAAAGTCACTAGCATCACACATCAATTCTAAGGGTAGTCCCCAATTGGGAACTGCAATAATAGGTGCAGATACTAATAATCTTTTCAGAGTTATAAAGGCATGCATGCAATCATCGTTAAAGTCAAAAACAACATCTTTATTTAATAAATTGCAAAGGGGTTTAGAAATCTTAGAAAAATCTTTGATGAAGCATCTGTAAAACCCCGCATGCCCCAAGAAACTTCGAACTACTTTGACATTTGATGGTGGTGGCAACTTCTCGATCACTTCTGTCTTTGCTCGATCAACTTCAATTCCATCATTGGAGATCCTATGCCCGAGCACTATTCCCACTTGGACCATGAAGTGACACTTTTCCCAATTAAGCACCAGGTTCGTCTCCTTACATCGCTGCAAAACAAAAGAAAGATTAGTTAGACAGCTATCAAATGATGAACCAAAAACTGAGAAGTCATCCATAAAGACTTCTATAAACCGTTCCACCATGTCCCCAAAGATTGACATCATGCATCTTTGAAATGTTACTGGTGCATTGCATAATCCAAAAGGCATCCTTCGGTAGGCAAAGGTGCCGTAGGGGCAAGTGAAGGTCGTTTTCTCTTGATCCTCAGGAGCGATGGTAATCTGATTATATCCTGAATACCCATCCAGGAAACAATAATAGGCATGTCCTACCAACCTTTCCAACATCTGATCAATGAAAGGTAATGGAAAGTGATCATTCCTTGTCGCCTCATTCAACTTACGGTAATCAATGCATACTCTCCAGCCCGTCACCGTCCTTATTAGTATCAACTCATTACTCTCATTTTTCACCACAGTGATACCTCCCTTCTTCGGAACCACTTGTATCGGGCTCACCTATGGGCTATCGAAAATAGGATAAATGATCCCCGCATCTAAGAGTTTTACCACCTCCTTTCTCACCACTTCCTTCATCGAAGGATTCAATCTCCGTTGTGGTTGTACCTTAGGCTTAAAATCATCCTCCATGAGTATCTTATGCATGCAAAATGATGGCGAGATACCTCTAATGTCCGAGATTGTCCATCCAATTGCTAGCCTATGTTCCTTCAGCACCCTAATCAATCGCTCTTCCTCTAATGTACTCAAATCTGAACTAATAATCACCGAAAAAGTTTCTGAGTCTCCTATATAAGCATATTTGACGTTGGAAGGTAAAGGTTTCAATTCAAGCTTTGGAGGTTCTTCTTTTTTCTCCTTCTTCTTTTCTTTGTCAAAATCAAACTCCTCAAATTCTACATCCTGACTCTCGTCAATCAGTTGAAGTGCTTCTAATATCCTAGCACAATCATTCCTCTTCGACTCTTCTACCTCTACTGTTTTTTATTTGGCTATACAAGCTTCTAGAGGTAACTGTGGGGTGTTTTCTTCCATGGATTCCTCAACCAAGTTGTCCACCACATCGACACTAAAACATGGATCCGTTTCAGCCGGAGACTTCATTGCCTCAAAGACATTAAAAGTCACTGTTTCATCTTGAACCCTCAACAGTAACTTTCCTTCTTGTACATCAATTAGTTCTCTCCCCGTGGCCAAGAATGGTCTACCCAAAATCAAAGAAATTTCTTTATCCTCTTCCATATCCAACACCACAAAATCTGCTGGAAAAATTATCTTCCCCAGCTTCACCAATACATCTTCTACTATCCCCCTCGGGTGTTTTATTGATCTATCCGCTAGTTACAACAACATGGTCGTTGGCTTCACCTCACCAATTCCCAATCTCCTGAAAACAGAAAAGGGCATCAAATTAATACTAGCTCCTAGATCACACAAAACACGATCAAATGTAATATTTCCTATAATACAAGGAATAGTAAAACTCCCTGGATCCTTGAGCTTTGGAGGTAACTTCTTCTGGAGGATGGCACTACACTCCTCCGTGAGCATCACCGTTTCCTCATCGTCTAGCTTCCTTTTGTTCGATAAGATTTCCTTGAGGAACTTTGCATAGCTCGGCATCTGCTGCAATGCATCTGCAAAAGGAATATTAATGTGCAATTTTTTAAAAATTTCAATAAACTTTGAAAATTGCTTATCCTGATTCTTTTTCTTCAATCTCTGAGGAAAAGGCACGGGTGGGGTGTGATGTGCCAACTCTGGTGGTATCTCGGGGAATGGCAATTTCTCTTTCTTCTTTTGCCTTTCATTCTGTTTCTTTTCTTCTTTCTCTAAACCACTTGGTTTCTCTTTAGCAACTCTCTCTTTATCAATTTCCTCATCCGACTCTTCCTTTCTGGGTTGCTCAACCTTCTTGGTAGCTCGCTCTACCTCTTCCAAAACTGTCCCACTTCTTAAAGTGATGGCGTTAGCTTGCTCACGTGGGTTGGTAACCGTATTGCTTGGTGAGGAACCATGCGGTCTCTTATTTAATTTCTCGGCCAATTGGCCCACCTGTACCTCAAGACTCCGAATGGACGCCCCTTGATTTCTAAAATTCGTCCTCGTCTCACTCATAAATCCCGTGGTCTCTTGCATGACTTTCCCAAACATATCTTCCAACTTTGTCACTCTTGGATCTCCCGGTTGGTTATTCATCCCTGGTTGGTTATTTGGAACGTTCCTCTGGTTCCATTGGTTATTTTGCTAGTTCTGATTTCCCCAAGCCAGATTCGGATGATTTCTCCACCTCGGGTTGTATGTGTTGGAGTATGGGTTGTTTAGTTGTCTCTGGTTACCTGCCAAGTAGTTCACTTGCTCCGTTGATGAAGATGACAAAGCGAATGTGTTCCCAACTTGACACTCGTTGCTCACATGATTCCCTACACAAAAATCACACGTTAGTTGAGGTGCTTGAATAGAGTTTACCTGCATAGTTCCCAACTGTTTCTGAAGTGCCGTGAGTTGGGCTGAGATGGCTGTGAATGCATCAACTTCATGAAGACTCGAAGATTTCCTTGGTGTGACTCTCTAATTCGATCTTTGATAGTTGTTGCTTGCTAGAACCTCAAGCAACTCATAGGCCTCTTCTGGTGTCTTATTCTGCAAGGCCCCTCCTGAAGCTGCATCCACCATGGTTTGTACATTACTCATCAATCCATTGTAGAACGTTTGGACTTGAAGCCAAACCGGTAAACCATGGTGTGGGCATTTCCTCATTAACTCCTTGTATCTCTCCCAAGCCTCATACAATGACTTGGAATCATCCTGTAGAAATGATGTGATATCATTTCTCAATTTTGCTGATTTAGCTGGAGGAAAGAACTTGGTAAGGAATTTCTGTGCTAGATCATTCCAAGTTGTTATAGTTCCCGGTGGTAATGCCATTAACCACCCCTTGGCTTTATCTCCCAATGAGAATGGGAATAATCGCAGCTTAATTGCGACATCCGACACTCCATTTGACTTGAAGGTGTCACAAATTTCCAAGAAATTTGCAATGTGCTGATTCGGATCTTCCTTCAAGTCACCATTGAACCTAACCGACTGCTGGATCATCTGGATGATAGCCGGCTTGATCTCAAAGTTGTTTGCTTGCACCGTAGGTCTAGTAATGCTCGACCCACTACCATTCACTGTGGGAACTGAAAATTCCCTCAGTGTCCTGTTTTTTGGTTCAGCCATTTTAACAACAATTTCTTCCGATTCTGTAGTAAGATTATCTCTTTCTCTTCTCTCTCTGTTACGTCGTCTAATGGTCCTCTCAAGCTCAAGGTCAATAGGGATCACTGGTTGACGTCTCGTTCTTCGCATAAACTGCAAAAACAGAAATGAAGGAAAGTGAGATCACAAATCAACTGAAAATCAAAAACAAAGATAAAAACTCCAATCTAGCTAACTATAGAAAGACTCAATGTTAACTTAAAACTCTCCCCGGCAACGGCGCCAAAAACTTGATGCGTATTTCCTACAACATGCAATATGTAGCAAGTATACTAATCGCACAAGTAATATAATGATGAGTAGAGATCGTTCCCACGAGGATTGTTAGCTAACCACTAAGTATTCTACTGTTCTCAAGTTGGAGCAATCGAAATCTTTGGATTGATGGGAGCTAATTATAACTAATCTGAACAATAACTTTTAAACTAAAATTTAACTAAGAATTGCAAGATGAAAACTCAGAAAATCAATTCAAGTAAAAAGGGTAGGGTTTTGACTTCATTCGGATTTTATGGGTTAAACCTAAAAATTACACTATATTCACATTCATATGCATTGATTGTAAACCGAACTCACTAAGGTGTTAAACATACCTTCTCAGGCTATGTTTTCCTATTCTTCCTTCTTAACCCTCCGCACCCAACAATTTAAAAGTTAACAATTCCAAACTCATTAAGCATAAAAATCCTACAATGATTTCATTAATTCTTGAATCTATCTCTAGCATCCAATACTATAATGGTGATTACCCAAGAAGCCTAACATGATTCATTTCTCAATCTCATCATGTTCATCACATAAAGCATTAAAATTCAGAGTAAACACACAATCAAAACATAGTCATATGAATATAACATGATCAATAATTAACCCATTAGAAATCCGAATTACAATCAAAACCCTAACCCAAAATGGATTAGTTCATAGCTAAATTAACACTACAATTAAGAGAAATGAAATTAATCAAGTTCAACATAATGAAAAATAAGAGAGAGGACAAGAAATCTCCCAAATTGATGAATCCTTTGGTTCAAAATCGAATCTTCACCCTTTCAATTTCTAAAAATCTCTAAGCTTAATCCAAAAATAATGTAAAAGTTGCTAACCCTACTTCCTGCATGACCCTGGGCAAAAAGGTTAAGTTTTTCTTTTATACCTCGCCCTAAATTTCTAAGAAAAACACGCACAACATAAAATTGTGCGTTTTACAAAACAGAAAATTATGATTGTCGCCGCGGCGAAGAAGAAACGTCGCCGCGGCGAAGAAAGCCTCAGACTTGTTTGTGTCTGTCGTACTTCACCGTGGCGAAGGACAATTCTTCGCCGGGGAGAAGCTACTTGAAAGGTTCTGAATTTACAAAACTGCCACTCTGCTTGCTTCTTTCGCTTTCTTCTTCGATTCTTTGTGCTCTTCCTTTGGAACAAGCCTCATCGTGCTTTGTCCTGCTTCAGAACTCTTCTAACTTCTGAGATCCGCTAACTTCTAAGTCAAAACTTCCAATTTTGTCCTTATTTGCTCAAAATGTCCATTTGAACCTGAAACACAAAATGTAAAGAATTAAACAACAATTCAGGTCAAAATGCAACAAAAAGTACCTGAAATCCGACTAAAAAGACTAATGAAAACTGTATAATCCATGGATTATCATAGACCAAGTCTCATGTCCCTTTGACTGAGTCACAACAAACTTCGAGTCTCCAGCCAAATGGCGTAATACTCACAAAGGGATTACAACGTCTTCACCAAATCAATAAACGTAGAGTTAGCACTCACTCCATAAAGGGACTTTGAGTCTCATGGGAGCTCTAACCGCTCCAGCCATCTATAAGTATCAAGGTTGACCCTCTCAGAAGAAACTTTAGAACTTACTCTAGATTTAATTTTACACTACCCAGTTTGCTCTTCATATTGCTCTCTCATATAGCCACTGATTCACACCGTAGAGTCGAGTACCAACCACTTTACAATGGTTGTCATGCCATAGCACCACAGTGACAGTGACTTCTATCAACTCTAACTCTTTCTTCTCGTTACTTAGTCTCATTCTATTTGTGCTAACTTGAGGGTTGGAGTGCCTATGACTTATGTGTCGAGTGGACATCCCGCATCACATACGACCACTAGTGCTAGGCCCTTCTCATCCGTCAAAACTCAATAGAGTAGGCAATGTCAAAAAAGCTAGTAGAGATGGAAATGATGATCCAACAGATCCTTGGAGTACTGACCCTAATCAAGAAGAGTCTACCCTTAAGCTATGAAGACTCCCTATTCATCGATTCAATTGCCCTTATAGAAATTCTAAAGAAGTTTCTGATAAGAGCTTGAGAGTATATATTTTGTTAGTGATTTAATTGGATTATTTATGGAAAAATGTGTTTAATTTGTGGAATTTGAATTACTTATTTCATAAATACCTTTTACGGGATCACGGGTGTAGTTTGAGTATTTTTAGGTTCAAACCAATATTTGAAGGAAAAAATATGATGTCGATGGAATTTGTGACAAGTAGGAACAAACGGTGCAAGAATCGGAGTTGAAACGAGAAAGTTGTGATGCGTCAAAGATACAACGTAAAATCTAGAAATCCTTCAAGATGAGCATGCTTTGATGTTTTGATCATAAATTAAGCTATAGAAATCAGAATTTGACTATTCTTATGGAGTTGGAAAGCTTATTCAGAGAGCTTTAAAGTTTGTGTTGATGACTTTACCAAATTCTGAAGATCACGGACTCGTGGGACAGAAAGAACAATCACTGCAGTGACCGTTTCTTATCGCCACAGCGATGGGTCACGGGCCTGTTTGGGTTATTGCATTCTCCTAGTCTGAATCTGAATGGGTTAAGGCATTTAATTCTTTCCTAAGTAACCTCCAAACCCTATCACTATAAATAAGGGTCTTGAATTAGTTTTTAGGGTGATTAGAGAAGGAGAAAGGATGGCTACTATTTTGGAGATCGGGATTCTTCCTGTTCTCGTTCGCCAATTAGAGAAGTTTTTCCATTTTTCTTTCTTGAACTCATGTTATTGAATACAATGGTTGTTTTTATTACTGTAATTATGAACTAAATCCCTTTTTCTAGGGCTAAAGATGTAGCCCAATTTATGAATATGTGTTGACTTTATTGTTGTTAATTCTTATTGAGCATTAATTCTAAGTTTTATTATTGTGTGTAATGCTTTCAATTCTTAAGGATAAGAGAGTTGAAAGATATCATGGGTTGGGTTGAGATAAAGAGATAAAACCTAATTAGTCTAAGGTAATAAAACCATAGATTGAGCGAATGCTAGAGATAGGTTACCGCGATCTATGAGACTCTGGTAAATTCCATAGAGCTTAATGATCTCTTAGCTCTTAAATCCAACTTAAAGATATTTTAGGTTGTTGCTTAGGGGTTAATTCGCTTATTGTTCGAGAGAAAGTTAGTGGAATATCAGGGGGTTTGGCCTTTAGAATAAGCTTAATTAGGTTAGCAATAATTATCAATGCATAGGATTAAATTAGTGTGAAATATGTGCCCTAGGTTTTGTCATAATGATCTGTTTACCAAAGTATTAATAAAATTCTGCTTTTGTTTAGTTTTTAGTTTGTTTTCTTTTTCATTAAATTCATTCTTAAAATTATGTTTCATCAAATAGCAATAAAATAGACTAGTTTGGTACTTGGTAGGTAGTTCTCTTCGGATTCGACACTCATTTACTTGAGCTTTATTACTTGCACGATTTCGTACACTTGCGAATAGCTCGTCAAGTTTTTGGCACCGTTGCTGGGGAACTATTTTGTTTTACCAATATCAATATGATGAGTTGTAACTACAACATGCAATGTATAGCAAGTGCACTAGTCATATAAAGTAATAAAGTGATAAGTGAAGTATCGTTCCCACGAGGATTGGTTGTTAAGCACTGATTTTCCTAATTGTTTTCAAGTTGGAGAAACCAAAAAGGTTTTTGGATTTATGGGAGAAATTAAAACTAAAATGAAGGCAAATTTTACTAAGTATTTAAAAAGCTAATTAATGAAAGCAAGATTAAAGCAAGAGTAATATCAAGTAAAACAAACGGTAAGGGTTTTGACTTCATTAGGATTCTATGAATTAATCTACGAATTATGCTACTTCTATACTCACATGCACTTGTAAATCGAACTCCCTAATGTGTAAAACATACTTTCCCAGGCTATGAATTCCTACTTTTCCGTGTTAAGCTTCCGCACCTAACAATTTGAAGATTAATAGATCCAAGTTCATTAAGCTAATGGAATCCTAGATTGATTTCATTGATTCTCAAACCTATCTCTAGCGTTCAATACAACAATGGTGATTTCCCTAAGAAGCTCATACATGATTCATTTCTCAATCTCATCATGTTCAACAAATACTTTCAAGAAAAACAAGAGAAATCACAAAATCCATGCACTAGAATGTAGAAATAACACTAATTCATTGATTAAACATAGAAATCCCAAATTACATCAAAACCCTAACCCAAGATGAGTTAGTTCATGCTAAAATTAACATAAATCGAAGTAAAAATAGTGAGCAATGTATTCAACTTATTGAAACTAAGAAAAGAGAATAAAGATCTTCCCTATTGATGAATCCACAAAGTTCAATCTCAATCTCCTCTCCTTCTTTCCCAGAATGTTAAACTTACTCTAAAAGTGACCACCCCCCTCTCTCAAAATGTCTAAGTTTTTCTTATATAGTCAGTCCAGAAACCTAAAAACTTTCCTAAAATAAAATTGTGCGTTTTAATTAAAAACTAAAAATCGCAGACTTCGCCATGGCAACGAATTCTCGAGAGTTTATCCCCACGGCAAACCTTGTTGAACAATTCTAATATTACGAAATTGCCCTCCGCTTGCTTCCTTGCTTGAATCATCAATCTTCGATGCTCTCCAATGGGAACAAGCTTTATAGTGCTTCAAATCCGCTTCAGAACTTCCCTGAATCCTGAGATTCGCTCGCTTCTGGGTCCAGAAACTCGATCCCGCTCATTATACACTCAAAGTGCATGTTTTGGCCTGAAACATAAAACATATGAAATTAAGTTGCAATTCAGGCTAAAACGACATAAGAAGTATCCAAAATCTGGCCAAAAAGCCTCAATAAAACAGTATAATCCTCGGACTATCATAATACGAAGTATTTAGTTGCTAATTTGATGTGTTTTAATTTTGCTTAGAAATTAATTTTCATTTTTTTTTTGTTTTGTTTGTTTCTTTTAGTTAGAACCTGGAGAGCTTACGTTCAAAAGGTGGTGGTGATCTTAATCCCTTAGATTCTGAGATAAAGAGAACGGCTAAACAGTTGAGGAAGGCTAACTTTGAAAAATCAATAGCTAACACAGGAATTATAAATCCCAATGTGGAAAATCAAGAGAATGAGAGTGAGGATACCATAGGAGGAAATGCAATTGGTGGAGCAGTAGTGGTTCGAAGAGCATTGAAGGACTACTCTATTCCTACTATTGATGGGTGTTATTCTATCATCAGGAGACCTCCAGTTCAAGTGAATAATTTTGAGATCAAGCCAGCAATTATTCAAATGATTCAGCAGTCGGTCTAATTCGCTGGGTTACCTAATGATGATCCCAACTTGCATATCGCCAATTTTCTGGAGTTATGTAACACATTCAGGCATAATGAAGTATCCGATGACGCAATTAGGCTGAGGCTTTTCCCATTCTCTCTTCGGGATAAAGCTAAGGCACGGTTGATTTCTCTGCCACCTGGGAGTATCACGACATGGAATGAGTTAGCTCAAATGTTCCTCACTAAATATTTTCCACCTACCAAGTCTGCCAAGCTGAGGAGTGAGATTAAAAACTTCTACCAACAAGATTTGGAGTCATTGTATGAAGCATGGGAAAGGTATAAGGATCTCTTACGGAGGTGCCCTCACCATGGTTTACCAATCTGGTTGCAAGTGCAAACATTATGCCAAGGGTTGCTGCCAACTATTCAAGCCATGATAAATGCTGCAAGTGGAGGAGCCTTTAACAATAAAACACCAGAGGAAGCATACAATCTGATTGAAGTGATGGCGAACAATAACTATATGAGGACTTTGGAGAGAACTTCAACAAGGAAATCAGCGGGAGTGCACGAAGTTGATGGTTACACCGTATTGGTTGCTCAACTTTCAAACATCCAGAAGCAATTAGGTAATGTATTAAAGATAAATGCAATTGAATCCTCCTATCTGACATGCGACCTCTGTGTAGGAAATCATTCATCCAAGGGTTTTCAAGAAGGGAACCCGTTTGCTCAGCCTGAACAAGCTAATTACGTCAATAATTTCCAAAGGAGGCAAGGGAATCCATATTCCAACACATATAATCCAGCATGGAGGAAACACCCGAACTTCTCGTGGAGCAATAACAATGAGCATAAACAACCTCTTGTTTTTAAAACTCAAGAGCCAAAATCTAAATTGGAGAATGTGCTTACCAAGTTCATTGAAAAGACAAGCAAGAGGTTTGAAAAGACTAAAATCCTTGCCCAAAATCAATTAGCCTTTATTAGAAACCTTGAGACTCAAATTGGGCAAATTCATAACATATTAGCAGGAAGAGTTCAAGGAGTTTTGCCGAGCGATATAGAGAAGAATCCTAAGGAAAAGTGCATGCAATCACCTTGAGGAGTGGAAGAACCTTGGAGAATTCAAAGGATGAAAAACAGAAGTAAGAACAAGAGAAAGCTTTGAAGGAAGAGCGTGAAATATGGAGAAGATTATCGGCATGAAGGACGATCATTGCGGCGATGATACCGGTGGCCGCGGCGATCGTGAAGTAGCTCCCGAATCATCATAATTTTCAACTAGTCGCCGCAGCAATAAATCTGGTGGCCTCGACAAGCGTGAATCTGAGCAAAAACTTTTTTTGAGCCATGCAAACCTTCTGTACCCACAAGGTTTGAAGAATCAGAAGCTTGATAAGCAATTCGGTAAGTTTATTGATATGTTTCGAAGTTTGCATATTAATATTCCTTTTGTTGATATGTTAGAACAGATGCCGAAATATGCAAAGTTTCTGAAGTAGATCCTTATACATGAGAGAAAATTCGAGGAACACGAGAAAGTTATGTTAACGAAGGAATGCAGCGCACTGATTCAAAAGAAACTACCACCCAAACTACGAGATCCAGAGAGTTTTACTATCCCTTGTATTATTGGTAGTTGTTATTTTGATAAGGTTTTATGTGATTTAGGGCAAGTATAAATTTAATGCCGTTTTCCATTTGCAGGAAACTTAGATTAGGAGAAGTGAAGCCAACCCTCGTGTCTCTCCAATTAGCTGATCGATCAATAACATATCCTATGGGGGTGGTAGAAGACGTCTTGATTAGGGTAGACAAACTAATTTTCCAAGTAGATTTCATAGTGTTAGACATGGAGGAAGATAGGGAAATACCTTTAATTTTAGGATGACCTTTTCTAGCCACGGGTAGAACATTGATAGATGTCCACCAAGGGAAATTAATCTTAAGGGTAGAAGATGAGTAAGTAGAGTTTGATGTTTTTGAATCCATGAAGCGTCCATTTGAATTAGACACATGTTTTAAGATTAATGTCCTCGACACCATAGTGGAGTAGAATTTTGAAGAAAGCTACCCCATTTCCCCCGTAGAAATTGTTTGATGAATTCTAGAGATCATGAGGATGAAGTTGATAGTGAAGAGATAAGAGAGTGTTTAAGGTACTTAAATGCTCAACCACCCTTAGTTTGTCTTGAAGCTAAATTGATCAGAGAAGTTGGAGCCGTGGTGTCTCAGTCCACTTCACCAATCAAGAGGCCACCTACACTTGAGCTCAAGCAACTACCATCTCATTTAAGGTATGCATTCTTAGAAGAGGGTAAATTTTTTCCAGTCATTATTAATGCTTCTTTGAATGCTGTAGAGGAAGAAAAGATGCTGTGCATATTAAGGAAATACAAGAAGGCAATTGGATGGACAATTGCGGATATAAAGGTATCGATCCCTCAATTTGCACATATAAGATCCTAATGGACGAGAGTTATAAACCTACCATCCAACCACAAAGAAGATTGAACCCATCAATGCAAGAAGAGGTCAAGAAGGAGGTATTGAAGCTCTTAGTTGTAGGAATTATATATCCAATTTCGGATAGTGCATGGGTAAGTCCAGTCCAAGTGATGCCAAAGAAGGCAGGAATGACAATGGTCCGTAATGATAACAACGAGCTGATTCCAACACGAATAGTCACGAGATGGAGAGTATGTATCGACTATCGCAAACTAAATATCGTGACTCATAAGGACCATTTTCCATTGCCATTCATCGATCAAATGTTAGAGAGGTTAGCTGGCCATGAGTTCTATTGTTTCCTGGACGGATATTCAGGCTAAAATCAAATTGCTATAGCGCCAGAAGATCAAGAGAAAACGATTTTCACGTGCCCATACGGAACATTCGCCTATCGAAGAATGCCTTTTGGCTTGTAAAACGCTCCTACAACTTTCCAATGTTGCATGATTTCAATTTTCTCTGATATGGTTGAGAAGTCCATTAAAGTTTCCATGGACGATTTTTCTGTTTTTGGTGATTTTTTTTATGATTGTTTAACTAACCTATCTAATGTTTTGCAGAGATGTATTGACACTAACCTGGTGTTAAATTGGGAAAAATGCCATTTTATGGTATGAGATGGGATTGTGTTAGGTCATCGAATATCTGCGAATGGAATTGAGGTGGATCGAGCGAAGATTGAAGTCATTGAGAAACTACCACCTCCCAATTCAGTGAAGGTTGTCAGTGAAGGTTGTCAGAAGTTTCCTTGGACATGCGGGTTTATATAGGAGATTTATACAGGATTTCTCTAAAATCTCTAAATGTCTCTGTGATTTTTTAGCTAAGGATGTTCCTTTTAATTTAAGTCAAGAGTGTTTAGATGCATTTAAGTGTTTAAAAGCAAAATTAATCTCTGCTCCTATTATTGTTGCGCCCGATTGGGAACTACCTTTTGAACTCATGTGTGACACAAGTGATTACGCTATAGGGGCTATTTTAGGACAGTGAAAAGGTAAGATTTTGCATATGATTTATTATGCCAGCAAGACTTTAACGAGACCACAGTTAAATTATGCCACTACTGAAAAAGAATTTTAGCAGTGGTATTCTCTATTGATAAATTTCGTTCTTATTTGCTAGGTACCAAGGTTATTGTGTACACTGACCATGCTGCATTGAAGTACCTCTTAGCGAAACGGGATTCCAAGCCAAGATTATTGCGATGGGTATTGCTTCTACAAAAATTCCACTTGGAAATTAAGGACAAGAAAGGAATGGAAAATCAAGTAGCTAATCATCTATCCCGATTAGAGTCCAATGATGAAGTTCAAGAGGAAGACAAGCCAATCAATGAATACTTCCCAGATCAGCAATTGTTTGCTATTCAAGAAGGCTGTGGTTTGCAGATATTGCCAACTATTTGGCGCATAAAGTTATGCGTCCTAGAATGAACTCCCAAAGACGGAAGAATTTTTTTGTAGATTTAAAGTACTACTTTTGGGAGGATTCGTTTTTGTACAAGCATTGCGCCGATCAAATGATAAGAAGATGTGTGCCAGAGGAAGAGATGATGAATATTATTCGTCATTGTCATTCAATGGAAGTTGGTGGCCATTTTGGTTCGACAAAGATCGCCGCTAAAATTCTTCAATCAGGATTTTTCTAGCCCACTCTTTTTAAAGATGTTTTAGTTTTGTTAAGAGTTGTGATGAATGTCAATGGGTTGGTGATGCGTTGTAACTATAACATGCAATGTATAGCTAGTGCACTAGTCGCAAAAAGTAATAAAGTGATAAGTAAAGTATTATTCCCACGAGGATTATTTGTTAAGCACTGATTTTCCTAATTGTTTGACAAGTTGGAGAAAACGAAAAATGTTTGGATTTGCGGATGAATTTAAGCTAAAGTGAAAAAAAAATTTACTACTAACGTAAAGGCTAATTAATGACAGTAAAACTAATTTGAGAGAAAATATCAATTAAGCAAACGGTTAGGGTTTTGACTTCACTAGGATTCTATGAATTATGCTACTTCTAGACTCACATGCACGGATTATAAATCGAACTCCCTAATGCGCAAAACATACCTTCTCAGGCTATGTTTTCCTACTTTTCCCTATTAAGCTTCCATACCCAACAATTTGAAGATTAATAGTTCCAAGTTCGTTAAGCTAATAGAATCCTAAATTCATTTAATTGATTCTCAAACCTTTCTCTAGCGTTCAATACAACAATGACAATTACCCTAAGAAGCTCATACATGAATCATTTTTCATTCTCATCATGTTCAACAAATAAATTCAATAAAAACAAGAGTAATCACACAATCCATGCAATAGAATATAAAAGCAACAATAATCTATATATTAAACATAAAAATCCTAATTACATCAAAACCCTAACCCAAAGTGAGTTAGTTCATAATAAAATTAACACAAATCGAAATAAACACAGTAAACATAGCATTCAACATGTTGGAATAAAGAAAGAGAACAAAAATCTTCCCTATTTGATGAATACCAAAGAGTTCAATCTCAAATCAACCTCAAATCTTCTCTCTTTTCTCCCAAAATGTCGAACTCCCTTCTAAAATGGCTAAGTTTTTCTTATATAGTTGGTCCACAAAACCTAAAACTTTCCGAAAATACAAACTGTGCGTTTTAATAACTGGAAATCATAGACTTTGCCACAGCAATGAATTCTCGAAAGAAATCCGCAGTGGCGAAATGTTATGAACCACTTGAAATTACGGAATTGCCCTCCACTTGCTTCCTTGCTTGAATCTTCAATCTTTAGTGCTCTCCAATAGGAACAAGCTTCATAGTGCTTCAAATCCATGTCAGAATTTCCCCAAATCCTGAGATCCCGTTGCTTCTGGGTCCAGAAACTCAATTATGCTCTTTATTTGCTCAAAGTGCACATTTTGGCCTGAAACATAAAACATATGAAATTAATGTGTAATTCGGCAAAAACGACATAAGAAGTATCAACAATCCTACCAAAAAGCCTAGATATAAACAGTATAATCCTAGGATTATCAGTTGAGAACATATGGAGAAAGCCATGCCTTTAATAATATCCTAGAAGTACAATTGTTTGACGTGTGGGAATAGATTTTATGGGACCGTAACGCCCACATCGAGGTACATAGCTTTACTTATGCCCGTATACCCTTAGTTGAATTGTTAAAGTTTTTGAAAAAAAATGTGAAGAAAATCCTTAAAATTTCATTAGGGGTAAAATTGTCTTTTCACTTAAAATTAGTTGAAATTGTGGGAGTGAAAAGATAGAATTTCATGGAGAATGCAATAAAAATGAGGGCATTATGGTAATTGACTAAGGGACATAGATGAATTTCATAGAAAGTGCAAGGGCAAAATGGGAAACCATAGATAATATTATGTTATATCAAGAATTAAAGAGTGAAACCCTAGCCGCTTCTTCTTCTCTTTCACGCCATTACCACCCAAATTCTCTCAATTTTTCAATTCTTTTTCAAGAAATCCATAGATTTTGGGTACTTTTTAGTGGATTTTCAATCCCAGCATCCTCAGGTAAGATCCTTGCACTAAAAAGTGAGTTTTAATTTTTAAAGTGTTGAATTGATAATTTGTGTTCATAGGATTTAAGAGAACAGAGTTGGATCAAAGAAGATTATAAGAATGTTGGATTGCTCACATCTAAGGTAAGTAAATCCTACCTAAGTATATTTAAGTAATATTGTGTAAGAATTTCTTTATCATATTGTGTTCTTATATGAAGAATGTTGATGGATTTGGTGTTGATGAAGATTAGAACTTATCCATAAGTAGTGGTGTTTGTGTATTTGATATTGATGTGAGTTTGGATGAAATTTGGAAGAAATTTTGGAGTGTATATTTGGACAAGTTTGCATTAAAGATAAGGATTTTATACCAAATTTTTGGTGGCTTAGAAAAGAGGTTGATGTGTGCCAAATTAGAGTTGATTATGCACATAATTGTTTGATGAAATGTCAAGAGAAGTGCATGCATGTAATGCTTTCTTTCTAGCTAGTTATACTCGTAAAATAATCACTAAAACTCATTAAAAATATATATAAGAAAATACACATATATAGACAGTAATAGTATGGCCCATATTTAATTTTTCTCTATATACAAATATTTACAAAATATTCTCAAAAATAGCAACTTGACAGTGTAGCCCGACCCTTCCACTACGTGACATTCCGAGCAACCGCAACTCCCATTACCTGTAAAACATAAAAACAATGGAGTGAGCACTAATGGCTCAGTAAGTAAGTAAACCCGCTATGCTACCCTTCTCTCTCCGTTGCTTAAATCCTGAATTTTTTTCTTCCTTACAACTCATGTCCCGAGTATTCTCTATTCCTCTTTCTGTTCTTTCTCTATTTTGCTCTCTGTTTTCTAAATTTTTTCACTACCCAGATAACAAGAATGGTATTATGCATATTCATGATGCAAATGCACAAATGCATAATTATGCATTTTCTTTTCTTTTTTCTTATTTTGTTTCTTTTTCTTTATTTCTTTCTTTCTTTTAAGTCTTCTTTCTATTTTTTCTTTCTTTTCTATCTTTTTTTTTCATTTCTATTCTTGCCGATCGGACTCGTGGGCATGGATTTGGAGCCTTGGCCGTGTGAGTGAATTCTCTAATTCTGGGTACAGTCCTCATCCACACACACTTCTACGAACTATACATTTCTTCTTTTTGAATTATGAGGCCGCTCACTAAAGGCGGCGTGCATGTGGGGCTATGTCACTCACGGCTCCCTACCGCAACAATCTTCTCTTCTTTTATCTTTTTTTTACACTTCTTTAAGAAAAATTCAGATTTGAATATCTTTAATATTCTAATTTCTTTCTATTTTCTCTTTAACATATTTTAGGGCATTTTCATGCTCTTATGAATATGTATGCATGTAGATAGTATCATGCTTACATTCTTTCTAAATTCACATATTTAAATGCAATTATGCATTATGGAATGCAAACATGTCATTCCCTACCATCGACAAACACATCCCAGTACACATAATCATTCCATACATACACTTCTCTTTGGCATTTCATCAAACAATCATGTCACAAATCAACACTATTTTGACTACACTTCTATCTCTATTTAGGCCACCAAAAATTGGAATAAACTCCTCCATAATTAACACCAAACTCGCCCAAAATACACACTTCAATTCTTCCAAATCTCATCCAAACATTCATCAAATACAACTACACCAACCAACTTCTCATGGCTAGGTTATAATCATTATTCAACACCAAATCCATCAACAATTATACATAAATGCATATATATATAGAAGAGTTCTCTACACAACATACTTAAATCATACTTAGGGTAGGATTTACTTACCTTTGATATGAGCAAATTCAACCCTTTAGAATCTCCTTTGATCATCAAAATCACACTTTAAAAACTAAAATTCACTTCTTAGTGCAAGGATCTTACCTATAGAAGCTTAAGATTGAAAATCCCTCAAAACACCCAAAACCTATGAATTTCCTTTGAAGAAGAATTGAAGAATTTGAGAGAATATGGAGGTGAAGTGGTGTGCAAATGGGTAAGAGTGGCTAGGGTTTCACTCTTCAATTTGATATAACTAAAAATTATTATTAGTTTCCCATTTTGCCCTTGCACTTTCTTTAAAATTCCATTTATGTCCCTTAGTCAATTACCATAATGCCCTTATTTTTATTGCATTCTCCATGAAATTCTATCTCTTTTCACTCCCCATAATTTCAACTAATTTTGAGTGAAAAGACCATTTTACCCTTAATGCAAGTTTAAGGCATTTTCTTCACATTTTCTCAAAATAACTTTAGCAACAAAATCAACTAAAGGTATAAAAGCCTAAATTAAATTGTGTACCTCTATGTGGGCGTTACAATGCATGAGTATGATTATGTGTTACTTTGGGTTGAGTTTGTAGATGGTAGAGAATGACATGTTTGCATTCCATATTGCTTATTGCATCTAAACATGTGAATTTAGAAAGAATTATAAGCATGAAACCATCTACATGCATACATACTCATAAGAGCATGAAAAAGCACTAAAGAATGTTAAAGAGTAAATAGAAAGAAATGAGAATATTAAAGAAGTTCAAATCTGAATTTTTATATAAAGAAGTGTAAAAGGATAAAAAGAAGAGAAGGTTGTTGCGATAGGGAGCCCGTGAGTGACATAGCCCCACATGCACATCGCCTTTAGTGAGCGGCCTCAGAATTTAGAAAGAAGAATTGTATAGTCCATTTGCGTGTGGATGAGGATTGTACCCAAAATTAGAGAATACACTCACACGGCCAGGGTTCCAAATCCATGCCTCAACCGAGTCCGATCGGCAAGAAAGAAAGAATAGAAAGAAAATAAAAGAAAGAATAGAAAGAAAAAAAGACTAAAGAATATAAAGAAAAAAAGACTAGAAAAGAAAGAAAGAAAGAAATACAGAATAAGAAATAGAAAACAGAATAAGAAAATAGAAAAGAAAATGCATATTTTGTGCATTTATGCATTTGCATCATATATATGCATAATACCATGATTTTGGTTGTTGTAGATTATGTTTCGAAATGGGTGGAAGCTGCAACGTTGCCCACAAACGATGCTTGCGTGGTTGTCAAGTTCGTAAAGAAGAATATTTTCTCAAGGTTTGGCACACCAAGGGCCATTGTCAGTGATGGTGGTTCTCACTTCTACAATCGCAGGTTCGTGACATTGTTAAGCAAGTATGGGGTTACACATCGTATTGCTACTCCATATCACCCTCAAACCAGTGGCCAAGTAGAAATGTCCAATAGGGAGCTAAAACGAATCTTGGAAAAGACGGTAAGCACCTCTCGAAAGGATTGGGCAACCAAGCTTGATGATGCATTATGGGCGTATAGGACGACATTCAAAACACCTATAGGAATGTCGCCCTATAGGATGCTTTATGGAAAAGCTTGTCACTTGCTAGTAGAGTTAAAACACATGTCATATTGGGTAGTGAAGTTTTTGAACTTTGATATACAAGCAGCAGGAGCAAAACGATTACTGCAACTCAATGAGATGGAAGAATTCCGAAATAATGCATATGAGAATGCCCGAATCTACAAAGAAAAGACTGAGCAATAGCACAACAAACATATCGTGAACAAGGAATTCAAGGAGGGCGACAAAGTGTTGTTTAACTCAAGACTACGACTTTTCCCGAGAAAATTACGCTTAATATGGTTTGGCCTATTCATAATTCATCGCGTGTTTCCACATAGGGCGATAGAGGTTCACCACCCAACGAAGGGAACATTCAAAGTCAACGGCCAAAGATTGAAACGTTATATTGAGAATGGGAATGAAGTTGAGAGGTTTTCAATATTTCTTCAAAATCCTCATTGACGACAGAAATGAGTCGAGCTTAAGACTTTAAATAAGCGCTCATTGGGAGGCAGCCCAAGATTTTGATTACGTTTTTGTCTTAATTTTTTTAATTTTTAATTTTTAATTTTATTCAATTTTTAGTATTTTTATTTTGTTTTTAGTGATTTTTTTTTTTTTTTTTTTTGAGTTATTTTTATTTCATTAATTCAGATGTTTTGATTTTATTCTTGTCAGGTCATTAGCAAAACACATTCAGTGGTTACCTAGCCACTTCAACATCATGCTCGCCGTGGCGATACATTACTATCGTTGCAGCGAGCGTCACTTTAGCGCACGAAAACAAAGGGCATAATGCTCGCCGTAGCAACACCTACAATCGCTGCAGCGAGCGTTACCATCGCACACCCACACGACGAGAAGCACGCTCGTCGCGACGACAAATCCAGTCTCTGCAGCGAGCAAACAAAGCAAACGCAAATTCGCGTTTATATCAGCCATTTCCCACATTCAAATATCATTTTCCCACAAACACCATTTTCTCTTCCTCTCTATACAAATCTCTAAACACCATTTCCATTCATCATTCCTTCAACCCATCTTCAATTTTTTCCTCACTTGCTCACTAACACACTCAATTTCAACTCACATTTTGCAGATTAAGGAATCAAATCGGGATTCTCACAAAATCAAAGTTAGGGTTTCAAAGATTGGGGGTTTTTAAAATTGCACCAATCCATAACAATTCAAGGACAATTTGCATAGAATCTGGTTCAAGTAAGTATTTCTCACCCATTTTGCATTGTGTTATTGGTTGTTGAAGATTGGGAGCCCTTGACTAGAATTTTCGTGGCATCATTATGTTATGCTTGAAGACCTTTGTGATTGAAGTTGGGTGCTGTAGATATTAATTGGTTGCATTGATTGAGTGGAGAAATTGTAATTGGAGTAGGGAGTTTGTGGTGATTTACGTGGGTGTTGAAATTGTGATTCAATTGATTGTATTAGTTGAGTGCGAAATTGTTATAATGGCACCCAAGCGAAAGCCAGGAGGCGATAGGAGAGAAAAAGGAAAAG
Organism: Pistacia vera; assembly: GCF_008641045.1. NCBI lineage: Eukaryota > Viridiplantae > Streptophyta > Magnoliopsida > Sapindales > Anacardiaceae > Pistacia > Pistacia vera. Next base: position 446,246 of record NW_022196419.1, read on the forward strand.
GGCAGACCTCCAATGATGTCCGGTTTGTTAGTCAGGCTACCAAGGAGAGATATAAAAATTTTGCAAAGAAACCTGGTGGATTTATTGAAGAAAAAGGGCTGGTGTTTATAGAGAATGTTAGGGGGATCACTGATGTAATTCAGTCTTTGGGTTGGCAGACATTTTGCAAAGAACCTTCGGCTTCTGCTATTGCCTTTGTAGTAAAAGAGTTTTATGGCAACGTTCCTGATAGCTTTGACGGAAGGATAATGGTAAGAGGCAAGGAAGTGGTATTTACTGCAACTGCTATTAATGAGTTTTATGGGCTACCGCAAGTTGAGATAGATGAGGATGCCTATGCAACATACAAGCAAGAAGTGAATTATGATGCCGTGATTAATTTGCTGATGGAAGGGACAGCTACATGGTTTATTGTGGCTGGTGAACACATCCGCTTTGAAAGTAAGCTTTTGGACTCAATTTCGCACATTTGGTTATATTTTGTTTACTCTAGATTGATGCCCTCAAAGCACATGAGCACTGTTAGCAAAGCTAGGGTGATTTTGATGTATGCTATCCACCACAAGATGAGGATGAATGTGGGTGAGATTATTTTTGATGAGGTTCTCCATTCGGCAAAGCGTAACAAGACTGGTTTTTACTTCCCTCAACTGATTCCTGAATTATGTAACCGAGCTCTGGTCCCTTTGAATTATGAAGAAGTATTAATCCCGCAAGGAGTATGCCTTAAGATGCAATTTTTGCAAAATCTCACCAGTGGGGGCAGAATGGAAGTCTCCAAGACAAAAGCCTCTTCGTCAAAAAAGCCATCCAAAAAATATCAATTGACAAAGATGAATGAAGATATAGATAAGTTGAGAGAGCAATAGCATCGTTAAGAAGCCTAGATGACTTGGATGAGTGGGCAAATGAGGGTGCAATATGACATGCAAAAATTGCAACTTGCTCATACTGGAATAGCAACGCCAGGGTGTGAACGGACTGATTTTATGTAACCCTCGAACGAAGAGGATGGCGATGCTTCTGATGATGATTCTAAGGAGAGTATTGAGGAGTAGGGAGTGTGACACTGATGGAGACTTGGAGATTTATGTTGTGTTTTTGTTTGCTTTTGTTAGTGTAGTTTATTTCTTTTTATGTACTTGCATTTTTTTGCTGTTTGTTCATTAAGTCCTTGTGAACTGTTATTTCAGCTTTATTTCTGGTTTGTTGATGCTCTCTATATCCGTTTATTTTTTTTTTCTTTCAGCATAACAATGATGGCCGATAAGGTATGTTTAGTGTGTTTTTTATAAAACAAATTTGGCGCATATGACACCATGAACTGGACAGCTTTATAACGTTGAGGAATGTGGTAACGTTTTCTTTCCTTTTTCCTATTCTTAACATTGAGGACAATGTTGATTTTATGGTTGCAGGTAGGAATTTCATTTGAGCAGAATTATTTCTTTATGGATATGGATTTAGGGAGTACTTTTTTTGTTTTTTTTTTTGTTTTATGTTGTGAGTTTTTCTCTTGGATTAATTTATATGTTTGATAGGAATGTGATTGCAATAACATTTAACAAGTAGAGGACATAAATTTTTTCCTTTAATTACGGATGATTGTAATTGTTAATGACATTCAGTTTGAGACCCTAGCGGTTGGTGGATTGAAAGTGGTTAAGTTTACCTACTTAAAGACATTTTATGCGTGAATTTTCCAGGAACTTTTTTTTTTTGCGATCTCAACAAACTCTAGAACTCATTTGACAACACTTGAGGCGAAATCCTAGAGTTCACATCATTTAGGAAATGATTTAGGCTGTTTTCAGACCGATTGAGCCTTTCAAGCCGACCTTTTTTATTATCATCGCTAGTTAACCCTTTGAGCCTTTTAAACACAATTTAGCCTTGTTTTTCTTTCTTTGAACTTAATTGTTACCCTACCCTGATTATGAGCCTAAAACACAATCCTACCCATTTTATCTGTAAGAGACCTAATTGTTATTTAAGCTTAGTACGAGTATTGGTGAGGAAGTGTAGTTTTGCCACAACCCAAATTTATGAAAAGAAATTGGTTGGGGGTTGTGGAGTGCTTGTAAGATCAATGGGGCTATGTGTGTGTTTTCTACTTTCATATTGTTGTTAAAAAAATAAAAAAAAATAAAAAAAAAAAGAGAAAGAAAAGAAAAGTGGGCATTGAAAAGCATTATGAAGATTTGAAATTATGCAAATGGGTTTATATTACTGTCGAAAAGAAAAAAGAGAGAGAAAGAAAAGAAAAGTGGGCATTGAAAAGCATTATGAAGATTTGAAATTATGCAAATGGGTTTATATTACTGTCGAAAAGAAAAAGCTCGATTAAGGTTGGGGAGCTACTGAGTGAAAAAAGGAAGTGTTTTTGTATGATAGTAATAAGAATGAATGAAAATTAAGTATCTTAATTTGATTTTTGTTAATTTCCCTTTTGTTCCTTCGTGAACTCATACTTTAGCCTAACGTTACAACCTTTACAAAGACCTATTGATCCAAGGTAATGTGAACTTCTACATTAGTGGAGAGTGGTTTGAAAAGTGAGCCTATGGAGTTTGATTCCATGATTCACATATAAGTCATAACCGAATACTGAGATCAAAATTCTGTTCATGAATGTTATGCATAAAACCATTAGGGTTTGTAGACTAATGGTTTGTGGTTGTATGAATGTTCTAGGGTCAATAACGAAAATGGAATTGATGTTTGCATTGTCTGTGAATTTAGGTGATTTTTGATTATTCTATTTGTTTTGTGTATATGCTATTTTTGAGACACCTTTATGAATTGATCCAAGAATTTTTGTTAGTTTTTGTTCTTCTTATGTTTATTTTTATTTTTGGAGTTTAGGTTAAGTTTAGTGTCGATGTTTGTGGGTATCATCATTGGAAACCCTCACAAGACTACAACTCATCCAACTAGGGCCGCCTAGGGGTTTAAAGGCTTGTTGCATACGCTAAATGCAATCGTGTCAATCTACGAAAGTGGTTTACGATAGTTTAGATATAGGTTTTAATTGGTTGTTTTATTTTCAAGCTTAGAGACTTATTTTATCACTTAGTTTGCTAGGGACTAGCAAAAAGAGCCTGAAAGTATATATTTTGTTAGTGATTTAATTGGATTCCTTATCCAATTAAATCACTAACAAAATATATACTTTTAGGCTCTTTTTGCTAGTCCCTAGCAAACTAAGCGATAAAATAAGTCTCTTTAATTTGTGGAATTTGAATTAATTATTTCATAAATACCTTTTACGGGATCACGAGTGTAGTTTGAGTATTTTCAGGTTCAAACCGATATTTGAAGGACAAAGAATGATGTCGATGGAATTCGTGACAAGTAGGAACAAACGGTGTAAGAATCATAGTTTCAACGAGAAAGTTGTGACGCGTCAAAGATACAACGTAAAATCTAGAAATCCTTTAAGATGAACATGCTTCGACGTTTTGATCATAACATGAGCTGTAGAAATCTGAATTTGACGATTCTTGTGGAGTTGGAAAGCTTATTCAGATAGCTACAAAGTTTGTGTTGATGACTTTACCAAATTCTGAATATCACGGACTTGTGGGACAGAAAGAACTATCACCGCAGTGATGGGTCATGGGCCTGTTTGGGTTATTGCATTCTCCTAGTCCGAATCTGAATGGGTTAAGGAATTTAATTCTTTCCTAAGTAACCTCCAAATCCTAGCACTATAAATAAGGGTCTTTAATTAGTTTTTAGGGGGATTAGAGAAGGAGAAAGGACGGCTACTATTTTAGAGATTAGAATTCTTGTAGTTCTCGTTCGCCAATTAGAGAAGTTTTTCTATTTTTCTTTCTTGAACTCATGTTATTGAATACAATGGTTGTTTTTATTACTGTAATTATGAACTAAATCCCTTTTTCTAGGGCTAAAGATGTAGCCCAATTTATGAATATGTATTGACTTTATTGTTGTTAATTCTTATTGAGCATTAATTCTAAGTTTTATTATTGTGTGTAATGCTTTTAATTCTTAAGGATCTGAGAGTTGAATGATATCATGGGTTGGGTTGAGATCGATAGATGAAACCTGATTAGTCTAAGGTAATAAAACCATAGATTGAGTGGACGCTAGAGACAGGTTGCCGCGATCTATGAGGCTCTGGTAAATTCCATAGAACTTAATGATCTCTTAGCTCCTAAATACAACTTAGAGATATTTTGGGTTGTTGCTTAAGGGTTAATTTGGTAATTGTTCGAGAGAAAGTTAGTGGAATATCAGGGAGTTTGGCCTTTAGAATAAGCTTAAATAGGTTAGCAATAATTTTCAATGCATAGGATTAAATTGGTGTGAATTTGTGCCCTATGTTTAGTCATATTGATATGTTTACCAAAGTATTAATAAAATTCTGCTTTTGTTTATTTTTTAGTTTGTTTTCTTTTTCATTAAATTCATTCTTAAAATTCGGTTTCATCAAATAGCAATAAAATAGACTAGTTTGGTACTTGGTAGGTAGCTCTCTTGGGATTCGACACTCGTTTACTTGAGCTTTATTACTTGCGCGATTTCGTACACTTGCGAATAGCTCGTCAATTTCCCTTTCCCAACATGAAGCTCTACGATGGCACATCAGACCTAGACAACCACATCATCTCCTATAAGCAAAGGACGTTCATTAACACCATACCTCGCAAGCTCCATAGAGCTTACATGTGGAAAAGCTTTGGGTCTAGCCTGATAGTGTTAGAGCAGGTGCCCTGGAGCCAGTCAATTACTGTAGATTGACTCTTTGTAATAATGTTCATTGATCAATAAAAGGCATTTTATTCTATATCGCGTAAATCATCATTATATGTATTGATATATGTCCTTAGAATGTTAGAACCGTGATGAGGGTATCAAGTGTTTCAAATCTTGATAGTGAGAACCCTATGAGCACATATGGTGACCATTCTAGAAACGTCTGTAGCCCTAATATTATTCTGAAGTAAGGGCAAAGATAATATGGTAAGGCTATCATAGTGTTGAACGACTCTGTCGAAAGGTAGTGACTGATCTCACTTGTCAATGACAACCTAGTGCAACACATGGGTGCTTGCTATAGGCAAGTTCACCGGACTGACCCACCAGAGGATTCCATATGGATGGTAACCCCGTATCTATGGAATAAATCCTCTAACAAATGGTGGTGCATGTGATCCATAGACTTGAGATCACCAGAGCACCTTGTGCACCGATTGGTGTAGTTTGACACTAGCCTAACGCAGTTTTATTCAGAGCTGTCAATACGATAGTGATTGGTTGCATCAATGAGTGTATTAAGACTATGGTGGATTGACAGAGGATTCATCACTCCCAAGTACGGGAGAAGTTATCTCACGGCGCAATTCAGTAAATGGCAATGACACTAAAACTGTGGCCACAGTGGGATTGAGTTGTTGCTTGATCCAGTTTATAATTTAGGTCATTGGTCCAGTAACTGAATACATAATACCAAGAGTAACTGAGGTTGACACTATTTTTATGCCTCGGTCTCGTCGAGATAACGAATGATGAAAGGATTAGATTGTAAGTCAACCATATCATTGACAGGTAGCTGCTTCGCTGAATCCGAATCTATCAGGTGGCCATGATGCCTTGCTAGGGGCCAATCTTGGTCTGTGTGTAGTGAGACAATTAATTGGTGTTAATCACGATACTACACACTACCAGTATGATGAGGAGCCTACGGGTCACACACATAGAAGATAATTTAAGAACTAGTTTATAAGAAAGGCATTTTCGTCTTTTTATGTGAAAGGGTATTTTGGTAATTTCACAATGCAATTAAATTTACTGAGGTCATAGCCTTTATTTAATTTGATATTAAAATTAAATAAGTGAGATTATATTTAAATATGTGTTTGCATATATTTAAATGAATTATCGTTATTGTTAAATGTTAATATATTAAATATATATTAGTTTAATTTAATTGAAATAATGATAAATTAAAATTAAAATATCTAAATGGGGCTGTTTGGACATAGGAGTTGTTGCCTAAGCTCATTCCATGATGGAATAGGGCAAAGTGTGCACTATATAAGTGCAACACTTTGTGAAATTAATTTAATTAATTCATTTTTCACAAAGTTAAAAGTTCTAGCCCCTTTTCTCTCTTCCCACTCCAGATTGCTTTGGTTGTTGAATCAAAATACTTTTTTGATTTTGTTCTTGGTTCTTAAGGCTAAAGAGGACCTAGCAAATCCCTCTTTAGTTCCTTGGGGTTATCTTCGTGTGGACTAATGGTGGTTCGATCCTACCCTTGGATTGGTAGTGAAACCCATTTAGTGATAAAGTTGGAGGAGCCTCCAAATGTGGGTATGGTTTCTTAACTTTAAATTGATTTTCTACAGATTCTAATATGTTGTATAAACTGTAAATTTGTGCCCTGATCTTGGTTCTAAGGAACGATCCATGTTGTTTATGTTTTTTTGTTTCCGCTGCCATAACTTGATCGTTTCCTAACAATGGTATCGGTACCAAATTTTATAGTTTATTGTATGATTTATAACATGTATTTGATTGATAACATGTTATTTGTGTTAAATCTACAAAATCTGCGTTTGAATGAGTGATTTGGTTGATCAATTGGTTTAATAATGTGTTGATGAATGTTATATTGGTTGGTTGGTATCCTGGTCGAATGCTTGTGCATTCGATTTGATTTGGATACGTGTTATTACATGAAAAACTGCAAAAACGTGAACTGTACGATTATAGGATTTGCAAACTTCACCGCGGCAACGTTCTTACTAGAATTTTCAGGGTTGCCTGTTTCGCCCGACGAAATAAAACTTACCCGCGGCGACAAAGTTGTTGTCCCAATTGTGTTTTTTGCGAAGGGACCAAACTGCAGTTTTTAATAACCTATAAAGCCAATAACCATTCTATGTTAGAAAACGATCCATTGATGCAGCGGAAGACAAAAGATAATAATAACACGGATCAGGGTACAAATTTACAGTTTATATCAAAATAAGAATCTGCAGAAAATTAGTTTAGAGTTTAAGAAATCATACGCACGTTCGGAGGCTCCTCCAACTTTGTCTCTGAACGTATTTTGCTACCGACCCAAGTGTATGATCGAACCGATGTAGTCCACACGAAGATAATCGCAAGGAACTAAAGAGGGATTTGCTAGATCCTCTTTAGCCTTAAGAACAAAGAAGAAATGAAGAGTATTTGATTTAAAACCAAAAATCTGGCGTGAGAGAGTGTTTTGGGTGCTGTGGCATTTCTCTTTTCAATGAAACAGAATGAAATGAATCAATCACATATATCTTAGTTAAACTTTTACTTTTATAGTCAAGTTAATTGCCCTATTCCCTTATGGAATAGGCTTGGGCTCCAACCGAAACACCCCTTGTTTCCAAACACTCCCAATTAGATATTTTAATTTTGTTTATCATTATCTCTAAAATCAATTAATATATATATTATCATTTAACAATAATGATAATTTATTTAAATATATGCGAACACATATTTAAACGTAATCTCACTTATTTAATTTTTCCAACAAATTAAATAAAGGCTATGACCTCAGCAAATTTAATTGCACTATGAAATTACCAAAATACCCTTTCGCCTAAAAAGACGAAAAACGCCCTTGTTTCTTGCTGGCTCTTAAATTATCTTCTATGTGTGTGACCCATAGGCTCCTTATCATACCGGTAGTGTGTAGTATCGCGATTAACACCAATTAATCGTCTCACTAAACAAAGACCAAGATTGGCCCCTAGCAAGGCATCATGGCCACCCGATAGATTCGGATTCAGCAAAGTAGCTACCTGTCAACGATATGGTTACCATACAATTCGATCCTTTCATCATCCGTTATCTCGAAGAGAGCGAGGCATAGAAATAGTGTCAACCTTCAGTTACTCTCGATATTATGTATTCAGTTACTGGACCAATGACCTGTATTATAAACTGGATAGAGCAACAACTTAATCCCACTGTGGCCACAGTTTTAGTGTCATTACCATTTACTGAATTGCGCCATGAGATAACTTCTCCAGTACCCAGGAGTGATGAATCCTCTGTCTATCCACCATAGTCTTGATACACTCCTTGATGTAGCCAATCACCACTGTATTGACAGCTCTGAATAGAACTGAGTTAGGCTAGTGTCAAACTACACCAATTGGTGCACAAGATGCTCTGGTGATCTCAAGTCTAAGGATCACATGCACCACCATTTGTTAGACTATTTGTTCCATAGACACTAGGGTTACCATCCACATGGAATCCTTTGGTGGGTCAGTCTAGTGAACTTGCTACGGTGTATTCGCCTACAACAAGCACCCATGTGTTGCACCAGGTTGTCACCAAACAACGTTGACAAGTGAGATCAGTCATTGCCTTTTGATAGGTTCGTTCAACACTATGATAGCCTTACCGTATTATCTGTGCCTTTACTTCAGAATAATACTGGGGCTACGAACATTTCTAGAATGGCCATCATATGTGCTCATAGGGTTCTCACTATCAAGATTTGAAACACTTGATACCCTCGTCACGGTTCTACCATTCGAAGGACATATATCAATACATACAATGATGATTTAAGCGATATAGTATAAAATACCTTTTATTGATCAATGAACATTATTAAAAAGAGTCAATACTACAATAATTGATTGGCTCTAGGGCACATACTCTAACAATCCCCTACTTGCACTATAGCCAATCATTTATGCACTCAACATTGAATGACCCAAGTGCCCATCATGCTTTTGCTACAACAGAAACTTCAATAATGGGTTAGTAGGTATTATGCAAAATTGCACATTCCTTTTCTAATCGATCTCTTATATTAGATTGAATCAACTAAGTATGCATTTGGATTACTGGTGAGACTTTGATTTCTCAGCCACAACAATGGCTCCATTATTATCGCATTAGAACTATACTGGATAAGCAATGCTTGAAATCACATCAAGTTCAGTAATGAACTTCTTGATCCAAATCGCCTACACGGCAGCACAAAATGCGATATACTTAGCATCAGTTGTAGAATTCGCTGTAGTACACTGATTCGAGCTCTTCCAACTCACTGCAGTTACATTAAGATAAAATGTATAATCCCAAATTGTGAACTATAATCATATTTTTCCCGTTTGGAAATAGCATCACTGTATTCTCTTACAGTGAGCTCATCTTCCCCTCCATAAACTAAAAACATATCCTTAGTCCTCTTCAGGTACTTAAGAATATTCGTGACAGCCATCTAGTGACGCTCACCTGGATCTGATTGATATCTACAACAAGTGCTCAAATCACATGAGACATCAATCCGAGTACATAGCATGACATACATGATGGATCCAATTGTTGATGCATGTGGGATCCTCTTCATCCTATCTCTCTCATCTTGTGTTCTAGGACACAATTCCTTAGAGAGATAAACACCATGTGACATTGGAAGAAATCCTTTCTTGGATTCTTCCCTACTGAATCTTTTTAGTACTTTGTCAATATATGCACTCTGACTTAGGCCAAGCAACCTACGCGATCTATCACGATAGATCTTTATACCAAGGATGTAGGCTATTTCTCCTAAGTCCTTCATGGAGAAGTACTTGGATAACCAAGTCTTTACCTACTGTAAGTTCGGTATATCATTCCCGATCAGAAGTATGTCATCGACATACAACACTAGGAATACTACTGCACTCCCACTAACTTTCTTGTAAACATAGGGCTCCTCTTCGTTCTTGATAAAACTGAATTCTTTTACGACTTCATCAAAACGAATGTTCCAGCTCCTTGAAGCTTGCTTAAGTCCATAAATGTATCTCTGCAATTATAATCCGAGAATTATACTATTTTATTTAGGCTTTTTGGCCGGATTTTAGATACTTCTTAGTTCGTTTATGCCTGGATTGCTACTTAATTCTATATATTTTATGTTTCAGGCCAAAACGTGCATTTTTAGCAAATAATGAGCGAATTGGAGCTTCTAGACTCAGAAGTAAGCGGATCTCAGAATTGGGGAAAGTTTCGAAGCAGAGTGAAGCACTATGAAGCTTGTTTCCATGAGAAAGCAAACAGAGGGTAATTTTATAATTTGTAGAACTTTTGAAGAAGGTTCACCGCGACAAAGTCTATTCTTTGTTGTAGCGAAAGCAGCTAAGCACGACATTCCAGTTTAGTTCATCACCGCCGCAAAATTCTTTCTTCGTCGCGACGAAGTCTACGAAATTTTGTTTTCTCCAAAATGCACAGTTTTATTTTAGGAAAGTTTTAGGTCTTTTGGGCGAGCTATATAAGAAAAACCTTGCCATTTTGAGAGGGGTTCATCTGGTTTCCGTCTGGATTAGAATATTTTTAACATCAGGGAGAAGATTTGAGCTTTAATCTTGTGGATTCTTCAACTAGGGAAGATCTCTACTCTTTTCTTTGTAGTTCAATATGTTGATTTCTGGGTTTATAGTTTATCTTGCTGTTTGTGTTAATTTAGTTATGAACTAACCCATTTTGGGTTAGGGTTTTGATGTAATTCAGATTTCTATGGATTAATCAATTGATGATTGTTGCTTTTATATTCTATTGCGTAGATTGTGTGATTATTCTGATTTTTATTCATTTTACTTGTTGAACATGATGAGATTGAGAAATGAATCATGTTGAGCTTCTTGGATAATTACCATTGTTATTTTGAATGCTAGAGATAGATTTGAGAAACAATGAAATCAATCTAGGATTCCATTAGCTTAATGAACTTGGATTTGTTAATCTTCAATTTGTTGGGTGCGGAAGATTAATAGGGAAAAGTAGGGATTCATAGCCTGAGAAGGTATTTTTTACAACTTAAGGAATTCGGTTTACAATCCGTGCATGTGAATGTAAGAGTAGCATAATCCACAGAATTAATCCATAGAGTCCGAATGAAGTCAAACCCTAACCGTTTGTTTCAATTGATATTACACTTGTGTTAAACCTTGCTTTCATAATTTTGTTGTTTTTACATTTAGTAAATTTTGCTTTCAGTTTAGTTTTATATTCTCCCATAAATCCAAAAATTATTCGGTTTCTCCAACTTGAATACTAATAGGAAATTTAGTGCTTAGCAACCAATCCTCGTGGGAACGATACTCACTCATCACTTTAGTACTTTGTGCGACTAGTGCACTTGCTATAATTGCATGTTGTAGTAACAACGCATCATGCAACTTGCATATGCATACCCTATTAGCTTGCCCATCAAGAACGAAACTATCAGGTTGTGTCATATACACATCCTCCTTAAGGTTTCCGTTTAGGAAAGCTGTTTTGACATCCATTTGCCAAATCTCATAGTCATGATATGTAGCAATCGCAAGCACAATCCAGATGGATTTAATCATGGCAACCGGCGAAAAGGTTTCTTCATAGTCAATACCATGAATTTGTTTGAAACCTTTGGCAACCAATCGTGCCTTACAAGTATGCACCTTGCCATCCATGTCAGTCTTCTTCTTGAAGACCCATTTACACCCTATGGGTTTTACCCCTTCAGGTGGTTCCACCAGAGACCACATTTGGTTCTAGTACATGGAGTCCATCTCAGATTTTAGGGCTTCAAGCCATTTAACGGAATCTGGATCCGATATAGCGTCTTCGTAGGTTTTGGGTTTATCGTCTTGGTAGACTAATACGTCACCATGTTGAGTCACGAGATAACTGTACCTCTCGGGCTCATGGCGTACTCTTCCAGATCTACGTAGATGGTTCACTTTCATCCACAAGTTGTGGAGTAACCTCCTCTTGATGTTCAACCGCCTTCAGTGGCACATCATCTCGTCCTTCGTCTATTATATTTTGTGGTTCTAGAACTTCATAGAGTTCTACTTTTCTCCCACTAGTACTTCTTAGAAAAAATTCCTTTTCTAAGAAAACACCAGAACAAGCAACAAAAATTTGCGTTTTCCTAGGTGGTAGAAGTAGTATCCTTTGGTCTCCTTTGGATACCCTATAAATACACATTTATAGGATTTTGGGCCCAGCTTGCTCGAAGCCAATTTCTTAACATAAGCTTCGCAACCCCAAATCCTTAGATAAGACAAGTTAGGCTTTTGCCCATTCCATAGTTCATATGGAGTCTTATCTACAGACTTTGATGGCACACGGTTCAAAACGTGAGTCGCAGTCTCTAGGGCATAACCCTAAAACGATGTAGGTAAATCACTAAAACTCATCATGGACCTAACCATATCGAGTAAGGTTTGTTCCTTTTTTCTGACACTCCATTGTGTTGGGGTGTATAAGGAAGAGTGAGTTGTGATACTATCCCACATTCCTTCAGCTATATTTAGCTCAACTTGCCAAAGTTAGCATAATTGTCATTTTGAGATTATCCTTATTGTCTTTCTTAAAGAACATATTATTATGAAACAGTTCCATAAAGAATATTATTTACACTCAAGGACAATAATCCATTAGCAAACTAATATTCTCATTTGTCCTAAGTGGACACAGAAATATAATTTCTAGAAACTGAAGAAAGACCATAATAATCCACAAGTTCCAAGAAACAAGCCCATAAGCTAAATCAGACGATAAAATCCTACAGCAAATGCAGTAGCACGTGCTTCATTTCCAACTGGTAGGTCCACCTCTCCCTCGGCTAGCAATCTACTCTGCCGTAGTCCCTACGCATCAATCAAATGTGAGAACCACATCTTGCGTTAATAACCCAAGATGTCAACGGGATAAGTTGATCTCAAAAACTTACCCGACGAAGAAGTAACATTCTTCTTCCCTCTTGTTATGAAGGCCTTGTAATGTTTCCTCCAGTGGCTGGGATTCCCATAGTGAGGACAAACGCCTTTCTTTTCTGCAATAGTTCTTTCTAATGACTTCTGAGCCCTTTCCTTTTCACTTGAGCTGGCTTCAACCAACGTCAATGTTTCTGACATTTTCACGCCCGACTTAGTAGCCTTCAAAAAATCTAGAAGCTCGGAAAGGGTTTTCTTCTTATCTTCCTCAATGAAGTCGTAGACAAATTAAGAATAAGAATCTGGCAAAGACTGTAATATTAGGTTTATCGTTAATCCTTCATTAAGTCCACATCCTAAAATCTCAAGCTTGTTCATATACTCGGTCAACTTGAGTATATGATCATCAATTTTGGTACCCTCCTCCATCCTACACCTGAATAACGACCGAGACACCATATGCTTCTTATTTCAATGAAGAAAATGAAGAATAGAAGCTAAATCCATTTTCTGGCACTACTGTCGCAGTAATGGTGCCATTGATGCAAGCACAATGTATCTAGTCATTTCTGCTTTTGCATCATGTGTATGCTATTAGAGTAGATGCCCTAGAGCCAATCAATTATTTTAGAATTGACTCTTTGTAATAATGTTCATTAATCAATAAAAGGCATTTTATTCTATATCGCGTAAATCATTATTATTGCAATATGTATTGATATATGTCCTTAAGATCATAATTCCAATTATTCACTTAATTAATCAAAACTTTAATATTAATGTATTATAATATATTAAAGCTTTTAATATGGTGTAATTTATATGTAATAAGTATAATTATATTCGTATATTTATTTAATTAGGTTATTATAAAAATATAACTTTTTCTATTTTAAAATTTTTTATATATAAAATAATAGAAACCCTCCACTATTCACATTCCACAAATATTTCATTGTAGTCCAGGTTCCAAAACAGGTTACAAACAAGTTCTAAAACAAGCTCCAAACAGGTTCAAAACAGGTTTCAAAACAGGTTCCAAACAGGTTCCAAAACAGGTTCCAAACAGGTTCCAAAAATCGGTTCCAAACCAGGTACCCCCTATAGGTTCCAAACAGGGTACCCTTTTTACAAGTTACGGTTCCGGTTTCGATTCCTCCACACACAAGAACCGGAACCGGAACCGCACAGTATCGGTTCCAATTTTTTGGAACCGAAACCTATCCACACAGTACCGGTTCCGGGTAGATTTCGGTTCCGGTTCTACACCCAGGTTCCGGTTCTACCCGCTACCCGTGCTCACCCCTATGACAAGCATTACCAATGGAAATCCATGTTCCAGCCATAAACAAATAAACAAAGTATAACCAAGGTATTTGTAAGCCTACCTAAGGCATATAAACCTAATTCAAACAAAAGAGACCTCAAGGAATTTACAAAGTAATATCTGAGGAATAATCAAGCTTGAAAAGAATTGCATTAGAGAAGACAATATATAGAAAACTTGGGCACCAATGCAAGGGGACATGTGGCAAGGAATAACTTTATTGAATTCGCCTTTGTAAAAGTTTATTCCAAAATCAAGATGCCACCTATCAAAGAGAATGCAACTTCTAGCACATTGAATATAAATTTTCCAAGTGTTATGGACCACACAAATATCTCAAAAGAGAATAAAACAGCTCATGCATTCTAGAAGCATAACACGTGTTACTCAAATAAATCTGCCAGATATATTGTGATCACTCTGACTTAGAGGTGCTCACCTGATATAGCAAATAAACAACATAATAGAAAGTGGTCACTTTTAACACAAGGTCATCACATTGGAAATTTAAACAAGAATGATTGTGCAATATTCAAAGTGAAATGTTCATACCATGACTGGTGTTACACCACTAGAATCATAAGTTGACAAAATAACTTACAAGTTTGATTTAACTTAATCCAAAACTAATTTTGATTGATGATATTGATTGTGTTTTGCTTAAGTTCTCTTTGATGTATTTTCTAACTTATCTCAATGCCTTAATGATTATGCTTCTTATGAGATATGTTTTTATGTTGTGTTTCTCACTTATCTCTTGTTGTTGATTAAAGTTGTGTTTGAGAGAGGTGTGTTTGTGGAAGATTGTGCTTTGTTCATAAGTTTGACAAAGGGGAATATTGTAAGTATTTTTGTCAAATTATGAATTCAATGTAGTAACACTGATTTTTGATGTCGTGACATCATTTTGTTAATGCAAAATCGTTTTATTGTTTTCTGGTGTCATAACATTATATGTTCGTGTGATGACACTTGCCCAGCCAGATTTTATATAAATATGTTGTGTCTCAATTTGATCAATATTAGGATTTTTATCCTTATCTGAGACATGTGTAAGTAGTCCTAGTAGACTTGTAATTAGCTCATTAGGTGGATCAAAAAATTCGTTTTGCTTTATTGTGGTCCATAGAAAGTTTGGTGAAAACTTTCCCAAAATGGCTAAACACAAAAAGGGTTGTCTACTGCCTGTCCCCTTGCATTGGTACGCAAGTTTCTTTATATTCGTCTTCTCCAATGCATTTTATTTCAAGCCTAAATATACCTCTAAAAGTTCTCTGCATATTCTTTGAGGTTTCTTTTGTTTTGAATTAGGTTTCATATGCTTTAAGCAGACTTATAAATACCTCACTACTTTGTGTTGTTCACGGGTGGAACGTGGGTATTCCATTGTTGATGCTTGATGGATTTCAAGCTAACGAAGTTGAAGTGCGTCTTTGGCATTGAACCTTGAGAGTAGCTCAAGGGTGACCAGGTGGTCTCGTGGAGTAAAGCTAGCTTGGTAGTTCCAAGTTTGACCAAAGGGTGAAGTTTGAAGCGTTTTCATAACAATGAGTGCTTTGTAACTGATGCTTAACTTTGACCTTATAATTAAACTATAAATGTTTACCATAATGGATTAGCTTCATCTGGACGCGGTCCCATGGATGTAGGTAGATTGCCAAATCATGTAAAAGTGTGTTATGTGCTTTACATTTTGTCTTGGATGCATTGTTTATATTGATGTTAAAAAGCCAACACAAAACGCACAAATGAACATGTTAACCCATTCCGCTTAGGTTTAATCAACTTGGTAAAGTGATTAAAAATTTCAACTAGTACTATCAGTTGTGAATAGTTTCATCAATCGTGAGTGAATTATTCAAGAAGTCATCGTGTGAGCGTTATATAATTAATTTCATAGTGGATTTGATCTTTTCTTTGAAGTGATCATTGATGTCCTCACAGTTTTTCTCTCATTAGAGTTTCCACATAAAAAAATAAAAAATAAAAAATAAAATTCTCTGTTTTGTGTTAAATCCATTAATCTTTGATAGGTTAGTAACTAAACATGATTTATTTTGGTTAATTAAATAAGGAGTTTGGTTTTAATTAATTAATGAGCAAGTTAATATAGTGAAGAGTTCAAGAATTAGTTCTAAAAGAGATTAATGGTTTATCAACAATTGTAACTGATATTAATCAAGATAGAAACGATTAACTAAGGTTAGTTCTAATAATACTCTCAATGGTTTACACAACATTGCGTAGAAGGTTCATTTCCAACGTCCAACTCACGATGACAAGTAATCAAAATAAAATAAAATAACGGGGAAATAGCTTTCTCCTTAATCAAATGATCGTTAGTCAAGTTTATTTACTAACATAATCTCGTATGAAAAGACTACACTACCCTTGTAAGGTGCTATTACAATAAGTTAAATTATTACTTCGATAGTTAAAATAAAGGATAAGTCAAAAATATTTTTATAGTTATTTTTTTATATTTAAATTTTTTATAAAAAAAAAAAAAAACTTACAAAGAAAAAAATATTTGATATTGATAAGATAAACCAAATAATTTAATCTTTATTTTTCATAACACTTCTCTCACTACAATTACAAAATAAAATTTTGATTATAAAAAGTAATTAACATTGAATAATATTATCTAGATAAAAGAAAATTTCAAAAGAGAAAAAAAAAAAAAAACTCATTTATAGTTTTATTTCAAGGAATAGTTTTTAATGTATAAGAATGAAAGCGAAAATGTGACTTTTAGAAACAACGGTAGCAAAGGGTTATTTATGCTAAACCACAAGGCTGAAAAATAATTCCCTTTAAATTGAGATAGATACTGACAAGAAGAAATATTATTCTACAATATGATACTTAGTACCTTCCATCTCCTATACGGAACCTTTATACCTTATTCGCGGGGATGAATAAGCTAAGAATAGCCTAGCTAAAACTCGTCTACTTTATATAATTTATTTCCTATAAGTTACACAAGACACAAAACACAATTTGAGCACATATCAATTGGTATAGTTTGGTTATTAATTACCTGTTACTGCTATCAAATATTATTGAATAGTGTAATCGACCTCCTAAAACAAAATATACAATGTGGCACAAATGAAGTAATGGAAGCATATTACCTTTACTTGCACAAATAACATAGAACATAAATTGGCAAAGCAGCTGGGCAATTATTCTTTTCTTTCTCCATGCAAACATCCCAAATCTCTTTCACTTGATCACTTTGCCTTTACCTTCCTTAACATAAAAAACATCCCAACAAGTTATATATTCTGTTCATCAACACTTTCCAGGCAACTCTTGGCAGAAAAAAAGAAAAAAAAAATGCACTCCTCCGACAGGTTACCAATTCGCCAAGGTACCCCGTCGCAACTTCCACCCTTGAAGCGCCACCACTCCGCCCACTACTATGCCCATAGGGTCCGTGAAAGCCTGACCACCAGGGTTTCCAAAACACTGTGTGTCATATTTTTATCACTTCTTTTAATTGTTGGAATTATCATGTTCATTTTATGGCTCAGCTTACGCCCCCATAGACCAAGATTTCATATTCACGAATTTTCAATTCCGGGTTTGGCTCAAGCCACCGGCTTTGAGAATGCAGAATTAAATTTCAATGTCACAGCCCGCAACCCCAACCAACATATTGGGATATATTATAACTCAACGGAAGCATTTGTTTATTACAAGGACCAACGGGTCGGGGCAACACCACTGGCGGAACCGTTTTATCAAGAGCCTAAGAATACGACTATCTTGGCTGCTACATTAAGTGGGGCGACTCTGACGGTGAATAGCCAGCGTTGGAAGGAGTTCATGAATGATCGTGCGCAAGGAAGGGTTGCATTTCGTCTGGAAATAGTATCAAGCATCAGATTTAAGGTGTCCACATGGTGGGAATCTAAGCACCATAGGATGCATGCTAACTGCGATGCCATAGTGGGCCAAGATGGGTTGCTGTTGGCGACGTCTACAAATAAGAGATGTACTATGTATTTCACCTGATTTTAAATAATTGTCTGTAATATTTGCTTTTACGCATGAAGCTCTCGGACTATTGCAGATGAGTTGTGGGTTAATTGTGATTATATAATTCGTTTGCATATAAAAGGTAACAAAAATTTCTGAGTAGCCTAAAATCCTGTATTTTCTAAACTTTTATGCTTTTTGGTCCAACTAAGATCCAAAATCTTTCCCTTTTTCATATATATACCATTTAAGTTCATGAATTAAAATTATAAAGATAATCAAACTCAATCCAAAATGCATTTGAATTTACAATTCACATCTTAAATGTCAACCTTGGCCTCAAGA